>NC_072736.1:62247557-62603958 GCF_026930045.1 Uloborus diversus | reverse complement strand
GGCCCGTTACAAGGAACCTCTTTTTCAGTGCATAACATGTGAGCTAAAGAATGTAAAGACTTTCGACAAAAAAATCCAACTTTTGTCGGATGCCTTTAAATCCACGAGCTCCCATTTTGTGCATTGAAAAAGGAATTCCTTGTAACGCCAAAACACGTGTCTGCAGTGTTCCTGCACTGTGTTTTTAATGTTGTTTTATTTCCTTTTATTTTTTAAGCAAACGTATTTTAATATTTTTTATAACTAATTTTTGTTTGTAGCAAAAATCCATTTTCAATATAAAAATTCCATATTTTCTATACTTACCTTTTTTGCATAATTTTTAATAAATAAGTTTTATTAACTTTGGGGACATTAAAATAAAGATTTATTCCATTAAAGAATTACAAACTTCATTATTCTAAAAATTTAAATTTGACTTATGAATTTTAATTGTAAATGATTGCAGAATATAATGCTTGCTTTTTTTTTTAAATTTTAGTATCTGTCTTGGACAATATTCAATTTTTTTGCAACTACTCGGTATTGGCCGAGTATCTGATCAGAATTTGGCCGAGTACCGAGTAGTTACCGAGTACTCGGTACGTCTCTAAATTCCATGAAACAGTCCCCTCTGTCTTCCTAAAGATAGACAGAAATTGACGTCAGTTTCAAATTTATTTCTAGATGTAGTCACCCAGTTTTTCCTCAGCCGTTATCAAAATAGCCTTAATTGCACTTTTAACATTTCAAAATCGACAAATTTCTGGAGGGTCATAAAATCCCCTAACGTCATCTATATTAGCTTAAATTTCATTTCAATTTTGAAAAGAATTCGATCAAGAGAATCGCCTCCATATTTCCCATAATTCTACCAAAAAATTTTCCTAAACTGCAGTTCTTGTGCTAGTTTTGAAAATTCTTTCTGGTAGAGGCCTTTGTTTGTGGAGAACTTGACTTCTTTCCTAAACTTTTTCTTATTAAAACTGACTGAGGTCACCCGACTTCCCACCTCATTGCTTACTGCTGGCGTCACCAAAGACAGTCTAAAAGTTCATTTTTAGCTCTTTGGGAATTTGGTATATAACTTCTCCATTAATTCTGCTTTCGTGTTTCAAACTAAATGCAATCTTTCTGTAAAGGAAAGATTGCATTTAGAAGACTGCATAGAAAAATTAATATATATATAGAACGGGCATGATCGACTCAGCCATTCACCTCTTCAGTGGGTGGATAAAATGAGTACCAAGTGTGCTTGGTAACTAAATCCTGGGGGTTCCGCGTCCGGCTGACCACCTCACCGGAACATTTGCCTAGCACCCCAGAGCCCTTGATCAGGAAGACTGAGATGGTGGTACACAGTAGGCGTTGGCACCTACGGGCTGTCAAAGCCACTGGGTTTGAATTGGTATAGAACAATATGTAAAAACATGTTAAAAAATAAAATTTCATTGTACTAAACTTTTTTTTCCTGCATAAATGGTATGTTTACAGGTGGGGGTCTGTGGGATCCTAGACTTTGAGAACCTCTGAAGTAAGCAATCCTGTTACATTTTTTTTTTCACTCAAGGAAAATAGTTTTTTCTGCATTGACACAGCAACAGAAACAAATAGTGCCGGATTTGGAAGTGTGGAGGCCCCGGGGCAAAGAAAGAGTGGAGGTCCCTAATCAGGGTTCGAAACGATCATCATATTTTCGAAAATATCCGATAATTTGATATATATCCGAATATTTTGATATACAGTTGGACCTCTATATCGAAGTAGCAAATTGTCGGAAAAAAATTCGAAAAAAATGATCTTATTTTATCTTAAAAATCTCCTAAAACATCAAAATTAAAGCTAATTTTCGTGTATGAAACCTAATTTCTAATTTATACAAGCATCGGATTAATTGAAAAATAATTAAAAAAATAACAGAAATTGCATTTTTGCACCTTCATACTTTGTCAATTCGAAAATACCTTAATGTTGCGGATCAAGTTGTCAATTCAACTTGATCCGCAACATTAAGGTATTTTCGTTTTGACAAATCGAGAGAAAAGTAAAAAAATGAATCCACTTAACTTGAATGATTTTTACTGCAGATAAAACGACTAGGAACGATATTCAACAGACAAAAGGGATGACTTGAAACTGATTTTACAATGTTACTGGTTACAACTAAGATATTTGAAATAAACTTGAGGGAATTTAAGAATTCTAGAATGAAACAACGACCTATCTACACACCCTTCAACCCCAGATTCCTTATGAGTTTCGTAGCAACCTTTAGTGAACATAATTTTTCTCCTCTAACCTTTATTTTTCCATGAGACAAACAGTCTAAAGAGGAAAAAATAATCTACGAATGTCTCGAAAAAAAAAAGTCGATATATAGAAATTTTTTTGATACATAGAAACAATTTTTCTATGCAATGAACATTAGAAATTTGCTGGGATTTCGATATGTAGAAAATTTTGATATGTGGAAGTTCGATATATGGAGGTTCGACTGTATATGTATACATTCGATATTTTCGACCCGTGAAAGTTAGGATATTTTGTAAAACTTTTATTGTGGGGGCACTATCAATATTTTTGGGAATCATTTCTTGGTGAATTAAATAAAAATAATTGAAAGAATTAATAATTCACTTTTCTGATAAATATAAAAACATAATTCTCATCAAAGCACTTGGGGCCAACAATCACTGATTTTTTAAAAGTAATAATACTTTGTTAGGCATCTCATCTACCTCTTTGCTTTCAATTTCTGCAATTCTCAAATGTCATGTTAGTGATGACAAAAAAAAAAAAAAAAAAAAAAAAAAAGGTAACTTTTACGGTCAGTATCACACAAGACATGGGGAAAAGAAAGACATAATAAAATATTTGACTCTGCAGTTTAAAGAATAAAAGTTTTGCAACTAAGGGTTACTTGCTTTTTTTTCTTAACAACAATAACACATACAAAATGGTGACACTTTCGGCAAATTAAAATTTGGTAAACTATCCTGTTTGTCACTGCAAGCATGATAATACATAAAAGTGTTCTGGATTTGCTGAAGAGAAACTGTTCTCATTTTGTTGAAGAGAAACTTCTATTTATAAATGGAGGAAGTTGATTAATGTGCTCATTTGTTTCATATGTTCTTTAAACATAAAGTGAAAAAAACTTGGGGGGGGGGGGGAGAGGGGGGGGGCAGCTTAGTTTAAGACTAGTGTTTTTGCTCAGCTTAATGATTAGTTTAGTTTAATAAATTAATACCTATGAGAAAGATAGAAACATGCTGTTTTCACCCTTGTTCAAAGCATCAATGAGCAGAAATGTATAAATATGAAAAATACTGCATTAAAAATACATCAAAATTATATGAAGTATCATTTGATTTATTATCAATTCAATTAACATGAATCCACTAAACTCATGATGCATGCAAAAGGAAAAATTGAGTCATTATTATTATATCTCTTTAAACCTTCACTTTTTCAACCTAAAAATTAAATAAAAAGTTTATTCCAAATTTTGTTTGATCACACGAATACACTTTTATTTTTCTGAATTCCATCCACGCTAAAGAAAATTTTTATTCCTGACAAGTAGTACATTTATGGGAGGTGCCAAGGGGCCCAAGCCTCCCCCTCCAATAATTTTAAAACCACTTACTGAGAATAAGGATTTAATATTCTCAAACATAAATTTCGAAAGCTCTCATCATATTTTGCTTGGCCCTTACAAAAATAAATTGATTCTTGATGAGGTTATACAACTAATATTGACTGTGAGATCAGTATGTCAACCTACTAATAATTTCACACATCAAACAATATGGGATGATTATTGAATAAATAAATAAAAAGAAATAAAATAAGTTAGCACAATGTGTAGAAAAATATTTATTTCTGAACATTAAAGAAAACAGAAACTTCCTTTTAAGCAGGGCTTAATTTCTGACAAAAAAGTGTAATAAAAACTGCCATGCCCTACGCAAAAGTTGTATCTGCAGCAAGCAGCGGATTTGGGGGGAGGGGGGCACCCCCCAAAAAGATGATTAATTTAACCATTTCATCTAAAAAATAAAGGCAAATTTGTGAATGATGCGGACACTCAACAGGGGACTTTTGTTTGAGACTGCTGCAGAAAATCAACGAAAATATTCTATTGAAATATGATTTGGACATGAAAACCAGGAACTTAAATTAATGTTGATAGGCATACCCGGTGGAACTGGGGAAAAATTAATAAATTCAACACTATCAAAAATCAACCAACAAGTTTCTGCGATGTTTTTTTACGGAAGTGCAGGGAATTTAATTAAAGGTATAAAAATTGACCATTTCACATTAAAACTATTTTGAATATCTCCTACAGAAAGACTCCGTATCAGTAACAAGAAAAAATGAGCTGTTGGGAGATTTTCTTTAATAGGGTACTCTTTTGGACTTCTTTTCATGCTTCTAAAATTAAAGGCGATATCCTAATAATTTTATTGTGCAACTTTAGTTTGTCTTATCTCTTCAATGGAATTCCACCCCAATGCAATTCAATACGGAATAATATGATTTCGAGTATTGTTCTTACTGCACCAGCAGCAGATCATTTGGCTCACATTCCTGGCATATTCTTGGTCCCCGTACATTTTCTTTTCCGATGTAGTCGATTAAAGTATCCAATGAAAATTTCTTATGCCATTACTATCATCAAACGTACAACTCTAAGATACATAGTGCAACGTTACATACAGGAAGATTGTATTGTTCAGTGGGAACTATATGTTGGTCTCTCTTGATCTGGAAATGAGGTGAATCAATTTCTTTCAAACATCATAAAAGTGAAAGAAAAAAATATTGCTTACGATAAATTTTCAAATTATAAATAGTACCTTTATAATATTTACCTAAGATGGATAGTTTTTTTAAAACCTGAACTAGATCGGTACAGATCTCTAGTTAATTTATAAAAACTCAAATGAGGAATGGATTTATTTAATAACATTGCCCTTGTGTTATAATCATTATGACAATATTCCTAATTAAAACCGCTTATTTTATAGCATCTTGGTGAAATTATATTGGGTTTAGTATTTAATTTGTTTAATATGTTAAAGATAATTTGCGTGCACATTCAAAGTATATTAATGCATAATATTTATGTATCTAAAAAAAGATTAATTTGCCTTAGGTGATCCTTAAAAAAAAATAAATAAATACAGTCGGACCTCCGTATATCGAAGTAGGAAATTGCCGGAAAAAAATTCGATATATAGAAATTTTGATATATAGAAACAATCTGTTTTTATCACAAAAATATCCTAAAGCATTAAAATTAAAGCTAATTTTCTTGTATGAAACCCAATTTCTAATTGATACGAGCCTCGGATTAAACGAAAGTTAAGAATTAAAAAATTAACAGAAATTACACTTTTTCGCCTTCATACATCTTCATTCTTCGGCAATTCAACTTGATCCGCAACATTAGAGTATTTTCGTTTTGACAATGTAATCGAAAGAAAATTAAAAAACCAGTCTACTTAACCTGAAGGATTTTTACTGAAGCTAAAAAGACTAGGAATGATAATCAACAGACAAATGGGATAACTTGAAACTGATTTTACAGTGTTAATGGTTACAACTAAGATTTGAAATGAACTTGACGGAATTTAAGAACTCCAGAATGGAACAACGACCTATCTTCACACCCCTCAACCATGCACAGATTCCTTGCGAGTTTCATAGCAACCTTTAGTGAACATAATTTTCTCCCCTAACCTTCATTTTCGTGAGACAAACAGTCTAAAGTGGAAAAAAAAAATCTACGAATGTCTCGAGAAAAATTTCGATATATAGAGAATTTTTCGATGTATAGAAACAAATTTTCTATGTAATGAACATGGAAATGTGCTGGGATTTCGATATATAGAAAATTTCGATATGTGGAAGTTCGATATATGGAGGTCCGACTGTAAATAAATAAATAAAAATAAAGTCATGAAAACATTGGTATGAAACATTGTATGTGAGGGGGATGGGATGCGCTGTCTAATTCCCGAGCCTCCTCCAAAAGTTATTCTGTATCCGCTTCTGTTTGCTGCTGAGTTCAAACTGAGAAATTCCAGTTTAAAATTTTGCATCTCCGTGTATTTGATTCAGATGCAACATTTTCAGACTTTTTAAAAAAATATTTCCCACATACAAATGACCATAAAACATAGTATTTAGGTGAAATATATGACAAAGAACCACCTGGTGACAGCGATTCAATTTTGATAAAAAAAAAGTGCAGATACGACTTTTGCACTTAGCATGGGAGTTAGTCTTCACATCTCATTTTCATGTATAAATAGTCTGAATTTGTACTAATTTCCCCAAATTTAAGAATAAGTGAAGGAGCAGAGCTCCAGCAAGCTCCCGTGCAAATTAAGCCCTACTTTCAACCACAGAAACTTTTCATGATCACAGAAACATAACATACAACGTACTTACAATACTTTTAAAAAAAAGTATCGTAAGTATATCATCACTGCTAACATATTTAACTTACAGGAGGAGAATTTTGTTTTGTCTGACCATTTTTAATACATATTAATCTTCTGTAGCGCTCACTGTCTAATTGATTTAAATAGTTTTTTCTACGTATTTCCATTTGGCCACGTATTTCTAAGACATCTAAAGGAAATTTATGCTGCAGTGGATTTTCATGCATTTTTTGATGTTCTTGAATAGCAGATACTGTGTCTTCCTTTTCTTCAAGTTGTGTCATTTGTTGATAATGCCTTTCTTTAATGACCTGTAAGAGTACACAAGTAAATTTATGTCAAGACTAGATTGTTATTTCAAATCAATCCTCAGGAGAGAAAAATGAATAATAAAAAACGATACACAAGAATAGAAATCAATTACAATATTAAATTTAAATTAATAAATTCAAAAAATACACGAAAAAGCTAACGTTACTAAGTAAAAGAGACCGCTACTCACAGTGATGTGCTCTTATGTCATACTAGCAGCCCGTCCTGACCTTGTTCGGGTTAAAAAAAAATCTATCTTAATAAAATATTATGCTGTAACTTTTTAATTTAAAGCTGGATAGTAAACAATATTTTTTGTTTGGTTTTTATGAGATTTGAAACAAATTGATTCACATCATTTCCTGATCAGGTGAGATAAATAATTACCACAGAACAATACAATCTTCCTGTATGCACCGTAGTTCTACGTATCGTTAAATTGTGCATTTGAACTTCAGATTTGCAGATTTTGACGGCTTAAGAAATTTTCATTCGAAATTGCAATTACTTAAAATGGAAACTCAAATATGCGGGGACTATGGGGATGCAAAGAACATGAGACATGCCAACTGATCTACCTGCTGATGCTGTAAAAACAATACTCTAAATCATATCATTCCTTAGTGATTTTAATTAGGGTCCTATTACATTACACAGATTAGGCAAATTCAAGTTGCGCAATGAAATTATTAGGATATCGCCTTTAATTTTAAAAGCATGAAGAGAAGTTTGGAGGAAGGATGGGAATTAAGGAATTCATGCGATGATGCACAGTGTTGTTGGCAAAAACTATAGCCCTCTTGCACATCCACATGTATTTTTTTTTTGGACAAAGAGTCTTGGTTTCAGGATAAACATTGAGGATAAAATCATTTAGAGAGAATTTCCTGACTCGTCTATTTTGATAATATATCCTTTTCCAGGTATTTTCCTGTTACTTACTTGTAATAAAAGACTCTAGTAATGCTTATCACCATCTTCTAATTGAAATCTTACAGTTGTTCTTAAGATAGAGATTGTAAAGGGCTCTTAAAAGGAGACAATTTTAATCAGGATTGAAGTATATCTACAGGCATTCCTCTAGGGCACTACAGAAAGAGTTTGATGAAAGTCACTGTCAAATACGAAGGTGCACCTCTCATAATTTTGTCTGAACCTCTTCATTGTTCTATCTATGGCTTCTATAGCCATATTGAAAAAAGCAGTTCTCCCAGTTGCATTTTTTCTCTCGGGACAAAAGGAGTCTTTCTGGTGGCGATATTCAAACTAATTTAAATCAGGAATAGTCAGTTTTTAAATCACTAAGTGAAGTCCTATGGCAGTTCCGTAAAAAAAACTTTGCAAATACCAGCCTGCCTGTTGATCGATTTTTGGCTACTGATGAATTTATTAAGTTTTCCAGTTCCACCGGGTATGCCAAAGAACATTAATTTGCGTTCCTGGTTTTCATGGACTAATCTTGTTTTTATCGAATCGTTTTCGTTGGTTCTCTGCGGCGGTAGCAAACCAAAGTCCCCTATTGAGTTTTCGCTGCACTGACAAATTTGGCATTTTATTTTAATTATGCTTTGCTTTATATCGTTTGATTTAGAGCGACACTCATAGTTTTTCTGCTGATACTCTCCTTGCAATATGTCATCACAGAGATCTTTTTTAAATGTTTGCCATAAAGCAATAGAATCTAAAAGTTGACATAAAATTTAAAATAGTTATAAACAATTCTCTGAGTTTAGGAGCGGAATCAGAAAGTTATATGCATCAAATGAGGTTAGTTTTTGAATTTTGTCGTCTCCTATAGGAACGAGTTCTGTACATGCTGCTTGATGGGTTGGCAATCCTTTAACTGTCAGAAGACTTTTGAAGAATGTTGGACCACGAAAATGTTCTTAAGTGACAAAATTCTGATAGGCTAGTAGGATGAATGCTCTATATTCTATGAAGTGGTGAGTCTTTTTCAATCCCAGGATGAATTTCAACCTCTTTTACTCCTTTTCTTCAGGAAATTGCTTTTCTCACATGCATCTAATTTTTTTTTTGTAATTTCTTTCTGACATTTTCTGATAATAGGGTTGGCTATCTTATTTACTTATATTGATTTAAGTGCTTTAATACGGTCAGCATGAAGAATATTTCCGCAAATAATTTTTATTTCCTCTTTGGCAATTTTTTCCTTTCGAATGTTCTTTATTCGTCATTGTTTTAACTCTTAACTTTGAATATTCGGTACTTATGTGCAATTACTCTGAGTTCAAAATTTTCTAAATTAAATGTACTTAAATGAATTCCTTAGCAAATATGCTTCATTTCGATTTCAGTATGAATAAAAACCTTAAAGGATAGCCCATCTATCTGCATTACATGAATTCAAAAACAAATTTGCTCAAAGCGAATCTCAGCTATAATTCCTTTAAATAAATTTTAAAGCATAAACATTTGATGACTCTAAATGATTTGCAATTTCAAAGGTAAATGTAATGCTACACACTTTATCCTCGGTATCCTCAAATACATGTAAAGCTTTTGGCGATTCTTATGCTGACATCGTGATTTCTTTTCCCTTGTGAGTTGCCATTCTTCTACGTTCAGTTCGGGGAGAACCTTCCACCATTCTGCTGTTGCAAATGTGCACAATTGGTTTTGTTTTTTACGTTTATGAGAATAAAACTGTACGAAACATAAACTGGTAGCAAAGACAAACTATTCGTTTAAAAAAATAGTATAAATACATATATGCATAATTTATAGCCTATGTCACTCAGTAAGAATGCACCTTTCATGCAGTGAAAGAATTTTTTTAATAGTTGCAGTGGTTCCGGAGATTACCTCTAACATATAAACATACAAAAATCCGCTCCCTCTCTCATTAAAATATTAGTATAGATAATTCGTTTGAATAAATTTTGAAGTATAAAATCATGTGGCTCTAAATGGCTGGAGTTTTGCGAGGCTATATGAAGGCTCTATCATCTACAGCCTCAACTATATGTAGAGATATTGGCAGTTATCGTAAACATTTTTACTGTCACACATTTCCATCCCTCAGCATTCAATTCGAAAAGAACCTTCGACTACTTTGTCATTGCAGCTGCATACAAAACATAAACTGGTGGCGACGACAAACTATTGGTATAAAAAATTAGTAAAAATACATTACCTGAGAGTCTTTCAAACGTGAAAGCCAAGGCCGTATCCAGAAATTTTTTTCGGGTGGGGCCCGGATTAGCACATTGCCCTAACACACTCACATATAGTATATATAGACACACCAAACGCATAAAAATGTTAACATAGAAGACTTATTTTTAATGATTCCACTGTTTGCACTGTTATTTTAATTTCTTATTATTTTTCTTATTCACCTTGTAGTGGTAAGGATAACAGGAGAGTGTCTCTTTAAGTCAGATGTAGAACATCCATAATTTCAGGAGGTCCAGGGTTTTTTTCTATCGAGAAATTTTTGAAAAAAAAAATCTGTATTTTGAGGCCTTATATTAGGTAATTGAGACTACAAAAAAAAAAAAAAGGCAAATAAAGTCTTTTAAAAGTTATACATTCTTTTGCAAATCAAGATCAAACAAAATAAAAATTGCTTGCTCGACAAATCATGGAACTTAATGGACAGAGAGGAAAAACGAGAGAGGAGAAAAGAGAAGCACCCCGCCATCTGCTCATATCGGTTTTTAGTGAAGTTTGTTTTTGATCACTCCCCCTACCCCCATTTTTTTCATTAAATGCCCTACAGTATGAAAATTGTACAAAACAGCTTAAAAGAAATGGTGTAGACATTCAGAAAATAAGAACGGAAGAGTAATATTGTGGCCATTTGGATAATTCATACTTTATTTTCTGGATAAGATACAAAATTGAAGAACTTTTCAAGGAATTTCAAAAACTTAAAAATAATTTTTAAAGATTCTCGAACAGTTAAAATTATTTGAAGCTCTTTATTTACACTTTTCAGAAGTTGGTTGCACAGTCTTACAAAATGATTATAACTTTGTAGGACACACCCGTTTTAAGTTAAAAATAAATACAACGAAATATTTCTCAAAACAAACTTTTTTTCAATCACAAGTAGTGCAGAAAATGAAAGAGTAGAGTAAGTGTTATTTTTTTTCTCATACTTAAGGTATTAACAGTATGCAGTAGAAGTAAGAAAAAAAAAACAAGCAATAACAAAAGAACTTCCATGATACTGAATTCGGCATTAAATAAATGCAAGACAAGAAACATATCAATCACAAAAATGATCTTGAAAATTATGCTACAAAAACGCGATAATCGCGATCTTTGCATTTTTTACTCAGGATGTATCAATGAGCTGAATTTGGCACATCTTGGTAACAAGATACTCGCCTAGTCGGAAACTAGGGGCCCAACCTTTTGGGAGTCAATGGCTCGAAATCAGTACAGTATAAGTTTTATAAGAGTTTTAGGGGGAGGAGGGCAGGGTCGTTCACAGAGGGGAGAAGGGACACTGTTGGTCCGAGCCCGACCTTAAATGGGGTCCAATATTTTTAAACCTAGGGTTGAAAATATGGGTAAACAATATGGAGGGGGCCCAAAAAAAAAAAAAAAAAAAGCATTTGTGACAGCCCCAAAATTTCTGTGCATGCCTCTGGAGGAGGAAGTGCACAGAAGTAAGTTCGATAGACTTAAAAGTCTACCGAACTGACAAAGTGCCTGCCTTGACCCTGGACTGCCCTGAATTGAATTGGGAAAGAGAGCAGGAAGTCCTAATTAAAGGTCTAAATTTCAAGTGTGCCTTGCAGCTAATGAGAACTAGAACTGCTTTTTCTGTATTTCTTCAAAATATTATAAATTTTGAATAGTAGCAAAATTAAGAATAAAAAAATTTTTTTTTGTTATTTTCCTTTTCTGACATTAGGAATTTAAAAAAAAAAAAAAAAACCTTCTGTTTTACGGTACAAAACATTTCAGGTTTCGGGGGGGGGGGGGGAGCGTCAGGCCCCCCTCTGGATACGGCCTTGGTGAAAGCAACTGAAATGTAATTCTAAACATCAAACGTGATAAAGGTATCAAAAATACTGGATTTCAAAGACTAAATATAACAGTTTTGTGCATTTAATTTATAATGAAATATTTATTAGACCATAAATGTAATGAGTTGAACGTAATTTGGAGCTAACTGTAAAAAAACTCACGATTACAAAAGTTTCATTTCCCATGAAATTTATTTTGTCAATCATTAATTCTCACTTAAAAACTAAAAGCACTTTTAAAAATATTATAAATCTGATGATATTGTCACAAGCAATCTAAGAAATAAATAAAATAGAAAAAATGGTGCTTAATTCTAAAGACTATTTCTATTGGTTCATACTAAAATGTATGAAACAAAATAAGTATATATGATTGCTTGATTGCAACACTCAGAAATTGCTGTTAATCTTAATATCTTTTCATTTAGTTTAACTCTAAGGCAGCCTGTTAAATACGAATTAAAAACTAGAGAAGAAATAGGCTGTATACAGCTTTGTTTAAATATCTTTACTATATTGCCTATATTTTTTCTTCTTTTCAGTACTTTCACATTAAAATTTATTTGAGCTGAAACTTTTTAAATATTCAAACACATTTACCTTATTAAAAAAAAAAGTTTTCAAAATTTTTTTAAATCTAAATTTTAAATGTATTGTGCATATTGAGAGAACAGCTCATAGCATTAATCTGCTACAAATATTACAAGTTTTGCCGATAGAATTTAATACAATTCTCAACAAGTATATAGTGAAAAAAAATGCTTTTCAACTGATGACAAGTTGAATTCTCAACTCCAGAGCTCAAATACGCTACCTTGCGGTGATTAACAATACTAAAGAAGAGGGTAAAACATTCCATTCCACTTGTTTTCTTTGGGGTAAATTAAAGGCTTCAGACAGTTTATAGTGTAATATAATTTCAGAAGAATAGAAAAGAATGCTTCCCACAAACACGATGAAAAATTACTGTCCTTCACTAAGCGTCAAAGGAAGTTACAGCATCTGTTTGTTTTACCTTTTTCATCCACCACTAGACATTGGCTGCAGCGCCCCCTTTAGTTTATTGGAGTTGCAAATTAAAGAAAGCTTTGAAAACCTGCATTATTTGAAAAGATCCCAAAATCCAAATACATGCTTAAGTTCAGTCTTGAAATTAGTTTGTTAATTATATTAACAAAATTAACTTTATAATTAGTTTAATTTTTCTTTGTTTTTGGCAACAATTAAAAAGAGGAAATAAAAGACAGGCAATCAGAGATAGTACTTACAGAAAGTCTCTAAAAATTGATTTAATGAATGAATGAATGAATGATCAGTTGATTGTGTGAATTAACGAATGAACAATTGATTAATTAAATAAACATATGACTGATAAAATGAATGATAATTTCTTTGACTTATTGATTGAATGAATGAATGTATTGTTGATCAAGTAGTTCAACAAATGAGAGAGAGAAAAAAAAAAACTTCTAACACAAATAAAAGTTTTCCCTCTTATTCCAGAACAAACCAGTTTGTTAAGAAGAGCACAATGACTGGTAATGAAATTCAGTTGCAAAAGGGACTTGTGTTTAAGGAACAACTAACTTACCTTTAAAGTTTTGCTGTGATGTTGATAGAACAAAACAGCTAAAAACAGGTGCCATATTTTAAATTCTGGCCATAGGACTTGGAAAAAATAGAGGACAGAGTATGAACTTTGCCATAGCAAAAAATCACTCAAGCGGACTTCTCCGGAGGTTCTTACAACAATGTCTGGATTGGAGCTCTTACAGGAATAAAGGCTGCGATTGAAGATGTTTTCTGTTATATCACTGTAACACGAAAAAAATGCACACAATCAACTTTTACACAACTATAAATTAATATTTCCAGATATACAGGGCTCACAACACATTTTAGCTATTAGTAGGGGGGCATACTACATTCCGTGGGAAATTTCGTGAGGAAATTGTGAGACCAATTTTAATATATTCCTTATGGTCTATATAACTATGCCTCACCGGGTGTTTTGCTTGAATTCGTGTCAGACGGCCTGTATGACGTCATCAATCCAAGATGGCGGCTTTGATGAGTTTTTGAAATTATAAGTTTATTTTTGGGTATTTTGTGACAATTTTTTGGTGAATTTACTTGATTAATATTCTATTCACCTTCTTATTATAAATTAAAAACAAAATATTTGATTTATTTGTTTATTGATTCATTTTTAAAGAAAATTCTGATAAATCCTTTTTTTTTACCTTGGCACACTCTAATTAGCAACTTAAAAGTATCTCGGGTGAGCTTTTGCAGTTAAAAATGCTTTTATTTTTCAGGATAAGATCACCAAACATTAGTACAGTCGAACCTCGTTAATTCGAACACGATTATAACGAACTACTGCTAAAGCGAACTACATTTGCGGACCCAGTCCTTATGTTGAAAATCACTTAACACACTCAACACTATTGTTTTTCAGATAAAACGAGCTACTGTTGGGACAAATTTACTTTGAAGGTCCCTTTGAGTTCGTTTTAACGAGGTTCGACTATGTAATCGTTTAACAGAATTCCTAATAACCTGTATAATTGCGCCTTACGAGGAGTTTTTCTTACACCTTTTAGAACGCGTCCCAGTAACGCAAAACAGTCCCCTGCTGGATGATTTTCTGACCCTCACCCTTGACCTCTTTGACCGGATGTGAATATCGTATTACATCGGGGGTGCTCTTAAGGAATTCGTAGGAAGAGTAGAAGAGAAAGCTTCTGAGTAGAGAAAGTATTGTTTGCCGTTTCGTTGGTGAAAAATCTGATAATCTACAAGTACGGTTATTTTTTCCTTAACCTATTTCTGCTGTTTTATTCACGATGTCTTCTATCCCAGAAACGCATTTACAAGTTTCTTTGCCTCCATCTTCAAAAAAAGCAAGGCTACAAATTAATTACAAACTGTGTATTTTTTGTCAGATGAAGAAGAAGTGCCGATTAGTTAAACCCATTGGTTATGATACAGTTTTAGAATGTGTCAAGAAGAGAGCAGAATGGAATGACAAAGAGTATACGTTACTTAACGATAGATTAACGAATGTGACCGTAGAAGAATTGAGAAAAGAAAACGCATCATGGCATGCAGAATGCTACAAGAAGTGCACTCATAAAGCAAGCATGGACAGAAGTAAGAGAGTACACGAAATGGATAAGAATGAACCATCTTGTTCTACTTCCATTCATGAAGACAATGTTGTAAGCTACACAAAGAGATCCAAAATTGTCGTTGGTGACAAAAATAAGTGTTTTTTCTGCTTTGAAAAAGGGAGTGTAAGAAAACCATTGGTGGCGATAAAAACAGATTCTGCAGGTCAGCAATTACAAAAAACAATTGAAATTTCCAAAAATGAAACTTTCAAAATTAAACTCGGTGACTGTACGGATCCAGGAGACCCTCATGCAAAGGACATTTTATACCATAAATCTTGCTGGGCAAAGCATGTACATAATGTTTTACGAAAACATCGCGATCCTGATGCAGTAACAAAGTCGCAAGACATTTCCAATGAAGCAACAGACGTAGATTTTCTGTGTGCATTAAATGATTTTCTTGTTCAGGGAAATGTTACTACAATAGCAGATCTTGAAATGAATTATCAGTCAATTGCAAATAAAAATGGAGGAAAAAATAAAACGCCAAAAGAAATTAAAAATCTCATTCAAGAAGAAATTGATGGCGCTATATTTAGTAATCCAAAAAGAGTAAATGAGTCGCAACGCGTGTCTTTAAAGGCAACTGTAGACATTACCCTAGCTAATGCAGAAGATGATTTTATAGACATTGGAAAAAACATGAGAACTATCTTTGAAGCAGCAAACATTTTACGCAAAGCAGTTTTATCTCATCAGAAATGGATATTTACAGGATCTCTTGATCAGAATCAGATAGTTGATGCTGTTCCAACCGAAGTTGACCAGTTTTTTAAATGGTGCTGCAATGGAAAATTTGAAAATTCCACTTCTGAGGTGCAGGACAATACCGTGCTAAACAAAGCTAAAAGACTGTCACACATATTCATGTATGAAATACTGTCTCCGTACCAAGCTTCAAAAGAAACTGTTCATCGACACACCCGAGACATGCCTTTGCAAGTTGGTGTTGGCCTTACAATGCACTCTGCAACCCGAAGCAAATTTATAATTGATTTTTTACACAAAATAGGAGTTTCGATTGATTATGCTAAAGTTCTACGTTTGGAAACACAGATAGCGAACGAGGTATTAAGGCGCATAGATGAGAGTGGCGGGATCTATATTCCTCCTGATCCGATAAAGGCAAGATTTCTGTTTTGTGCTGCAGATAACATTGATTTCCTTGAAGACACATCTTATGGAAAAGGTACTTTGCATGGCACTGTAATGGTACTTTATCAACAGAAAAAAGACTCGGATAGACAAATTCCACTTTCTCTTACCACACCTTCAGCAGCCCGTTCCCTTTCGACATTACCTCAGTCCCTGACTGAAATAACGTCCTATAAAATTACAAAGACAAGTAAGCCCAAATGTCCAGCATTTGGAGAAGTATTAGAAGATAAGAAAATAGAAAGTGAGATATTTAATCAGTTCCACTTAGAGGAGATTTTTTTATGATGGCCCGCGTTCAGCAAATAAAACATGAATCTGTTGATGATGATTTAAATGAATCTGAAAGTGACGTAGATGATGGAAGTGCATCAAGCCCTGAACCTGTTATTCATATTCCAAACTGGTCCGCGTACAACTCTATAGTTACAAAACAGCAGATCACTGAAACGCGTGTTTGTGCGTTACCTCTCATCGATAGCAGCTCAAGTTTTTCATCAACACAGCTTACTTTCATGCAGAAACTGGAAGACGTAACTAAATATATTTTAGGGGAAAATTCACCGACAGTAGTCACCATGGATATTGGGTTATACAAACCAGTTTTAAAACTTGCTATGGCAAACAAAAACTTGTCCCATAATTGGATTATTAGACCTGGTGAATTACATACGATTATGGCTATACTGCGAGCAATTGGGTTATATTTAGATGGTACAGGTCTCGACGCCACTTTGACTGAGTTATACAGTGAAACTGTAGTGTCAAAAATTCTTGCAGGAAAGTGTGTTAGATGGGCTATAGAAGCACATTCTACGTTAAGGCTTGCACTATTCAAATGTTATCTCGATGCCTTTTATACACACAATGAAGAAATTAAATTTCAATGCGATTATAAAGTCCAAAAACTAATCAACTGCTTTCAAGAAAAAAAGTATGATGAAGCAAGAGAACTTCACTCAAATGTAATGCAGATATTAATAGATTTTAAAATGCATGAAAAAATGAAAGATTTTGAGGATACAGAATCAACTGGAAGACCAATATTTAAACTTGCTTTGTTATATATGCATATGGTTGATACTATGCTACTTTTTATACGGTCCTTTTTATACGGTCTGTTAGGTCAGGAAATTGGGAATTACACATTTCTTCATTGGAAGCTTTCGTTCCCTATTTCTTTGCTTTGGATTTAACAAATTATGCAAGTATGATATCATGGTACCCATAGGCGGATTTACGGGGGTGCCAGGGGGTGCGCCGCACCCCCAAAATTATTGGCGGTGTTTTGAAAAAAATTAGTTTAGTATATTTCACTCAGAAACGCAGTTGGGGGAAAAAAATCATAGCTGATTATACTAGTAAATTTACTTGAAAGAAACTTTACTTAAAGAAACTTCTCAAACAATTTATTGTTCAGTGCTGTTATTTATAAACTAATTACTGTACATTCGTGATTAATTACTATACATTCGTATAGTAATTGCATGTTCTGTAATTGGGTATTTATTCGTATACCAATACCAATTCTTCAATTTTGAAACAACAATGGCTAATAAAGTGCAAAAAAAAAAAAAAAAAAAAAAAACCATGGCTATTGCGAGAAACTTTATCAATAAAATCTACACCGAAATCAACCTAAACCAACATTTTTAAGATGAATTTTCAAAAATTTTTTGAAGGAGGACTCCCGGACATTTTGCTGCAGTGGTGCATCCAGAGGGAAGGGGGCACAAGACTGGTGACCCTCCCCGCAAAATGCTGAGTAGATGTTTAAAAAATATATTCTTTATTTTTGAAGAGAAGAAAAGATCTCATTTTGGGAAAACGCAGTTATTTTACGAAAAAAAAGAATGTTGGGAAAAAATCTTAATTTCTCTTTCAAAAAGAAATATTGACATTTAAATTTTTCAACAGCTTCAGATTATTGGCGGCGAATCGTGTGCCTCCCCCCCCCTCCTGGTACAATCCTCTTTCTTTCATATCTCCTTCCTCCCTTTTTTTTTTTTTCATTTTTTCTATTTCGTTTTCATTTTTCCTATTAGTCCTAAAAAAATTTCTTCTCCAAAGCCCTTTCTTCAGCCAAAATTGTTACAAAGTACCTCAAATTTCGTTTCTTGGGCTTCACTTTCGCAAAATTTCCAAGAAAGATCTTCTAACCACCTAAATGCATCGAAAATCGTTTAAAATTGCGTTTTTGGAGCTTCAGTTTTGAAAAACTGCAGTTGCCCTAACGTTACCAAATATGGTCTTACACTCATGTGTTTAAGACTTCAATTTTGGAAAATATTCGAACAAGGGCCTCCGACCCCCTTTCTCTAATATCATTGAAGAGTGTTAATACTTTGGTTTTGAAAACTACTGTTTCGAAATATTTAAGTGGAAGAATCCTTCTTTTCAATACCATGGAGTATTGCAGAAGAGCTTCATTTTTAGGACTTCAATTTCGAAAATTTTACAGGGGAGAGCTCCAGAACACCCCGTCCGGTAACAGAAGCAAAAATTGTCCTCCGTAGTATTTTTGGAACTTCAATTATGAAAAGTTAAAGAGGTAACGTGGGGAAGGGGTTACGTATTTCTATCTGCTTTTCAAAAAATCGATTGGAGACCGTCTGTGAGTCTCATTCCTAACCCAAACTATAAATATGAACTATAATCACATTTATAAGACTAAAATTTCTAAAAATAGCTTTAGAGCCACACGTACCTTTCTTGCCCTTAAAATATCACCAAGAACTGTAAAACTGCGTTTCCAAAACTACTATTTCAAATTTTTTCTGGGGGCGTGAATCCCATTCCAAACCAGTAGCCTGATTCATCCATTGCTTCTAATATCGACTTTCGTTTAAGACTTTTTCTGCAGTTTGAAATGTTAAGAATTGCCCATCCCCTAATCTTACCAAATATGGTTTACATTGCGTTTTTTAGATTTAAAAGTGTGTCCCGCCCTAAAATTATTTCCTGATTTCACCACTGCCTTGTTATTCCGGGAATACTCCCCCCCCTTCCCCAGATCCCTGTTATTGTTGCACCCCCAAATATTTCGACCTAAATCCGCCTATGATGGTACCTGACTGATATGAAGCGTCTTAAAGTTAAGCATCCAAATCTTTGGAATGAATTTATGGAAGGAAATTGGGTTGTTAAAAAGTCTTCTGTACCATTTTGTGCTTTAGGGTCAGATGAAGCTTTAGAGCAAGAGAATAGGAGAATGAAAGTAATTGGTGGAATAGTAAATATAACTCAAAAGAAAAATACTTTAGCGCGATTTTTTTTGACCTCTCCAGAGCTGGCAAGGATTTCTGATAAAACTAAAGCAATGATTGGATTAAATGAAATGTTAAAGAGTAAACATCATCATTTGGCAGGTTCAAGAGGAAAGCGACAACATGAAGATGTGCAGTCTATATATAATGCTATCAGAGTATCAACAAACCCTATAACATATGATGGAAGTGAACTTATTAACACAACAACAAAGTCTGTACATAGTGAAGCCACACAACCAGATGTATTAAGCATTTTAAACAGAGGCCGTGAAATGTACGCCACTTTCAAACGAGAGAGAATTGAAACTGAAAATATGAACTTCTGGGCCCCAATGAAGAAAGAAAAACTAAATCTATGTAAAAATAGCATGAAGAAAGTTGCGACAAATATAGCTGGCACTGTTCTACAGTTGAAAGCTGATCGATCGTTATTTACCCGTTTGCTAGTTATATCGAGGAGCCGAGCAGACATTGATTTAAAAGCAGCACTTGGTGCATATGAATTTTCGGCTGTTCCACAGTCTATGTTTAATTTGGAAGGGTCGATAAAATTGTCCCAAAACAAATCAAAGTTAATGAAGATTTTAGAGGAATGTGGCTCAGAAAAAGTAGACAGTAGCATCAAAGATTCTTTACCATACCCCATGAAATACTCAAACATACCGAAGCAAATGAATAGAAAATCTTACAGGGTTGCTGTTATTGATGGAATGGCTGAGTTACAATCAATGAAGAAATCAGAGCTAGTGAAAACATGTAATGATTTAGCTGCAGAATTTAATAATAAGATCAAAGAAATTCTTTTAAATTATGATGAAACACACTTAGTGTTTGACACATATATTGAAAACTCGCTGAAATCTGCCATGCGGAAAAAAAGAGTGAGTACGTTAACACCCATTGAGTTCAAAATAACTGATTCTACTAATATTAAAATGTACAGATGAAGACACTACTTTCTCATATAAAAACAAAGGATAATTTGACAGCTTATCTGGCGGAAAAAGCTTTAATATACGCACGCAGCATTGAAAAAGACCTAATCGTTAGCTGGAGAAGTGAAGCTAAATCATCATTAAAAGGTGTTGTGACTGCACTGAAAAGCAGTCATGAAGAGGCAGATGTTAAAATAATACTGCACTGTCTTCATGCTTCTAGAGAAGGGGCAACCAGTATTCATATATATTCCCCTGACAGCGATGTATTTTTACTAGCATTGTTCTGGTTAAAATCATTTCACTGCCCATGCTCATTTTTGACTGGTGTAGGTAGTAATCGAAGAATGATCGATCTAACCAGCATTGTGACCGCAATAGGACCCGAAAAAACTAAAGGAATATTAGGACTCCATGCTGTATCAGGATGTGATACAACAGGTTCACTTGCTAGGAAAGGGAAACCATCTTTTTGGAAAATTTACAAGACGGCAGACAAAGAAACTCTTGATGCTCTGAGTCATCTGGGGTCAACCGAAGAATTTAGTGGAAATGATAAAGTTGCTATTGAAGGATTTATTTGCTCCGTGTATGTGCCTCTGACCAAGATTTCTGACATTGGAGAACTTCGTTGGTTCATGTTTTCCAAGCAGGAGGCTCAAAATGAAAATTTGCCTCCTACAAGAGCATCTTTGTCTCCATACATTTTAAGAGCGCATTATCAAGTATTAGAGTGGCGTCTTGCTGACCAGCAGCACCCGAATTTACCGTCACCGTTAGACTTCGGATGGGAAAAGAAAGACAACTTCTATGCTCCAGTTATGTGTATACTTCCTTGTGCATCTGACTCCATCTTGAAGCTAGTTCGATGCAGCTGTGTAAAGGGAAAATGCATTGTTTCGTGTAAATGCAAATCTCAGAACATTTCATGCACTGAACTTTGTGTGTGTGGAGGTGATGAGGACTTATGTGAAAATCACAGCCGACAAAGCGATATTGATGACACTTCAGATGAAGAACTTTAAGTAAGAACTATTTGTTTATTTTTAAATCTATATTTTTAAATTAAAATTAGAGTTTAAATAATTTACTCATTGTTTAGAGTACATAAAATGTAAGTAATAAAATTGTCATTGTTTCCCATATTAAGTAACGGAAGTTGTAAGTTTTTCTACATTGAAAAAAAAAGTTTCTTATAACCCCAAAACGCAAATAATTGTACATGTTTTTATGGAATAATAAATTTTATTTTATGGTACAAGCTTTCCAAAATATTTTTAACTGCTATTGGTAACTAAAAAAGTTCATAAAATCTGAATCGAAAATCACAAATAACAAAAACTTATTTTATATGCACAATTTGTTCTTAAATTTGAAAAGTAATCGTATTAAAATATTAAAAATGCAATACAAGTTGAAAAAAAATCATAATAGGCCTCAAAAATGTGTTAAAACCGAGAACTTTCATCAATATCTAGTGCAGCCGCCATCTTGGATTAATGACGTCATACAGGCCGTCTGACACGAATTCAAACAAAACACCCAGTGAGGCATAGTTATATAGGCCATAAGGAATGTATTAGAATTGGTCTCATAATTTCCTCACGAAATTTCCCACGGAGTGTCTTTTACTTTAAGTATGCAACTGGACTATATAGAAAAGGGTAAAAGAGGACCACTTTCAATCAAAAAGGGGACAAAAGAGGACCAGTTAGGATTAAAAAGAGGACCTGGGGAGGACCATTTATACTGAAACCCAGGGAAGCACCAAAAGGCAAATTAGCTGCCTTTTGGGTGAAAGTACATGAAGATAATTTGTTAATTAACCATAATAATGATTTTTAATGATGCAATTCCTTATCACCTTCTGTACAACTGAATTTTTATCCACTGAATTACATGATTTATATTTGGAGCGGGGGGGGGGGGACACAAGCAAGCATGTAACTAACGATCGTGCAGAGTAATTTTAATTGAGAAATAAATTTTCTACTAATTAACAGGTGAAAACTGGGTAATTCAAAATAACCAGCTGAGTGACCGATGAATCAGTGCATACATACCGTAAAATCACGAAAGTAACCCCCCTATTTTCAATACAAAACTTGTTGATTTCAGAATTGGGGAGGGGGTTGTAATTGAGATTTTTTTGAAAAATTAGCCAAAATAATAATTTTTGGTAGTGTTGATTTTTGAGAGCAGAAAAGAAATGAGTGAACGAAGTGTAAAAAATTAATTAAAACCTGTCATAATTTTCTTCTTGTAATAAATTGCACGTGGGCGCCATTTTTTTTTCGAAAGAAAGGATTTTGTACATTAGTTGGCAAAACCCCAATAATTTGTCGCTTGAAAATAATTCATGTGCTGAATGTAATAAGGATACAGTAAAAGAAGCAAAATCTCAATGTTCTTGTTTCAAAATAAAAGCAAAAATCACAATCACGACCCCAAATTCATTACGAAAATTGTAATTTTGAAAACTATGCATTACAAAATTTGAGAACGTAAAAACAGACAAATCTCTTACTTGATTTAGTAAAATATACATTTTTTGATGATCCTAAATTCGTTCAAGTACTTTATTTCTTTTTTAAAAAAGATTATTTTTCAGTTTCACACTACTTTTTAAGCAACATGTTTCCAAAATGGCGTCATGTTGAAGAATGTTTATTTTCACAAGTCGGAACAAAAATGCTCCCTCCAAAATGAATAAAAAGTAGTACAATTGCATAAATTTCTTTTGTAATACATATGAAAAAAAAGACGTTCTTGCATCAAAAGGAGTCTTCCAACAAATACATCATGGAGACTTTTTTTTTCTTTTTTGTTTAAATCATTGTGTTTTCTTTTCTTTCTTTTTTTTAGCCTACTTTCCCAGAGAAAGTCAGAGAAAGAAGAAAAAAGCATGAAAGAAGGCTTAATGCATCTTGAAAATTACAAAAAACGAAAAAAGTCAAAAAAAAAAAAAATCGAAAATTAAAAATTGGAAAGTAGGGTATTGAGATGGGGGAAAATGTCTGTCAGTCAGTCTGTCTCTCCCCCCACCCCAATAACTTTTGAGTGAATAGTCCGATTAGAACAAATTTTTTTTGTGCTCAAAAGATCTCAGCGAGGACACCTCATTCCTATGTCTCACTTTTTGACTTGAACTATTTTTTGTTCAATTTTGAACAGTTCAAAAAAATTAACATTAGCGCCTACGGGGAAATTCAAGGCAATTCCGAACTGTGAGGCGAATTTGCTTCGAACAAACTTTGTAGGAAAAAGCTTTTGACGAAAAACTTGTATATAAAATATCTTTTAGATTTGAACAAATTTCCATTGAACTTTAACAGTTCAAATCCCTTAACATTAGCGCCTACCGGGAAACTGAAAATCAATGTAGATTTGTACATGAAGGCGGATTTACTTCAAACAAATTTTGTTGGAAATAGCTCTTGACCACCAACTCCCGACTCCGACAATTTTGGGGCATCTGACTTTGACTCCAACTCCTGTACCCAACAATTAGTCAGACTCCAACTCCCCGACTTCGACGCTTTGGCAAAAATTTATACACGGAGGAAAAATGACTGACTCTGATTCTTAGTATTTGACTCCGACTCCTTTATCCCAAAATGAGATTGACTCTGACTCCGCAGCCATGGTTTTAACTGTGAAATAATTATTGTTAATATGACTTGTTTTTATTTTCACTCTAAAGTTTTAATTTAAATATTCAGTTTTCGGCGGATAAACTCGAAGTCATTTATGTTTCCATCTAAAGATATGTTTTTAACAATGAAAATTATTTCTTTAGGTTGACATTTTATTGTTTTTATTTATTTTGATAAGTGCATTAATTCATTAAAAAAGTTATTTTTGACAACAGCGGAAAAAGAAACGATTTTTTTTAATATGATGTATTTATTTTAATGAGCTTATTAATTTAAATTTTTATTTTTTAATTTTGAAAGCGGTTAAAGAATTTTTTTAAATGGAAAAAAGTGTATTAGCTGCTTTGTTTAAAGGTGCTGCTATTTTATTTGTTTGTTTATTCATTTATTTATTTTTTTACGCATCTAATGTTTTAGATGAGTGAGGCATATTTTATTCTCAGAAATTAGCTTAAAATATTAAAAAATTATGCTTGAAACAATTTGCGATGTTAGCTATTTTTGAGAATATTGATCAGGTACTAGAAAGTAGTATGGATATACGGGAAAATAGCATAGGCGGATTTACGGGGGTGCGCCGCACCCCCAAAATTTTTCGTCGGGTTTTGAAAAAAAAAAGTAATTTAGTATATTTCACCCAGAAACGCAGTTGGGAGAAAAAAAATTCATAGCTGCTATACTCAGAGCTGCCAACCTTTGAAAATCGAAAATCGTAGCTGCATTTTGCGGCGGGGGTGGGGGGAGGCAGGGGGGCGTTGTTTCAGAATCAACAGTGATAAATTGTCAACTGTACAATGAAGAAAAACATGATACTTAATGAATTTCAAATATAATACAGCAAGTATTAATACGGAATAAAAGATTTTATACTGAATGTTTTAAGATGATAAATTCTTGATTATTTGCTGTACCTTTCACCCGGTTGGCATGTCTTTTTGAAGTAACATCACGACCACCATTTTCAATTGAAAAATCGCTATTGCGAATAGTACATCTTACATAAACCGTCTTTAAAGATGAAATAAAGAATGGCCAAGTGCTTTTATATTCTTCACGATATTTTTGGCAGTTTTTCTGCTTTTTTGCCGAAGAACTAACTGCATGAAAACTAAACCAGCAGCATACGTCTAGAAGTTTGATTTTCTGAACTTACCGATTTAGTTATCATGCAGTCTGTGATTTTTTTTTTGGGGGGGGGGAGGGGGGATTCTTTGGTTATAAATTAAAGAAACAGAAAATCGTTATTTTTGGACCCGCTTTCGTAGCGTCGTAACTTTAATCTGTAATTCGTAGAAACTACGATTTTTTCATAGCAGTGGGCAGCTCTGGCTATATTAGTAAATTTACTTGAATCCAGTGTATCACCACAGGTCACTAGGGCGAGAAACACATAACTGTGCTCAAATTAAGAACTAAAGTAATTTTATCGATTTGAAAAAAAAAAACGTAATTCACATAATTTTATGCAAATAAAGAAATTTTTCAATCAATTTATTGTTCAGTGCCGTGTTATTGTATAGAATAATTGCATGTTTTGTAATTGGGCGTTTATTCGTACATCAATACATCAATACCAACTCTTCTATTTTGAAACAACTATTGTTAATTAAGTCCAAAAAAAAAAAAAAAAACATGACTGTTTCAACAAACATCATCAATAAAATCTACTCTGAAATCAACTAAAATCCAACATTTTTAAAGTAAGTTTTCAAAAAATTTTGAACGAGGACTCTCGGACATTTTGCTGCAGTGGTGCATTTTGGGAGGAGGAGGCACAAGACTGGTGACCCTCCCCACAAAATGATGAGTTGATGTTTTTTAAAAAATATTTTTAATTACTGAAGAGAGGAAAATATCTCATATTGGGAAAAAGCAGTTATTTTAAGGAAAAAAAAGAATGTTGGGAAAAAATCCTAATTTCTTTCAAAAGGAAATATTGACATTTAAATTTTTCAACAGCTTCAGATTATTGGCGGCGAATTGTGTGCCTCCTCCTCCCCCCTCCTCCCACAATCATCTTTCTTTCCTATCTCTCCGCCCCCCCCCTTTTTTTTTCATTTTTCTATTAGTCCTCAAAAGTTTTCTTCTCCGGAGCCCTCTCTCCAGCCGAAGTTATTGCAGAGTATCTCAAATCTCGTTTCCTGGGCTTCACTTTCGCAAAATTTCCAAGGAAGATCCTCTAATCACCAGAAAATATCGAAAATCGTTTACAATTGCGTTTTTGAAGCTTCGTTTTTTAAAAATTGCAGTGTCCCTAACGTTACCAAATATGGTCTTACACTCATGTGTTTAAGACTTCAATTTTGGAAAATATTCGAACAAGGGTCTCTTCTCTAATATCATCAAAGATTGTTAATATTTTGGTTTTGAAAACTACTATATCGCAATATTTAAGTGGGAGAATCTTTTGGGACAGTAGCCTTCGAAATCCTTTTTTTAATACCATGGAGTATTGCATAAGGACTTCATTTTTAGGACTTCAATTACGAAAATTTTCCAGTTGAGAGCTCCAGAACACCCTGTCGGTAACATCATCAAAAATTGTCTACCATATCGTTTTTGGAACTTTAATTATGAAAAACTAAAGAGGTAGTGTGCGTATTTCTATCTGTTTTTCATAAAACCTTTTGGAGACAGTCCATGAGTCTCATTCCTAACCCAAACTATAAATCTGGATTATAAGCATTTATAAGACTTAAATTTCTAAAAATAGCATTGGAGCCCCACGTACCTTTATTGCCCCTAAAATATCACCAAGAACTGTAAAACTGGGTTTTTCCAAAATTGCTATTGAGAATTTTTTCTGGGGCGTAAGTCCCCCTTCCAAACTAGAAACTGGATTCACCCATTGTTAATCAAATCTAACAACATGCTATCTAAGAACATCGACTTTCGTTTAAAACTTTTTCCGCAGTTTGAAATGTTAAGAATTGCCGATCCCCTAATGTTACTAAATATGGTTTTTTAGACCTAAAAGTGCGCTCCTCCCTAAAATTATTTTCTGATTTCGCCACTGCCTTGTCCCCCCCCCCAGATCCCTGTTATTGTTGCACCCCCAAAATTTTCGGCCTAAATCCGCCTATGGAAAATAGGCTCATTAAGTTCTAGACGTAACTTCTTGTTAAGATAAGAAAACCTGTACTGGAGGGAGAAACGAAACCTTTGTAAAGGCTTTCTAAAGCAGAAAATGTTACCTTTTTTTTGGGAGGGAGTGGCAATTGAAGTTGATCGGAAAATTTTTAGGTGAAGGGAGTGTGGGGGGGGGGGGGGTAAATTCGGGTTTATAATATGATTTCAGTTTTCACAAAAAATCAATAGCGGGGTTACGTTCAGGACTTTACGGTAGTTAAGACTTTTTAGATACAGTTATTACAGTAAACATCTTTGCAAATAGTAATTTACAAAAAATTTCACGTAACCAGTTTAAACAAAACTCATTTTGATATAAGGTACCGCAAGACAAGAAGATATAGTTTAGAGGCCAGGAGGTCCCCCCCCCCCTTCTCCAGAGCCCTTGGTTTTTACACATACAGTCAAACCTTGATATCTCGAACCTCCTTATCTCGAAACCCTTGATGTCTCGAAACAAAAATTTTCCCCAGCATTTTCTATAAAAACCCCTATGTATTTTCCATAGTTATCTCGAAATTTTTTGCACAAAAGCAAGTTTCAATTGTCGTTTTGCTTCGCCAATTTTTGTAGTAAAACCTGTTCCAGGGACAATTGCTTAACGTTTTTCATACCTTTTCTTGGAAATTTGTGAATAGGGGATTGGGGCAAGATAATAGGGGAGTGTTGCATGAAGGGGTTTGCAGTGTTTTCCCCAGAATTTAGAATCTTTGTGCATTTCTGTCGAACATGTTGTTCACTTTGAGGAAAGTGGTTTGATTTTTCGTCCGTCAGTTTTCAAGCGAAAACGGAAAATGCGTTCCTCGTTTTCTTCATTCAGCTTTTTTAACTCCTACAAAATGGCTGCTGAGAACTTTTTGATGTGAGGTTACTGGTTAAAGATAAAATTAGAATTTTTAAATTTTTAGGTGAAAAAACCAAGTTGAAATTGTTGTTCATTTCAAAATCTCATCCTGTGCACTTTCGACAATTAGAAAATTTCAAATCTAGTGAAATATTGAAGATTACTTTATTGATCGTAATTCGATGTGGTCCAGTAGTACGTATATAAATGCATATAGCGTACGTGTGTGTAAATGTGAGAGTTAGTAGTGTAATTTTTTTAAAAACCTTGATAACTCGAAAACTGGATATCTCAAAATTTTTTCCCGTCCCGAGAGATTTGAGATATCAAGGTTGTACTGTATTTCCAACCCTAATATGGTAGTTTATATACATATGAGAGTTTATGACCAAATACTCAACCCAGGAGGTAATTTCTGGCTACGCTACTAAGTTCAAAAAATATTAGAGGTTTGCAAATCACTTATTAGTATGCTAAGTATCGCAATCATTTCTTCATGTGTATGTTTTAGTTGCTCGGTCACCAAGGTATTGTAACTGTCTTCAAGAATGTATAAAAATTAGTGAGAAAGAAAAAATTTTATTTAAGTAACCACACCCAAAAATATGCAAATGCTGTAAGTGATAAACACACCGATTTTAAATTTGAGCCTGCTTTTCTGGATAACTTAATATAATCAATAAATGTGCAAGTTCAGATTCATAGAGTGATATTTTCAAATTGAAAACATTAGTTATGAGTATTTTCAAAAAAAAAATAAATAAATAAATAAAATAAATAAATAAATAAATAAATAAATAAAATAATAATAAGGATGCAAAGTTTTTAGTTTTTAAAAATAAAATTGAATTATACAATTTAAGGTAGCACATGTCAAAATAGCTTCCAACTTCCAAAAATATTAAAATAATTACAAGATGCAAAAAGATTGAAATCTCGAACATAAGAATCAAATTTTCGCATGTTTTCAAAATAAATAAATAAATAAATAAATAAATAAAATAATTATTTACTAAAACTAAATATGACTAAAACTAAACATAAAATATGCTAGTCTAAAATAGCATATGTGAAAATAACATTCGATTGCCCAAAATATTAAAACATGTACAAGATGAAAAAAGATTAAAATAATAATCACAAGAAGCAATTTTTCGCGAAGTTCAAGTAAGTGCAATGTTGCTAGGGTTCAAAAAATAAGAAAGTTTATATCTATTAAAATTACACTTTGGTGGTTGTATGTCAAAACAACTTCCGATTTCCAAAAATATCAAGAATTTACAAGATGCAAAAAGATTGAAATCTCAAACATGATGAGCAATTTTCTGTGAAGGGAGAGTAAGTTCAATGATGCCATGGTTCCAGAAAAAAAAGCAGTTTATTGTCTATTAAAATTAAACAAAAATAAGCTAATCTATGGTGGCCAGTGACGGATCGTGGGAGGGGCCTGAGGGGACCCGGGCCCCCTCACTTTTTTCAAACAATAACTGATAACTTTTTATTTAATTAATTTTTTTTGTACGTACATGTTTGAAATTTAAAAAGAAAAAGGATTGTATCATATTTTTCTGTGTATAATCCGTGGATTATCTGTTAAAAAAGTGTAAAATTAATGAAGTGCGGATTATACACTGCCATGGATTATCTGTGTGTATGTTTTTTTTTCACTCAACATCAACGCAATGAACCTCAATGTTTACAGTAAGATTCGCCGAGACTGTTACCCTGCCTGTATGTTGTTTATTTTACAGAGCTTGAATGTTCTTCTTATGCAATTCAGGCTATGTAAATAAACAACATACCGTAAAGGAAGATGCCTTCAAGATTAGATTATTTGCTCCTTTCTTGACTCTTTGTTTTCAATTAATTAGCATACTACAATGACAATGTAGAGAAGAAATCATTACTCTTTCGAATACTGTACAGCATTGCTTAAAACTATGTCCAAAAATCGCTTAAAATTACGTTTCTGGAGCTTCAATTTCGAAAGATTGCCGTCCCTATTGTTACCAAATATGGTCCTACAATTGCATTAATTTGGTTTCTTGCTTAAAATAAAATTAACTTTACTCATTAAAAATAATTAGTTATTAAAAGGTTAAAATGAATATTACTATTAAAATATTAGGTTAATATTGCTTTTTAAAATTTATTTATTAATTTTGAAAAGCCAGGTGGTGAAAGTGCCTCCCTTGCAGCCTCTTACTGGTGCTGCAAGGGAGGCATACTGCTGCGCCGGAAAGTGTACTGGATATAAACGTGATATTTATAATTTTTATGATGCATTTTGTAGCTTTTCTTTATCTGATTAGTTAAATTTTATTTTTGAATGTCAAGGGGTGAAAATGCACCTTCCTGCCGGCAATCATGGACATTAACATGAGGTTAATTATCTTTCGTGATTTACTTAGTAGTTTAAGTATTTTGTAGCTTGTCCTGAGCTTAAAATGAATTTAATTTCATTTATGTAAGACAAATAATTATTTTAGAAGGTTGAAAGGTTTAAATATTAATTTCTTTAAAGGGCGGGGGGAGGTACAATTGCACCCTGGCCCCCTCACTTTTTCAAGGCACGAGCCGCCACTGTTGGTGGCGCATGTCAAAATAACTTCCGATTGCCAAAAATATCAAAATATTTACAAGATGCAAAGATTGAAATCTCAAACACAACAATAGCCTGGTCAATTTAGACATAAAAATAGTGATCAAATAACAAAAAATCCGGGAAAACTAAATTTTTGTAGAGACCTTGGGTTTAGCATTACAAATAAGGTGCCAAAAGTCCCTGTCAATCCCATATGAGCTAAAAAAGTTATTCGGGGTAAAAGGTCAAAATTTTAGGTTTTTTTGGCTTTTTTTCAAAAACAGTAAGTTTTATCGAAACGTACCTCAGACCAAAGTTGTAGATCTCAAAATTCTCTATAAAAATGGTCATGATTTTTTTTCTCCAAGACCAAACCATTTTCCACATATTGCGTACTCTCAAAAGACAGCCAGTCATTCATAGAATCCCCTCTACTCGCATGGCCTTGAATAACATCTGGCTATTCTAGTCTGTGTGGCGGCGGCGTTCACATACCCAGGAGTGCCTAACCCACTAAGGGCATGGGCACACCCCTCAATATTGTAGAGCCCCCCCTCAAAAGCAAGAGCCCCTTCCAAAAACTGAGAAAAATACCCCTCAAAACAACCCCCCTTTAAATGTTTTATGAGCTCTCAAACTGTAACCACATTTCATACAATAAAACATAGTTTGGCTGGCGAGTCGCATTATTATCTTGACTCTTGACAATGTGTGGCCTTAGTGATACATTGTAGGTAAGATTTCTGGATTCTAATTTGACTCTATGAAATCCATCTCTTTTGGTTAGACCACAAACTGTGGTTGACGCTTCTTTATCTAATTTTGTGCATTGTCTCACTGCTATAGTATAACATGAGGTATATGAAATCATATAATTCAGTAGTTACGCCCTCAAGTACCATTTCTTTTACAGTTTTATCTGATGTTCCTTTTTTAAGAAGATGATCTGAGTTTTCCCACTTCTGCTTATCAAAGAACTCAAGTTGAATTCTGGAATTGTAAATGTTCGTTGAATCGAAAAAATATAACACTAGGTATTGTGAATGATTTCAATTTTGAAGCTGAGAGATTACTATGAGCTCATCAATAAGCAGAACTGGTAAAACTCGGCAGCTCCCTCTTTCAAAAAGGGGACTTCCGATAAAACTTTGAAAGAAATTGTTTGATGGTGTACCTACTGAGTAATGGTTTTCAAAACCTCACATGTCATACTAAAGCAGCGAGACGATAGGTGAAATAAGAGAAAGAAGTGTCAGGTACTCAAAACATCACATGTCGTACTAAAGCAGTGAGACGATAGGTAAAATAAGAAAAAGAAGTGTCAGGTGCAATTCGTTGTCTAACCAAAAGGGATGGATTTATTCAAGTCAGATTAGAATCTAGAAATATTAAACCACAATACCATCAAGCCACAATTTCAATCAAGACTGAAAATTATGAGAAGTAAAATAGTTCAACTCGCACGCCAAACTTACATTTTATTGTAATCAATGTGGTTACAATTTGAGGGTTCAAAACCCATTAAAATTTCTTGAGCAACGTCTTTTGTTTCAAAGGGTGACTTATGTGGGCTGTTGCAAGCCACATTTATATTTTAAAATTTTTATACTTAACCTTTGTTCTCTATCATAGGTAAATTTGACATTTTGAGCCAAAGTTATGGGCTAAGTGGAGAATTAACATTTTTTTTTACTAGATAAGAAATGCTTTTATTACTTATTTTTTCCGTATCTATGTAAGAATTAAATAATATGAAAGCAAACTTTTACAAATCATAACTTTTAGCATTTTTTCTCTAAGTACGGAGCAACACGATTTTATTCAGTTCTGACACTATATTGGTCAAATTCAAGATTCAACACATGTGTGCAACTTTAAAATACAGTTTATAATTAAAATGATTTTATGCAATGTGTAATCTACTCAAAAATCCTGCTCTTATGAGCGATAACATCAAATTTATCAAATTTTGATATTTGATGAAATTATTGTAACTTTTTCCAGTTTTTATGGTCAACTTCAAGGCGCGAGCGACACCTCAAGATATTTTTTGCGGTCGAAATCCTTTTGCCATAACCAAATATCTCTACAAAAGACAACTTTTCCGGGCTATTACTTAGCATATATCAGATTTTGATTTTTCTCAATCCACACTAATGAACATGGCCATTACTTCAAAAGTAAGCCCACCTCGTACTAGAGCTGGATTAAGTGAATCTGAATCCAGCTTTTGTTATAAAAAACACAGGTTTTTTTTTGTGGCGAGGAAGCGGATGAAGAGGCTGAGGAGAACAAAACGCAGTATCGCAGAAAAATTCATAAATTTTCTACACTTGCATTCAAAGAATCCCTTTTAAAATTAGCTAAAGATCGTTCTGAGGTGTGTCAAAAGCTGCCCTTGCACGTTTTAATTTCGAGTGTGATTTAGTTGCTGCTTTATGAATTTTTCTGTGATAATTCTGCATTTTCTTCTCAGCCTCCTAATCCACTTCACAGCCACAAAATAAGCAGTGTTTTTAAAAACAAAAGCTGGATTCAAATTCACTTAATTGCGCTACAGTACGAGGAGGACTTACTTTTGAAGTACTGGCCTGTTCATCCTCACACTGCTGCAGAGATTGCACTTTTCCAGGTGTATGATTTTCTGCAATCCACGCAAATTGTAACGGACTTCTTAAATAATCAGCATTCTTATAACTTCTCACAGAGGCGTAGCTAGACTCGACTTTCTGGTTCTTCTTATATATACAGGGTGGCGACAGGAACTGTGAAAAAAAGTTCCCTGACTTTTCCCTGATTAAGTTCACCAAATTTCCCTGATTTACGTTACCAAGGATAATGGTTTTCTTTCTTTGCTATACTTGAAATCCATTGTATGTTTGTACAAAATGCAGTATTTTAAACGTTTTAAGTTGTGTAAAGTTGTTGAATTCAAGATATCTAGTAAAAAGATGCTACTTTTTTTTATAAAATGGTTAAAAAAAATATATCAAGTCAATTTTTGGGGGAAAAAAACCCTACAAAACAGTATATTAAATTTTTCTTCATGGAAAGATTATAGAAAATTTAAAAAAAAAGTAATTGAAATTATTTTGAACTTAATTTTTAAACAGTATAATAATTATTGCAAGAATAACTAGTGACAGTGAAAGAATAGAAGTAATGTAGTTATTCTCATATAACTGATTGACATATTTATGCAAAACAGATGAAACCATTTGACATCCATTCATAAAGAGCTTTTCTCTAATCAAGAACATAGGTTTTAATGAATGAGTACAGCATTTTAACAGAAAACAAATAAAAATATTTACTTAAGTAAACACAAGTTAACTCTATTTCAAATGATTTCAGTATGTATCGAAAAAAATTCTTAGATTGCTTTTGTTACAAACAACTTTGAAATGCAAAAAAAAAAAAAAAAAAGCAGAAAAAAAAGCGATTAGTTAATTTTAAAATATATAAAAGAAGAATACAACTTGGTTATAAAATAAAAGGATCACTTAAGTCTGAAGAAAGAAAATCTTTATAATCTGCGGTGACAACAAATAGTATAACGGAAAAAAAAACAAAGTTTTTTTAATTGAAAGTTCAATTTTAGCAATTAAATTTAAAACGTGAAGAAGTAATAACTTTTAAGCTTTTATCAGTATTAATTCAAAAACCAAAGATTTCTTCTTGAAATCGTGATTACAGTACGCTAATTACTTTGAGACAATGGAATAAAGACAAAGGAGCTAAGGCCTTTCTTCCTCTTTGCCTGTATGGTTGTTTATTTTACGTAGCATTGAAAGCGTGAAAGGAAATTTCACCCTAGGTAAAATAAACAACCTAACAGACACAGAAGCAATCTTAGGAAGTTCATCCTGTGGTTTAATAAGTAAGATTCAATACTTTGACGTTGAGGAAAAAAGATGCACAAATATGCGGCGGTGTATAATCGCACCTCATTGATTTTACTTTTTTTTTTTTTTGAACACATAATTGGTGGAAAATGTGTAGGGAATTATAGTACTTAATTTTGTAAAGCAAAAAAAATTTTTTTTTCTTCATAAAAATCAATTTTCCCTGATCTTTTGTAATTTTTTCAAAATTCCCTGACTTTTCCCTGATTAATAAAGTTCCCTGACTTTTCCCTGATCTCCCTGATTTCCCTGATCTGTCGCCACCCTGATATATATATATTAATATATATATGTGAGTGTGTGTGTGTGTATGTAAATTTTTTTAGTATTAAAAAAAAAGAGGGAGGTGAATCTAACATACTTTGGAATGGGGTGCCCCAATTCCGATACTTGTGTCAAACAAAACAAATTTTTTTAAATTTTTTTAATGTTATTCAACTTTTTTTTCTTTTCCCTCCATTTAATTTAAAGTGAAATTTTCTAGCAACGTCTTGTCAAAACCAGTCTATCCAAATCAGGGGGAAATCAAACATCTGATGAGCGTGTTCCGTTCATTTCAGAGTGACTGCTTAATTTAGAGGCTGACACACATCTACAATAGCTGGCATCCCTGATAGCTAATAGATACTTCCATTTCCGCCTGTAAACTGGATGTTTGATTTTCAATCTCATCGGTGGTCAGACTATAAAGACTATTTTTACTAACTTGGTTTGCACTAAAAGTATGAAATAAAATAAAGACTTCTTGAATTATAACCCGCAAGAAATGAAATTGCTTTTCATATCGTTATATTTTTATGTTGCTCTTTATGTATTTACATTTATGCTCATTCTAAAGCAGTTAACAAAACTTGAATAAAAAAAGTTAGGGAAGAAATATAGGCGGTAGAAAGTTATTCGCTCAAATGCATACCATCTGTTCTCCTCTCAAGTCTTGATTTTTAAGTTTATTAGCAGCTTTAGAAGTTACATAAATATCTATTTGAAAGAGCAACAGCAATTTTCGGGTATTATAAACAGAAGTCTTTTTTATTTTCTGCTTTTTAATCCGAACCAAGCTAATAGAAATAATCTAGATTCATTTCGTTTTTAAACATTTTATTCATGTAATGCAATGCAGTTTTTCTTTTGAATTAAAATAAAATTACCTCTAGAAGGTTCCGATGGGACTAATGCTGCTTTGCAGACTGTACTTCGTTTTCTTCAGACGACATTAACTTTCTCTTTTTAGAGCAATCCTATTCAACATTTTAATTTTTTTCTTTGGGTTTAAAAAAGCTTGTTATCGGTTTTGCTCGCTTCATTATGCAACAACTTTCACTTAGAATGTACTATTTTAAACAGACTGTACGTTTCCAAAAGAATACGCAGTAAATACTGGCTGAAAAATCAATGTGATTGCAATGGATACTGTGGTTAGCAAAGGTCGTTTTGACTATGACCTATGACACACACGAGACCAGACCAACAAAAACCTTTATCATCTCGAATTCCAGTTATGCTATCATTTTCGGATTCGAAGCCCAATGATCTTTAAAGCAGCAAACAAAAACATTTTCTTTAACTCAGAAACAGAGGAATTGTCTTCAAGAGCTGAGGAGGCAGTGGAAAAAAGGGAGAAATGCATTCCACGAATAGGCTTTCCAGGAAGATTAATCAAAGGACAGTCGTTTCGCGCACTTTCTAAAGGAAGAAGAGTAAAGGGGTGAAATTCACAGGTTTGACATGCAAGATGAACATTTCAAGTTCATGGTTAAAGGTCATTCAAGTTAAAAGCCATTTCGCTCTGTTAGATTAGTACTGTTCTTTGGTTGCTCTCTTTCTTAAAATTGTGATTCCTTAGAAAACCGAAATGATAAGAGTGAAAAGAAAGTATAAGTTTTTCCAAGCGATGAAAAAAGAAAAATCGTAGAATACTGGTCAAGTTAGATTTGCAGCAATTGCTAACCTCAAAAGGATAAATAATGAATCCAAAAAAAAAAAAAGAGACCAAAAAGCAATGAAAGACTTTTTCTTGAAAAAGATATGCTTTAAGTTTTTTTACTGTCAAAATGATTCCTTAAACTCGCAATAAAGCACTTAATAATGTAATAATAGAATAAATACCTAACAAAACTAATAAAGAGGAATTTTAATCAAGAGCCCATATTGTCTTTAGTATCGATTTCAAATTTTCTCTATCATATTTCAAATTTCTATAAAAAGTTTCTTAAAGCCCCCGTTTTTCAATACCTCTTTATATCGATTTTTTTCTTTAATGTAAAATTCAAAATATACAGATTTGACTGTATGCAATATTCCCACTGCGCGGCTCATAAAATTAAACATATTAAACAATTTGCAGAATCTATGACAAAGAAAGACTGCATATATGTGGATTTAACAAGTCAATCTCATTTCTAAAGCAAAGTGTCAAATTTCACTCAATTATCAAAAAATTGTCTCAGCAGAGGGAGGCGTCTTTATGCTTGAGGGTCACACATGGAGCAGATTTTCAATGGCATTGGGGGGGGGGGGGGACGAAGTGAATTTTTGACCTTTGTTACTCAGAAAAAAGTAGTTTTGATTTTTTTTCTTCTTTTTTTTCTTTCTCTTCCCTCTTCTTTTTCTCTTTTTTTTTTGAGACTAACGTTTCAGGGGGGGGGGGGGTTGTCCCCAAAACCCCCCACTTAGCTACGCCCCTGACTTCTCACGACACTTGCATCGATTAAAGTTGGCATTCCACGACTGTCTAGCACAACAGTTTCACCTTCAGTCAAAAGTTTATTGTAGATCAAGCAAAATTGTGACATTTTTCTTAAATATTGATCAGCACAAACAACAGTAGACGCTTGTAATAAATACGTTTATTCACTCAAACTGCACGTTTAACTCTAAAAGAAGCAGGTACGTCAGGGGTGCCCACCTAGGAGGGTCATGGTCCAGACTGCGCCATCGAAATTTTTAGGAGGATTGTTTTGAGGGGTATATTTTCATTTGGGGGGGGGAGGCTTGCTTTTGGGGGATCTCTGCGATAATGAGGGGGGGGGGGTGTCTTTACCCTTAGAGGGTTGGGCACCCCTGGGTATGTGAACGACGCCACACGGACTAGAATAGCCAGATGTTATTCAAGGCCATGCGAGTAGAAGGGATTCTGTAAATGACTGGCTGTCTTTTGAGAGTACGCCATACCTGGGAAATGGTTTGGTCTTAGAGAAAAAAAATCATAAGGACCATTTTTATAGAGAATTTTGAGACCTACAACTTTGGTCTGAGGTACGTTTTGATAAAACTTACCGTTTTTGAGAAAAATCCAAAAAACCTAAAATTTTGACCTTTGACCCCGAATAACTTTTTTAGCCCACATAGGATTGACGGGGACTTTTGGCACTTTATTTGTAATGCTAAACCCAAGATCTCTACAAAAATTTAGCTTTCCCGGAATTTTTGTTATTTCCATTGTCTAAATTGACCAGACTAAGGCAATTTTCCGCGAAGTGTGAGTAAATTCCATGTTGCCATAGTTCCGAAAAAAAAAAGGAGTTTATTATCTATTAAAATTAAACAAAAATTAAGCTAATCTGTAGTGGCGTATGTCAAAATAACTTCTGATTGCAAAAAATATAAAGGAATTTACAAGATGCAAAAAGATTTAAATCTCAAACATGACAAATAATTTTCCGCGAAATGCGAGTAAATTCAATGTTGCCATGATTCCGAAAAAAAAATCTAGTTTGTTACCTATTAAAAACCTATTGTTTCCCATTTTAAACCTAACAATAAGCTAATCTAAAGAGGCATATGTCAAAATAACTTCCGATTGCCAAAAATATCAAAATATTTACAAGATGCAAAGAGATAGAAATTTCAAACACAAGAAGCAATTTTCGGCAAAGTTCGAGAAAGTTTGATGTTGAAATAGTTTCATAAAAAGAGTAGTTCATTATCTATTGAAATTTAACATAAAATAAGCCAATCTAAGATAATGAATGTTAGAATAACTTCTGATTGTCAAAAATATCAAAATATTATCAAGATGCAAAAAGATTGAACTCGCAAACACAGGAAGTAATTTTTCGCGATGATGCATATCAAACACAAGTTCAGAAAATTGCACTGACTGAGAAAATATTTTTGAAAAAAAATTAACCACAGTTTAATGATTTTCTACCAATTTCAAGCACTAAAAAAACTTTCACAGTTTTTCAAGGTTTTTTAGCATTTGAAAACTAATTTTTTTTTCAAGCATTTTTCAAGGGCCTACGAATCCTGGAAAAATATCGGTAGTACCCTGCTTCACTTTGACGTCATAACTCCTCCCCCCAAACCTCTCGGTTTGCTAGATTTCCATGTTGCAGCAGTTGAAGGAGGAGGAGACATCAATCTGAAGTGAAATAATACCGGAAAGTCAAGTTCAATAGAAAAACTGCATTGCGGCTGCGTGTTCGGGTGTAACAAACATCAACACACATCATCTTTTAACGTAATGGAAATTTATAAAATCTGATTTTTAACTAAAAACAACATAAAAGCAAACTAATCAGACCAAAATATTAAAAAGCGGTATAAAGCAGACTTTACCCCAGAAAACAGGACTTTGGCGGTAAAAGCGTACCATTTGGGAGCCCTGGATATACGCAATATACTTCAATTGACACAATCTAGAGAGAAGTATTAGCTGTCTAAACTTTCAGGGAGGGCATTTTAATACATGGTAATAATCATGGGGAATTAGTCATTACAGATTTTCTTATTATAGTTTTCTACTATGATATAAAAATGTACAAGATAGAAATTTTACAATAAGTTTCAAGAATATCAAGAATTATCAAAATAATTGAGAAAGCCAAATAAGTCTGTCTCATGAAGTTAAGAATTATTCTGAAAAAAGTTTCCTTCTTTGATTTGAAAAGCCAGTAAAAGTTTCAATTAAATTTTAAAGCAACAATGCTTTTACGACGAGTAATGAAAACATATTACCATGGAAATAAGTTGCCTGCTACTACTTCTTGAGCTATTTCTTTTGTAGCATTGGTGATTTCCTCTCTAGAAGTATATGCAAAGCACACATTCAAATATGTTCTGAAATGAAAAGTTCAAAAGTATGTTATTTCCAAAAAAAGTAGCACAGACGGTCATTGGGATTTTATAAAAATGATTTTGAGAACTAATTTTTAATTACAAAGCACATTTTTATTATTGAGCTTTGTGTTTATCTTGTAATTTTAATATTTGACTATAGCTGTAGATTTTATTTTTTATGGAAGAAAGCTTTTCCTTGGCATTTTTTTTTTCATACTAATTGTAACTTACTCCCAGAGGTGTAACTACGGGTGAGAGCTGTAAAGGGGCACATGCACTCCCAAAGAATTTACCTTAGTAAATGAAATATTTTGCAATTTTTAAAAAAGTAAGTATACTTTTCAAGAGAATTGCACAGAATTCTGAAAATCAATAGGAGTGCTTGATGTAAAACAGGGGAGCAAACAAGCATTCGAAAACAAAATTACAGGCACAACTGACTAAATTGATTGTTATAGAAACTTCAGGAGAATGTAGCATTATTCCAAAATATAATGAACATGAAAAAATTAGACAGGTTGTTGCAACATGTACTGCTAATTGATAGTTTTCCACTAAATTGTATGTTTAAAATAATTTACAACACAATGCATCTGAAATGTACTTAAATGGACTGCAGATTACACACACAAAATATATGATCAAGGAAGAAGTCTTTAATACTATCCTAAAACAATCAAGGATTTTGTTTGTTGCAACAGGACGTTTGTTGGTTACAATGGAAAGTAAAGTGGGGCTGAAAATTCAATTTGTTGAAACAGATATTTCATTGTATTAGTATTTGTTGTAACAGGATTCCATTGCATAAGCAAAGTATACATGTTATATATGTATCAATGATGTGATTATCTTTTAAGGAAATATTAAGTTGCACCCAACAGATTTCCAGTTTGTCCCTAGCAAAAACTGTGTCTTAAGTTGAATTTCTATTTATTTCCTATTTTTTTAGAGAACATTATTTGAAACTGTTAAGGTTACACATATCAGTAATATGGTGTTAACCAGTAGTGGAGGAGAATGGCGAGTGACAAAGAAAATTAGCAAATACAAGGTTCAAGAAAAACTTTTGCTTCCAGAAATGAAACACTTATGAAAATTACACTTGGCCACTGAATATGGAAGATAATTAAACTAGATGCAATATGTAAAGTTTCCTATTCTATACAATACTAGCAAAAATACCCGGCATTGCCTGGATCAGTAATAATTATGAGAAACAATCATTACTTGCACTTGTTTTCTCCTTTAAGTGACAGAATTCAAAACACACCTTTTAGACGTGATTAAAAATGAGCTTCTTCCTTACTCATAAAACTAAAATAGCAATAAGTATAAAGAGCAAAATAGTATTCATATAGAAACGAACGCACAACAGTTAAGCATATATAAATTTGAAGAATTTCCGAAATAGGAAATTAATCTTCACATGCTTAAAAAGCTTTATCAGTTTATACTTTTTTTTTACATGAAGTCTTTTGCTTCTCTGTATATCTATTGAAGTACAAATTGTTTTTAAAAAAATGTAATCGCCCGTAATCCCCTTATACTTGCTTTAGTTATTTTGAGAGACTTCAATTATTGTGAGTTTTTGGTGCGATTTAAAATGTTAATGAATTTGCGGGAATCGTTTTGGGATACCTTGGATAATGCTCCTCCTCCTTACTTTGCAAAACGGTATATTACTAATTTTCGTTAAAGAGATATTGTCGCCAGATGCTGAGATACTTTTGGTCACTATAAAATGGCGCTAAACAAATTCATTCAAATGTTTCAAAAGTACTTAGTAAATTTTGACGATTGTTTGAAATTGTGCAAAAAGAAAACTTAAATGGAAGTTTCATGCTGTTTATGGATCGGCCTAATTTAATTGCTGGATTATTTTACACCTTAAAAAAAGTTTTTAAGATTCTTTTAATGGCGATAGTTTGTTTACATGGTGAAAGCTGAGATACATTATTACAAAGTATTTGGCCTCAAAAACAGCGACAGTTGAAAAAACTGCCAAATGCATCAGGGGCATTCCAAGGTATTTTTGACATTTATGTAGAGTCCGTAACGTGACCTTTTTTGCCATAACTTTTTAATTTACTGTTTGATTAGCATATTATTTTATTTTGATCTTTTCCTACCAACACACCAGCTCAAATTAAAATTATTTGCAAATCAAACGGTAAATTAAAAAGTTATGGCAAAAAAAGGTCACGTTACGGACTTTACATAATGTCAAAAATACCTTGGAATGCCCCATCAGCTACTGAAATCTTTCTGCAAAAAATTTGGCGAGATATCTGCTGGTAGATTGGATAGCGAGAAAGTGTCCAATCAGCACAAATAGTTTTAAAAAAAAAACATTAATTTTATTAAATTTCCATTTAAATGGAAAATAATCAGCCAAGTCCATTTGCCAATCTTGTGGAAAAAAGTTTCTTAAAGAAATCTTAAGAAAAGACTTAAGAAAAGCCTCGAACAGTCAGACAATATGCAAAAATATTTAACAATACAACAATTCAAGATATCAACTGGGAGTTGAGATGATACATTAAATAATGAATTGGGTTGATGGAAGCCTTCGAACATAGAATTAAAAAGCTTATAACTCGTTTTTTATGCCACTTAGAACTTTCTAACAGATGCTCATGGGTGCCACTCTAAAAATTGGCCAGGACTGAAAATGCTCCATTTCGCGACACCAAAATGTTACCGCTTAGTTTGTTTGATGTTTTAGACATATATAATGCTAATTTTTGATGCTGTAACTATATAGTAAAACCAAATTGTAAGATTAAGTAAAAATTAAAACCTAAATAAAAAAATAACATATCATTGTTCAAGATTTTTAGGAGGTAAAAGAAGAAAAAGAACTTAATAATAAAATACATTAAAAAATCTTACTATTTGCTACTGCAGAAAAAAAGCTTCAGATCGTATAGTTCATGTTACATAAATAATTCATATTTCATACAAAAAAATAGTAATTAAAAAAAATTCAGGTATGAGATTCTTGGCTATAAGATGCATTGTGATAAAAACTTTAACAAAACTTTCCAGATTAAGATAAGAATTGTTGAAATCAACAGATTGAGTAACTTATTTAGTTATTTTTTGGAAACCCCCCCCAAAAAAAACAGCTTATCTTTTTAACTTTAGCAGATGGGCCAGTTTTTTGTCCTCAGAAGAATAAGACCTTTTTTGAGAGTGAGAGATTCAAAAGTAAAGATCTGTTTCATCTATAAAAATCATTTTGTACATGGGAAAAAAAAAATCCGATGGCCGAAACTTTTGAAAAGACGGAATTCCGTCCCTTGGACGAAAGTGTGGCAGCCATGCAGATGCTATCTTCAGTAGAAAAATCAGGGCTTTCGATTGACACATAATGTTAACACGTGCAAGTATTTTCTCTCCTCCTTATTGGGCATTTATGCAAAATTTGGGACAAATTAGAATAAAAAAGAAACTATCAGTCAGATTTTTTTAAACTGGTCTATAAACCTTCCCAGTACCAAAAAGAACAAACGGTGAAAGTTTCAGCCAAATCTGCTGGGTAGTTTCTGAGATCTTAGGAAACACACACACCCACACATTTACCAATCCATTTATTTTTATATATATATATATATATATATATATATATATATATATATATATATATAGATGAACTGATCCTAAGATTTTAGGTTCTCATTAATACAGAAGCGAAACATTTAACTAGAGATGCTATGCATAAAAAAAGTCTAAAATAACTCGAACAAAAATAAAACTAAGCCAGCAAATCACCATTTAAATGTTTGACATTTGACTCTGTTAAAGATAAAAGAATTTCGCTTAAAACCTTTAAGTTGTGATTTTAATAAAAAATAATGAGAAATTTATGCACTTGCTCCAGGAAAAAATGCAGTAAACAAAAATGAGAAAAATCTCAATCTCGCAAAAGATGCAAAGAGATCACAGTATTTAAAATGTGAAGGCATCAAAAGTATAAAAGCAGCAAATAAAAGAATAAATAAATAAAAATAATAAATCAGAATAAATAAATTAATTAATTAATTGAAAAACTATAGTATTTTAAGAAGTCGATAATAAACGTTATTACTAATTATTGCATAGTTGAAACAAAAATACAATTAAACCAGTGGCTCAGCATTTAGTTTTCAGATATTGGTTTGACTCTTAAAAAGCCCAGAATTTAATTTGAAAATTTTCAATTTATGATTTTAATTAAAATAGAAAGACATTTTACTTATTTGATCAAAGAGTAAATAAATAAAGCAAAGTAAGGGCAGCATCAAAAAAGAGAAATTTCTATGCTACATACAAAAAGATCTCCCTTTCAAAATGAAGGCATCAAAAGCTAAAAATGGCAAACAAAAGGATTAATTAAAGAAAAAGATCTATTTTTTAAAATTTGTTTTTACAGGACTACTTTGATTAATATTTTTAACAACTTCCAACACAAAAGTTGAAAATTTTGAGTAAGTTAAAAATAGTTGGAAAGAGTATTTTTTTTCAGAGAAAGGAAGATAAAAGTATAAGGGACTAACAAGGTTTTCAGTATTAAATTAATAATGCATATATACTTATAGTTAAAAATATTTTCTTCTAAATTACGAAATTTTAACCTTGTGTCACTATTGGCGATATCGTTTTTCTGCCACGATACACCATTTGTGTATAGTAATTTTGGCAAGGGAGTAAATTTAGATTTTTCAATTCATCATCGAAATAGCTTGATTATTTGGGAGAGCAAATTTTTCTATTCGATACGAAATAACAACAGTTCAACATTTTAAACTGGTTAGAACTTTAATTAGTAACTGGAACATATGTACATTGAAAATGTTTAAAAAGGATGGCACATTTCAGAAGGTTGAGCAAAAACGGCTCATTTCAAAACTCAACATCGACGACTGACAAACATTCGAAAAAGACCATGAGCGAATACAGCAACGCCCTTTTTGTAGGTGTCTGTGTTGCCAACGATCAATGCCGAAACTATCGAGTGCTCGTGACATAGATTTTAAATCCATAGCTAGTACGCTTTCTAATAATTTTGAGATGTGTCATTTTACTTTCTGGGGTGTGATATTATCAATTGTAACATTTTTATTGATTGAAAAACTTAATGAAACACTAAACAGATCACAAAGTTAAATTAAAAATTGAAAAAAGTAAAAAGGAAAGCTGCTTACTTTGAATTATTATATGTGTATAGGACGACATCTGCAATAAGCATTTGTATGTCTTCAGGAAGAAGTGTTATGTCTCCAAATATGCGTATGCATACACCATATTTGTCTAATTTTTCTCTGTTGGGAAATATTTCAGACACATGAAATATTTTTAATGATACGAAAAAAATATTAAAACCATTTTATTAAATTTTGTCAGAAGTAAAACAATTCTGAAAATATAGCCATAAATGTTTATGAGAATATTGTAAGTATTAAATTTATGCTTACAATATAGTAGTTCTAATCCCCCTTACTTTAAAGAGAAAAGTTCTTTATGAGCATGTTTATTTATAACCAAGTAAAAAAAAATCACTGCTACAAAACAGAACTATGTACTAGTTTCCTAATGACACTTTGAAGCCTGTATACTCAATATGTTCAAAAAAAAAAAAAAAAAGAAAAAACTTTCCTGAATACATAATGAACATAATGGCAAGAAGTAACAAAAAAGAAAGAAAACCAAGAACACCAACAGAGAGCAATTCCACGATAACGGACAGATCAATTTTGCACAAAACACCCAACACAGGCTCTAAACATCTTAAATAACTGTTTCTTCGCATGAACTATATGAAGAGCATGAACTTAAATTTTATGTAACTCAATTAAAATTAAACCTTGAAGATTTCCAGGAACATTATTTAACTCTAGCGTCAATGACCGGGTGCCCTAGTACCTTTTTGTGACTTTTATTATAATTTTTACCCTTTCTAAGTCTTGATAAAATTGCTTTTGATCCTTGCTATTTACATGAATCTGAATTGAAGAAAGTTGTAACTGTGTTTTCAGAAACAATTTTTTTTTTTTGCATTTAAAATTTGTATACCTATATTCAATAACCGGGTACCTATTACACTGCACATCAAAAAATACCCCCTCAAAATGCTTCTGACACCATTTTTGGTAAATCAATTATCTCATCAATGAGTCATTCCACGTCAACTGACCTAATTTTTCAAATCGTCCCCACTCGACCATCTCCGATTTGGATGAAGTTTTATAGAGGCGTAGAGATGCCTTTGAAACTAATCTATGCAAATTTTCAGCTTCCTAGATCCAAATCCGGAGGATCAAGAATTTCCGAAAAATGTGATCCAAGATGGCTGATCAGCTTTTTGTGCCAAATTGCCAAGTTTACACCAGTTTTACAGGAAATTTTATTACACTGGAAGCTTGAAATTTTAGGCGTTTAAAGTTTGGTTCACCGTTAGTATATTCAAGTATTTTTGTGAATTTGAGCTCTTTAGATTTTGTGTAGCATGCGCGTGAACTTGTGAAAAAGCGCGATGGGAAAAATTTTCCCTGGAATTTAGGTTGTCATAAAATCTAAACAAAAATAATTCAAAAGCTCGTACCGCGTGATTCCATTGTAAAAATGCTTGTTTTTAATGGGTTACAGTTACAGAGCTTAAATATGTATTTTCTGGAAGATATTGTGATTTAAAGTGGCTATCAAAACCCTTCAAATGAAAAATAGCCTATTTTCAAAGCGCTATAGCCCAAGTTTGTCACCTCGCATCTTCTTTTGGTTTATACCATTAGAAAGAACACACTTTTTCCTTTCAAAATAAGTTTTTTCTTCGATGGTGTTTTTTCGTCAATAAGGATAAAAAAACGAGCTTGAAATTATGTCAGTCGTAACGAATTGCCATGTTCAATCTCAGATTACTGGACATTTTATATCGCTGGAAGCCTGAACTTTTAGGAGCTTAAAGTACTTTTGGTTGTCAACACGTTCTAGTATTTTTGTGAGTTTGAGTTCATTAACTTTTGTGTAGCACGATGCAAAATCTTGACAAAACGCAGCTGAGAAACTTTTTCCTGGATTTTATAATGTCATAAATTCGGAACAAAAATGCAAAAATTGCAACGTAAATAATGAAATGAATAAAAGAAATATAAAGAAAAACTATCTATAAAGATATTTTTAATTACTTTGTAAATTTTTTCAGCTGTTTTTTTTTCCAACTCTTAAAAAAGTTTTCTTCAATTATTAAGAAATTCGAAGGCAGTTTAAATCAATTGCCTTATGTTGTATATATATTTTTTTCTTCTCAAAAGCTAAACATGTGTATTCGGTTTCCTAAAACAAAGCTGGTGATATTGTTAAAAGTATGTTGCAATTTTTGCATTAAACGTTGCATGTTTTTAATGGGTTATAGTTGCAGAGAGTAAATATTGATTTTCTAAGAGATATTGGTATCCAAAGTGACTATCAAAATAGTTCACAAGAAAAATAGCCTGTTTTGAATGCCCTGTAGCTCAAGTTTGTCACCTTGCACCTTCCCTTCGTTGGTACCATGAGAAAGAACATATTTTTTTCCTATAAAAATAAGTTTTCTTTTCGATGGTGTTCTTTCAGATAAGCGGGAAAAAATAAGTCTGATATACTATTTGTCGTTAGCGAAAAAATCTCGTTCTTAAATAAATAAAGAATGGTGAATGCCGTGCCAACCGACTTATAGGGATTTTGCAGCTGTTATAAGTCAGAAATAGGTTTTTATTAATAATTTTGAAAGTTCTTTTGTAAATGAAATATGTTAGAATCAGAAAAGTATTTTGTTCAGGAAGCGGACTGATACACTAGAAAGAACAAGATAATTTTCTTTTATTTTTTTTTAAATCATATTTCATTTGCAAAGTATGTTTTAAATGATTAATAGTAAACTATATCTGACTTATAACAGTTGCAAAATCCCTATAAGTCGGTTGTCACGGCATTCATCATTCTTTATTTAAGAACGAGATTTTCTCGCTAACGACAAATAGTATATCAGGCTCATTTTTTCCTGCTTATCTGAAAGAACACCATCAAAAAGAAAACTTTTTTTATAGGAAAAATATGTTCTTTCTCATGGTACCAACGAAAGGAAGATGCAAGGTGACAAACTTGAGTTACAGGGCATTAAAAACAGGCTATTTTTCATGTGAACTATTTTGATAGCCACATTGGATGCCAATATTTCTTAGAAAATCAATATTTAAGCTCTGCAACTATAACCCATTGAAAACATGCATATCGACAATAGAATTACTAAGTTCGAGCATTTGAATCATTTTTGTTCAGAATTTATGACATTCTAAAATCCAGGAAAAAGTTTCTCAGCTGTGTTTTGTCAAGACTTTGCATACGTGCTACACAAAAGTTAATGAGCTCAAACTCACAAAAATACTAGAACGTGTTGACAACCAAAAGTACTTTAAGCTCCTAAAATTTCAGGCTTCTAGTATTATAAAATGTCCCGTAATCTGAGATTGAAAATGGCAATTTGTTACGACTGACATAATTTCAAGCTCGTTTTTTTATCCTTATTCGAAAGAACACCATCGGAGAAAAAACTTATTTTGAAAGGAAAAAGTATGTTCTTTCTAATGGTATAAGCGAAAAGAAGGTGCGAGGTGACAAACTTGAGCTATAGCGCTTTGAAAGTAGGCTATTTTTCACTTGAACGGTTTTGATAGCCACTTTGAACCACAATATCTTCTAGAAACACATATTTAAGCTCTGTAACTGTAACCCATTAAAAACAAGCATTTTTGTAATGGAGTTGCACAGTACGAGCTTTCGAATTATTTTTGTTTAGATTTTATGACAACCTAAAATCCAGGAAAAAATTTTCCCATCGCGCTTTATCACAAGTTCACGCGCATACTACACAAAATCTAAAGAGCTCAAATTCAAAAAAATACTTGAATATACTAACGGTGAACCATACTTTAAACGCCTAAAGCAAAGGTAAAACCAAAAGTACTCTTGGATTGACTCTGCAAAATCATTAGGGCTTTGAATACATTAATGCATAGAACTTACATAAAAAACCTATTTTCGGGCATGCATCCAAAAATTCCTTCAACTCGGAATATGCTTGTCTGGTGACAAGTGAAGTTACAAAGTTTCGGAAGTTTCAGTTTCGTTCAGAGTTAGGGGCTGCCAGCAATAGCGAGTTATCATTGTTTCAAGTGGTGCATGCAAGAGAGTTAATATTTTTTCCTCTTAATTTTGGAATTAAAGTTATAACATTTGTTCAGAACAAAAACTGAAAAAAATGCGTTGCGCTCTCTCTAGTGAGATAAATATGCGAAAAAAGTAATCTCATAAGGATTTTTTCGTTTTTACTTGTTTTAAATAAAAATATTTCTGTTCAGTATTTTTCTTAAACCTTTTATTCAGTTCAATATCAATGTAGTTTATGTTTAATTTGAACTGTGAATTGTGTTGATACCTCAATTAGTTAATTTTTAATTGTTACATTAAGATGGTTTTTCAACCAATACACATTTACTTTTAAGGGCCCATGAGAGGCCATGTCAGTTTTGCCAGAAACTAGGGGCACGGTCCTTGGAAGGCCCCATCCTGAATCAATGTTGTATAAGTTTTAAAAACTTTTTGGGGAGGGGATCCGGAGACCAAACTGACAAAAGGGCACCCACATTTACCTTCAGCGGCCTTGTTAGTCTTCCCTTCTACTATAATTCAAAATTAAATATTAAATAACTGTTTGAAGAATGCAGAAAATATCTTGAAATTTCAAACACTCACCCATCACACAGAGCTATGAAAGATTACGTACTTTTCAGTCAGTATTTTAACTTCTCCGTAGTTAAGTCCCGTATTTCTTTTTCAAACTATATATCGGACAGATAGAAATCTAAGTATCGTTACCGCAGTAGTAGATATATATTGATATATGAAGGTATATCGGTATATTGCCCAGCCCTAGTATTGACTAATTGAGAGCATTTTTTCCAGTTTGGATTGATCCTTTCCAAACTTAGCACTGAGTTTGGTACACACACACACACCCAAAGCTTCAAAATGGGTATTTTGTCACTGCATACTTAAGGGGGAAAAAAAGACTTAGAATGGGATCAAATACAATATAAATCTTAGCTAAAGATGTTAACTTTACCTATTTATTATTTAAATATATACTGCTATTTATAATAGTCCTTTTATTCAACAGAATTTATCTTTTCTAATGCAACTTGTTGAATCAAAATAATATTTGAGATTTTTTACAACATATCATTATAAAAATGTCAAAAAACTTACTTTAGTGAATGAAATCAAAATTTATAAAACTAAGGATCACTTGTTAAGATAATTTTGTCACCAAAATTATAGCTTTGGACAGGTTTTGAACAAAAATTTAGGTTTTTGACAATTATGTCAAAAAAGAATTTTTGACATGAAAGTAAAAACCATGGCTAAAACCTGATAAAACCATCAACTGTAAAAAACTTAACAACCTTAGAAATGGGGAGTCCCGTTAAAGATATTCAAACATTTTATAATGCTAAAATTTCATTTTATGTGAATTCTTTGGAACTAATGTTGCATATCACCATCTTGGCGACTTTTCCTGTTGGCGCCAAAAAGCGCCACCAAGGAATTGTTGTATGATGACATACGTTCTACGACATTCTTAGCGATGCTTTCTCTGGGGCCAACAGGAAAAATTCAGATAAAAATACATGATTAATATAAAAATTTATAAACACAATTTACATTAAAAAAACATAAAACCACAGCAAAAAACATTGCGAGTATACGCTACAAAAATACCAAAACTAGAAACTTTTTGCACACAAAGAAAAAACACTAAAAGTTATTTAAAATGCCTAAATTAGCAAGTTTTTATTCCAGTCCATTACATAAATAAATACCAATAGAAGTGTTAAAGATTGACCTGTTAAAGATATTCAGACATGTTAAATCCTAAAGTTTTACTTTATGCAAATTCTTCACTGGATTGCATTAAAAAAAAATTTTCATTTATGATAGAAAAATCAACTTACTTTTCCTGTAATAAATCTTGAAATTTCTCTCTGGCTAAATTCATTAAGCAGTCTACTTCTTCTTTGGGCCTTTTAAAATTTTCTATGCTGAAGGTGTAAACAGTAACTTCAGTTATGCCCAAATCTAAGCACCATTCTAAAGTCTTAAAACAAATAAATAAATATATAAATACCTATATACACATTTACATACATAAAAATACACTACTGCTACATCAGGAAGAAATGTAAAGTAACAAAATATTTCTTGGGCAAATAGATATAGATAGGCTGATAGTGTTTTCGTAGAATACAAAGTTTATTTTTGCGAAGTTTGCGAAAGTAATCTTTGTAATAACACAATATTTTACATATGTTCATTATTTACCAGGTCATTTATTTTTTTTGTTATGTAATTAGCTGATGTTAATACCTTTCTTAGTTTCGTTATTATTATTATTTCTTTTTTTCATGTATTTAATCCCCGAAACACAAAGGAAGGGGGTTATAAGTCTGATGTGTGTGTGTCTGTCTGTGACACTCTAACGCCTAAACGGAAGGACTGATTTTGAAAAACTTTTTTTTTTGTTCGAAAGGAGAGTTGATCGAGAGTGCTCTTAGCCTAGTTCGAATTCATTGCTGGCCCACAAGGAAATTAAAAGCAATGATTTAAAATTTTTATCTGTTGCTAGTTTCTATTTGTTAACAAATAAAATACTTGACATTGATTTTAAACAATATGAAGCTTTTAAAAGGATTTTCAATTTTCCCTCTTGATACTACAGTTGCAACTCAGTCGGGGGTTTTTACAATTTTTATCGTTGCTTGTAAATGGTAAACCTACGTTGTTGTATACTCCAGATTCGAAGTCTCAGTACTTAAAAAGTTATTTTTCAAATACGTTTTCAATTTGTGGTCACTTATTACATTTTGATTATGTTGCATATTATCATGCTTATAAAAATGCTCAGTCGTCACTACTGTTATACTAAGAATCAGGGCTGAATTTACCTATTAGCTAAACAGGCTATATAGTTTAGTTTAGAGCCCCTGCTTTGTAAGGGGTTTCCAACTCCCGAAAAATTGCATGATTCGTTCCTAAAAAATGAAAAGTAGAAAAGATAAATTTCATTTTAAAATGTTTGAAAACCTTGAAAATTTGGAAAAGTTTGGCTACAAACCTAAAATTTTAAAATTTCTATCAAATGGGTGGGGGGAGAGGGGAGAAATGAGAAAATATGTTAAATTCCTCTAATTGCTACACCCTGCTTCAAAAATGTAGAAAACAGGGTTCTCACATTTCTGTTACATATATTACTTGAGAAAAATATTTTGTGACACACGTGTTTCATATCTTGCTATTTATTTAATCCCTAATAGGCGAATGCAGTATTTTAGAAATTCTTTTTAACCCCCCGACACACAAAGGAAGGGGGTTATAAGTTTGACGTATCTGTGTGTGTGTGTCTGTGTATCTGTCTGTGGCACTCTAGCAGCTAAACGGGTGGACCGATTTTGGAGAAAAAAATTTTGTTCAAAAGGAGAGTTGATCGAGGGTGTTATTAGATAGGTTGCACTTTTGGATGACATTAATTAACAAAGATATTAATTAAAAATCTCTAAAAGGTTTTTTGCGATTTTTGCAGTGAAAACTTACTTAAAAATTTAAAAACTTTGTACCAAAATAAAGAGTTTTTTTTCTGCGTCTGATAGAACGTGTTTGGAACTTCCATGTTACATAGAATTCAAATTATAACGCTTTTTAAAACTGATTTTAAATGCGGCTAAGCCTTTATTCACTCGATTGATAACCGAATTCATTGTTGGCCAACATGGAAAGAAAATGCAATGATTTGAAATTTTTATCCGTTGCTAGTTTCTATTTGTTCACACAGAAAATACCTGTAATTGATTTTTAATAGTACAAGGTCTTTTAAAGGATTTTCAATTTTCATTCTTGAATCAACATTTGCTGGGGCGGTCGGGGATTTTTAAAAATTTTAATTTTAGTCCTACTTGTGTGTTGCTTGCTTTTATCTAACTTCTGCATGTTGTCAATCTGTTCAGTTAGCTAGGAAAAAAATACACAATCTCTATTCCTTTTAAATTTCTAGCCTGCACTACTTGTAATAAAAAAAAAAAGTTCTTGTAATGAGAAATTTATAGCTTATTCTTTCATTTAATTTTAAAATAGTTGTTTCTTACAAAGTTTGTAAAGCTTAAACTATACAACCAAGTACTAAAATATCAGAGACTGGAAAGTGCAAGTGAAGTCCTTAAAATATTTTCAATTGCTCTAGAGTCCATAAAAATAATTAGACAAGTCTTTTGAGCTCTTAACCAAAGTGTTTCGATTTATTTCTAATGAAGTGTTTAAATTATGAATTGTCCAAATGGACAGTATCATTATGTTACTATCTAGTTACCTATTTTCTAAATCTGTGCACCATTTATTTTAAAGCATTTTTTACTACTGATGATTTTATATTTAATTCATTGTTGTATTTGTCGGTGAGTTGGAGGGGTGATAAAAAAACAATTTGTACCGAAAGTAATAATGCATAAATAAACTTTTCACCTCCCTCGCTCTTTCTTCCTATCGGTTGCTGACATTGATTTGTCGAACCAAAACAACTTTTAATTTGTATTATCTTATTTTGCAAAAGAGTATATAGCTTTAAATTTTTTTTTTTTGGCCTATTTTCCCTCGATATTTTTGTAGTTCCAATTACCCCTTATATGGCTTCAAAATGCAGAATTTTATGTCTATTTATTAAATTTTTCTACGGGGGAGAAACCCCCAGATCCCCCAAATTTGGGGATATTCTGTACACCATTTACAGGAGAGCCCTTTACTACTCTCATGGTACCATTCCCCCTCTTAAGGTCAAACCCAAAAGCTTGAAGTATAACTCTAGTAGAACAAAATGCACTTGAAAGAGGTAAGCAAAATTATTTTTTGAACTTGAATAAAAAAAAAGGGGAAAGAACTTTCCCAGAAAGCGATATCTTTCTTCCAGAAAAAATTATCCACTTCTCCCCCCCCACAACCCAATATATATGTGAACATGCACCGGAAATATTGGCGCCCACTAACTATTTCTCTTTTCAAATTAGAAGGGAGGAGCATGAGCCCTGATCTGTAATAAATGTGTGGTTCATGAATGAGAATAATATGAAATCAAAGTTTTGAAAATATTCCATATACTTAGAGGTATTACAGTAATCCTTCGTTATATCGTGCTTGTTGGGAGACAACAAAAAAGAGCGATATATCCGAAAAAGCGATATAACCGAGGTCATTAAAAGTAACGATTCAGCGTACCAATCATATCAGTGTTTCATATAGTTAGGATTTTCTCAATAAAAGCAAAAGAAAATTAGTTTTCCAATGGGGTTGTTTCCTTCAGCCAAAAGTAGTACTTTTTGTCACTGAAATTGATAGAATAAGCAAAAAAAAAAAAAAAAAAACATGGACTCGGAAAATACTTTTATTTTTCCAACAGTTATTTTTTAATTAATTTTTTTAAATGTCCGATTCTTCAAACAAGGTGTGGTGTTTATGACGTCACAAATGATGCACTATGGCGCATCTTTCTACCGCATTTCCACGTTATGATAATCAAGAAGCGAATTACAATTGTGCTCTACGCTTGCTATCAACCATATTGTTGCCAATACACGTGAGTAAAGATGCAAATTAAATATTTTGGACCGTGAATAACAACATTGAATGGCATTTCATCATTTGTGATGTCATCGGCAGAAGCATTAAACGATGAAAGAGCACCGATTTAAGTAATTTTTTTTAAAATATTAAACTTAAAGAAATTATTTAAAAAATGGTCAGATTCTATGTTTTTAAGCATGCTCTTTTAGAAAAAAATACTTTTAAAATTTTGGAAACGACCCCATTGTTCTTCAAAAAAATATCTTTTTCTATTGCTTCATGTTAGAATATGAATAGAAGTTGCAGCTTAAACTGCAATGAATCTAGATGGATAAAAAACATACTTTTTTTTTGTAGTCAAAGAAATACTTTTTCTGGGAAACATATAGTTTTCTTTGGGGTCAAAAGCAAAATAACATTTTTTAAATACATTTTTTCGGGAGACATAGGGAAAGCAGGATATATCCGAATGAGCGATATAATGAAGGGTTACTATAATAACATAATTTACTTCAGATTAACATAATAGGTGTGTTTTTCTAAATAGAAACCATTATTGAAACTATTTTCCTCATTGTCATTTTGGTATACACAGAAGAGAAAATACATACTTCTGATAATTTTTCAAACCCTAAGGCATGTCCTTGAAGCTTTTCCATTCCATTTTTTGTTGCATATCTTCTGTTACCATCCATAATAAAAGCAACATGTTTTGGGATAGAACCACATTTCAATACATCAATGCAAAGTTTTTCAAGCCAAGTGCGTTTGCTCTCCCGATACCATGCCATTTTCTGAAGGGAAAAAAAAGAGACAGTAAGCATAACTGCATTTTTTTTCTACACTGAAAACTGAGCAAAGAAGTACAGTAGAATACCTTTATAATGCCGACCTATATAACGCAATACTCTATAAACCGCACAACTTTTCAGATGTAAACAATAGGTTTTGAAGTCTTAAAAAATCCCTCTGTTTGCTTTACAATCATAAGAATTTATAGGAAAATTAAATTCTGAAACAGTTTTTCATCTTCCCATCTTAGTTCAAAGCTTTTAAATGAAAATTAATACTCAGAGAAACAGAAAATACCAGATGGCTCTTGAAAAGGCAGCTGTTATGCAAACCATGAAGCTAGCAGAAGCGACTTGTGAAGTCACTAGTGAAACATATTTATTTGTGAATGACTAAATGTAATATTAGTACTTTAATACTCATTGCAGATAAAACTCATTCTGAAGTGGTAATATATAGCTATATTCTGAATATTAGTTTCAAAATTTGTGAAATGCTCTGTATAACACAAACACCTGTATAACGCAAAAGATCTGGTCCTAAGGTGTGCGCTATAACGGTCTTCTACTGTATTAAAAAAAAAAAAATAATGAATGAGCTTTTCTAAAAAAAGGCTACATCTAAAGCTGATTTAATTAGAATTGAAACTATGTTCTTATTGAAACAAGTTCAGTAGCCCAAGCCTGAGTACGGATCATGTATAAGAGCAGTGTGTGGTACCCATCCTTTTTACTTTCTTCCATATCTAATATATAGAAGACAGTATTGCTTTCGTCCAAATTTTCGAATTTCGAAGGATTTGAACGCTTTGAGGTGTGCTGAGTCAATTTCGACCAATTTTGGAAAATGTCTCTGTGTGTGTCTGTATGTGTGTGACAGGTTTTTTGTGGCCACTCCACAGCAAAAAGTACCACATGAAATCAAACAAAATTTGGTACACATACGTGCCCCTATGTAAACTTGTGCCCATTGGTTTTTGGCGTGAATTCCTCCAAGGGGGGTGGAGCAATGGAACATTTCTTGAGTTATGTGTGCCTGCTATTCCCCAAAAAGTAACTGGCAGAATCAAAAAAAATTTGGTCCATATCTTGCCCTTAACATGTACAGGTGCTGATTCAATTTTGATGTCAATAGCTCAAACGGAAGTTGAGCTGTAGAACGTCTTTTGTTGTCACTTGCAGGGTTGTTCCATTATGTCCCCCCTAAAAAAAACCTTGGAAAAACCTGAAAAAGGCCGTCCCTGAAAAAATGTCATTTTGTCCACCTTTTTGGTAAACTGAAAGTTTTTTGTTAAAAATTTGAAGTTGGAAAAAAAAATTATATAGATTCTTACTATTCAAGTAATAGTTTACTATAAAAATAGCATACAAAAATATGTATGTAAACAATTGATTGTAAAATATTTTAAAGTGAAAATGAAAAAAGTAAGATCAGTTGAAGTGTATGTAAGTGTGTATATAAATCAAATGAGTGTTAATAAGTTATAATGTATGTAATAGCATTTATAAAAACAAACACATCAGCTGTACATTTTAAGATGTTTACCTGTGATGTGGAAGTTTATTGCCCATAATAAATGCATTTATAAAATTAAAAAGTAAAAAAAAAAAGTTTTTAAAGATTAGAGTCTCAAAACATTAAAAATCATATTCAACAAAAACTACTTGATATTAATAAAGGAAATGTTGACATATGAAGTGAAATCTTTTCTTGTAACACAAATACGAATGTGATGATTAGTAACAGGCTCTGAATTCAGCTATGCTGTTTCTAGTCAATTTCTTAGTCCCCAATGAAGATTATTGGCCCTTTAAAAGCTATCTATCCCCTTGCTCATTATAGCCTCTTCCGATACACTGTTCTAAGTACATACACAACCCTACTAAAGATGTATTTATTCTTGGTTTTTGTGACATAAACATATCTATAAAAGCATGCAGAGTACATAAATATATTACTAGGGGGAAACAGAAAAAACTCGAAAAATATAACAGTAAAATATTTTTAGTCTATAAATCTTTGTTTTGTGCTTATTCACATTTTTAATTTTAATTACCGTTAAGTAAAATTTGATTTATAATTAGTTGCACCAATGTGTAATTAAATTTTTTTTTGCATTCATTAAATTTTAAAATTAACAATCATTCTATTTTAACTAAATGATTAATTCACAATAGATAATGTATTACAATTATATACTAATTGTGTTGCACCATAACAACAAATTTATGTATGTATAATCAGTTGATTTTTCATTTCGTCCAATTTCTTCCACCATCCCGGATTTTTTTCAAAAAAGTGGACAAAATAGCAACCCTGGTCACTTGTGACTGCTATATCTCAAGAAATAATAAAAATCAAACAAAAATGCATTGAGAAGTAGCCCTTAGAGGGTCATTAGCTGAAAAGGGGGTGGTGCAATCGAATCTTCTTTCTTTTTCATTGCTAGTGCTATATCTCAAGAAGTAATGCTATGTTCTGGATCAAATTTGGAATAAATGTAAACCTTTATGTAAATAGACTTTGGTTCAATTTTGCATGGTCAATTAATAGGTTATTTAAAGCAAATGAATATGACATATCTATTTAATGAAGATAATAAAAATTTGTGCACAATACATTTGTGCCGTGATTAAATATAATTGATATTTTTTAGATAACTTATAAGAATCTTCTTCTTCTTACTTATCTCTCTGTTCTGAATCAGATCAGATCCATGAGGTTGTTCACCTTAATCAACTTCAAGACAGAAGCAGGTCTCTTCAGTAGATCCTCGCGTACCAAACCAACACAAAAATTCAGATATTGTGCAGTGGCCTCTTCAGTATGACATTTGGTGCAAATTGGGAAAGTCCTATTACCATGGGAAAATCTGAGGGTATTTAGATGACTTGTGCTCAGGCGAGTCAAAGCAGTTTGATCTCTCCTGTCACCCTCAAATCCAAGGGAAACACCAGGACTCTTGCAAAAATACCATGGATGCTCACTAGCACATCTCCAAGAGCTGTTTATAGTATCCTTACATCTGAAGTATAGTTCAAGGTACATATCACTATTCTGAGTCATAGTAGAGCCCTCTTTTGCCAGTCCATCCGAAATATTGTTATAACTCAAATTCACATGACATGGAATCCATTGTAAATGGAGGCCTCAAGAACCGGACAGACTCTTGAATTTTTTAACAATTCTAATTCCCTTTTGATCTGCAATGAATCTCCAATTTTGCAAGTATAGGATTGAACTGCAGCTCTCTGACTTATATAAGAATAGATGATTCGTGTACTCATAAACCTTAAAAACCTGCCCCTTGAATATGGGCCTGCTGGGAGCTTATACTATTAATGCAAATTTTTGCACAGTCAGATTTTTAGAAACCATTTTCTGAATCTTTGGCTCCAAATATGTAACACTGTGCCTAATCGTGTTTTTTATTTTGTAACTATGAGCATCAGGACAACCGGGCACATGGGTCTGCTTCAGGTGTCGTATGTGGCATGTAGATCGGGCACCATCAAATAAGAGAAATAGGGTTTTTCAAAAAGAAAGTAAACAGGTTGATTATCCAGGATACAATGTGAGCGAGGAGCATCACTTAACAACCCATGTGAGAATTTCTGAAATTTAAGTATGGAAAAACAGCACCCAATAATAACGCAATGCTTGGGACCCAAGGCTTTGCGTCATAAAGGTTTCGGTGTTATATATAGATCATTTCACAAATTTATAAAATAATATTTAGAATAGAGATTTTCAAGGATGATCTGGTGCTATTTTTTACTGTGAATACTTTTTGCTTTTAAAAGCTGTAAATTAAGGTGGAATGATGAGGAACAATTTTGAAATTTAATTTGCCAAAGAATTGCCAAGTTTTATTTTAACTACACAGCTTATAGGTCATTTTTCAGAAGTTGTGCGGTTTACAGAAAATTGCTTTACATAGATTGGTAGCTTGAAAGATATTCTGATGCATTAAAATCCTTATTCACAAGGGGTAAAACTTATTTTAGGAGGGGCTCTCTTATTTTGCGTGGCTCTCTCTCTTTAAATTTTTCAAGTATTTAATTTTGTTTAAATATGAATCAGGCCCATCATTTGAGCAACCAGGGGAGGGGGTAGATTGCCCCCCCCCCGAATTAAAAAAATAATGTTAATTATGCATTTTTGCTTCAATTTTGATGCTTTTTTCAACATTGAATTCATATCCGTCCCCCATCCCACCCATGGAAAACTTTAGAATGACGAGCCTGCCCTTAATGTTAGTTACTTCTGCATTCACTATATGCAATTGCTGCATTAACAAGTTGTTCTTGTCATTGGCTAAACTGTGCATATTTTTCAAGCATTTTTAAAACAGAAAACTACTTAAGAAACAGAACACTATCGAACAGAACTCTATGTATTGCATAACATAGAAATAGAATCTATGTTCTTATCTTAATAAAGTTAGTACAAATGAAACCACTCTAATATGCCACATACTAGACAGCCCGGTTATCACATCCTCAGAATGCAGTTTCTTTCTTATTAGAACGCCTCAGTCAGGAATAGTGAATAAGAGGCAGATGTCAGTTAATTCTTAACTGAGAAGTTCTATTTTAATAAGAACAAAACTTCGGGCTCAGGATGTAATAACCGGGCTGTCTGGTATATTGTGTTTAGTTCTGCCTTGGCTCTGACTTAGGGGTGATAACTTACTGCCAGGGACGGATCCAGACAAAATTCTCAGAGGGGGCCACTTTGGAAAATACGATGCTTTGGAAAATTTTTGAATTTTACAAATATCAATGTAGCCCACCTTTACTAGAGCATTTTTTCAGGAATTTTCACTAGGTGATGGGAGTTTTAACATAAAGGTTGCAACCTTCCCAATAATTTTCCTCTTTTCTTAATAAATGTGTGCATGTATCGCCACCTCAAAGTGGTATTCCTATAATCAGTACTGTGTTCTGAGGTGACTGTATAGGACTTCTGATTTAAGAGGAAACCAATATGAACCAACCGTAAGTATAATATCAACTCCGAAGTAAAAGGGGCTCGGAAGTTTCTCTCCTGGAAAATTTTCGAATTTGTAGTCTTAAAAACGCATTTTAGACGATCTTTGGTAATATTAGGAGAGATGAGGGTCGGTAGCGATCCCCTGTATATTTTTCGAAATAGTAGCTCTAAGAATGCAGTTTTAGACGATCTTTGATGATGTTAGAGGTAGGATTTGAGGGCCCATCTAAGGAAATTTTTCTTATTTGTAATGCATTTTGACTCTCTTTCGTAATATTAAGGGTTCACGGTTCAGGTTCCCCCCCGCCCCCCGCTCATTTTTTGAAATTGGAATCTTAAAAACGCAAACATTATCTTCAATAATGTTAAGAAGAGGGAGGTTTGCGGGTTTCTCTGGCAAATTTTTTTGCCACTGTAGAGTCGAAAATGCAGTTTAATACGATTTTCTCCTGATGATACCTGGAGCAGAAATTTGAGGGCTCACACCAAGAAAGTTTTCTAATTTGCAGTCTTAAAGATGCATTCTAATTATCTTTGGTAATGGTAGGGGAAAAGAGGTTTAGAGAACGAAAGCCCCTCGAAATTGTAGCTCTAAAAAGGCTGTTGTAGACGATTTTCGATGATGTTAAAGGACAGGAGAGATTAAAAGGCCCATCCAAGAAAACTTTAATTTATAGACTTAAAAATGCATTCTAGATTATCTTTGGTAAGGTTAAGAGTTGAAGAGATCCTAAGGTCCATTCTCAAATTTTTTTCAAAAATTGTAAATGTAGGTAATTCATGATTCATGATTAACTTTTAAAGGACCAGCAATTTTTCGAAATTGAAACTCAAGAAACGTAATTTTTGAAGATTTTCAATGATGTTAGGGATAGAGGAGCTCTCCCCCGGAAACATTTTGAAACTCAAGCGTTCAAAACAAAATTTAGGCCAATCTTGAACGACGTTGGCGAAAAGGAGAGGTAGGAGACCCTCCCCTGGAAACTTTTACAAGTTATTTTTTTAAACATGGTTTGTCGACGATCTTTGCTAATATTAACAAGAGGAAGAGGTATGGTTTGGAGGGTCCCATATTAAAAAGGGAATGAAGAATAATTACATAGCAGTGTATAAAGCCAGGTTAAAACTTAAACCTAACTTTAACTTAATGCGGAATCATTAAATGTATAACTTTTTATCTGACTCTTACTAGCACATATCACTTTTCTTCCCCTCATGGGGAAAGTAAACGCATCTAACAAGACGAGCCCATTATGCTAAATGAACCCAAATATTTGGTATATACTTGATATTTTTGAAATTTCCGTGGGGTGGCCATGCCTTCCTCTTGCATAATGTTCAAATAAACTTTTACTATACAATTTTTCAACTCACATTGAGTTCAGGAGTACAACAAAAAGCTTCAACTCATTTAACTGCTTAAAGTAGGGTTGGCTCATTTTTGCCATCGGTGGAAAAAACCATTCTGGCAAAAATACCTTTTGCCAAAGTGGTAAAAATGGAAATTAAGCCAAATTCCTGAAATTTGGCGTTCAAGAAGCCAATTTCACAATTCTGTAAAGCTGAATTAAACAAGAAGATATGTACATGCTTCTTTTCAGTTCCTGATGGGTTAATATTTAGAAACAATTTTTTGTTTCTACATAGAATGGTTCCCATGGTTAATATTTTGTTTTCTACTTGTCTAAAAACAGAACTAAAAAAATGTTTATGCTTGTTTCACTCCAGTTTCTGATTTTTCAAGAGTGTATAACACTTGATCCTTAAGCAGGCTTGCCAGATTTCTGCAATGTTAAACCAGGACATCGGAATGCCCCCCTCTTTTAGCCTCCCTAGCATTCAGAATAGTACACACCTGTGGCTGATTTTTGAAGTGTTTTCTAGGATAGTTTTTTCTCGATGCTATGAATAAATGGTTACTAATTATGGACCTGAAACAGGATTTTGTCTGTAAACCGGGACTGTCCTGGTCAAACTTGGACATCTGGCAAGCCTATACATGGCTATAAGAAGTATAAAGAGTACATACATACATACATATATATATATATATATATATATATATATATATATATATATATATATATATATAATAATAATAAAAGTGAAAAATATTGAAAAGACCACACCAAGAGCCCATAGATGCACAACGCAGTAAAACTAAAAAGCCAATATATATATATATTTTTTCACGAAGATAATCCCATAGGTGATTTCACGTTTTGAATATTTCATGAATTTATGCAGACGTTTGTCACCATAAGCCTTTTAAACGGCTGGACAATCCGGCAAGTCTACCCTTAAGCCCGGTAGCAGAAACTGCGAGACGCGAGACGTGCGTTGCAGATTTTCCCGTGGCCTGCAGATAATTTTACCGAAGAACAAAAAGAAAGAAAGAAAAAATAAATAAATAAATAAAAGGGGAAAAAAAAGAAATGCAGCTTGGGAAAAGATCATCTGGAGATCGCTTTTTGAGCGATGGATGGTTCAGCATTTCAGCTAGAAACATAGTCGCCATATTTGGTCATTCACAAAATCAAAGTAGAAAAGTGCAAAAATTTTCAAAAGCAAAGATGAATTGGATGTTTTATTTTTCTGCCAAGAAATGAAAATAACTTAAAATTTACAGCAAATCAATCGTTTTTTTATTTTTATTTTTTAAAATAATTTTCTTGAGGAATGAAAAGTTTTATGTGAAAATTACACCTTATCCTCATTGCTTTGGTCGCAAAAGTGCTAAAGCTTCAACTTAAGTTTAGTCTCATGAGGATTTTTATTTTGAAAATATTTTTTTGCAACAAATTCAGAAATTCATATCTTAATTTTTAGCGTAGTCGCCATGTTTGGTCATTCCCAAGATGTTGGTACGCAAGACTCATGAAGTGCCTACGTTTTCAAAACGGAATTGGATGTTTATTGCAATGCAAACTGTTGAAAATTATGCAAAATATGCCTTTTTTTTTTTGGTAATTCTTAATTATTGTTTTTAAAATTGCAAAATTTTATCTTCAGAATATTATCTTTTCTTCATTGCTTTAGAGGCTAATGTGCTAAAAACTATTTCACCTAAATTGTTGTTTTTTAAGGATTTTGAATTTATTAATACTTTTATGTAACAAATTCAAATATCTATTTATAACCATGAATTTTTCGCATAGACGCCATGTTTGGTCATTCGCAAGCTGGAAATAAACGATACTATTACTTACCTAAGTTTCCAAAAACAGAATTGGATATTTACCTCAACACAAACTATTGAAGATAACATAAAGTGTTCAATAAATCATGTTTTTTTTTTCTTTTTATAAAATATTTTTTTTGAAAAATGCGAATTATTATCTGCACAGTTGTGTTTGATCCTCATTGATTTGAAGGCTTTGCTATAAGCTAAATATTTCATCTAAAATGCAGTTTCCTGCAAACTTCTCATTTACTAATTTAAAAACCTATTTCAAAGCAAATTTTCCATATTAAAACTAATTTATCTTGAATAATTGGTTTTCATAGTGTGTAGAGTTTTATTTATTTTTATGAAAGTAGTGAAAGCTGCTGCCCCCCCCCCCCCTTATTGCTTTAAAACTCAGCGACAGTGGTGGCCACTAAGTTTTTTGGGTCTAGTGGCCACTGGCCAGTTGGAAAATTGTCCAAGTCTTGGCCTTCACATAGGACTTGTGTATTTTATGAAAACTTAAAATAAAACTAATAATAATGCTGCAGATTATTTTTAACTACCGAAAATAGTGTCGCAGACTGACTACAGAGTTTCTGCTACTGGGCCCTTAAGTAGTTAACATTTGGAAGGAATTATAACATTAAATTATTAATTAAAGCTATTTAACCATCTTCTATGGGGGTTGGAAAAAATATCTTGTTCAGCTATGGTTTTTTTTCCAATTAAAAAAAAAAGTCGGTGCTTAAAATTGATAAAATACAGATTGATTTTCCATTTTTAAAATGTAGTCATGTTGTGTTTTATGCATGTTTTAGCTGCTTGAATGTTTAACTGTAGGTTTACATGTTTTTAGTTCATAAACATGTATGTGTAAGTATCTGTACAATAACTGTAAAAGACAATATGACATATCACATGAAATTGGGAGATTGAAAAATAAGTTTTTATTTCACGGATCCCTCTTCATTACATAAATTTATTTGCTAAACAGAAAAACGGATTAGGTTTTTATAAGACATGTGATTTTTAATATTTTTAATTAATTCAGTAATTTTTGAAAAATCAAAGTACTGAATGCAGAGAAAAAAAAAGGAAGGGGGGGGGGGCAAGTTGCTGATTGTTCAATATGTTTGTTAATTTCATCCAATTAAAATAATTGGATCTACCAACACAAAAATCCGTAGATTTACTCGCAAGTGTAGTAAAAAAACTAATGTGTTTGTTCACAAAAACATGCAATTTTAGTATTTTGCATCCTATTTGGGTCATATGTCTCACATTTTAATTGACTATCCTCAAAAAAATATTTTAAGGTTTTAATTACTAAATTCATATTAATGAAATTTCTAATTAATATTCTGATTGAAGTCTCAATTGTATTATACAAATACAACGAATAGCAACAGGCTCTACTGGGCCCAGTAAGGCTGGTCCTAGTCAATTTATTAGTCCTCATTGAAGATCAATGGCTCTCTTAAAGCTATCCACCCCCTTGCTCATTACCGCATCTTCTGGTAAACTGCTCCAAGTGCTCCCGAACCTACTAAAGTAGTAGCTTTTCCTAATCTCAAGGTTAGCCTGAGGTTTGAATAGCTTAAAATAATGACCTCTCGTCCTACTTTCAATGCAAAAATTTAATCCATTAACATCTTTCATTTTGATAATTTTAAACAACTGAATCATGTCCCCTCAGACTCTCCTTTGATCCAGGCTATATATTAAGCCTACTAAGTTTGGTATCATAATCTAAATCTGAAAGTCTCCTTACTAGTCTAGTTACCTTTCTTTGAACCCTTTCCAGTACAGTATTATCTTTCCTTAGATAAGGCGACCAAAACTGAACAGCATACTCCAAATGAGGTCTTACTAAACTTCTATACAAAAGCAGAACCTTGTTAGATTTATTTGAAATAGATCTATTGATAAACCTAAGCATTCTGTTGGCTTTGTTATTTGCAATGCTGCACTGCTGACTGAACTTCAAGTCCTGATTTATTAATATACACAGATTAATAACATTTTCTGCCTGACTAATGACTGAATCCTGTAAACTATAACTCGTACGCTTATTTCCATGACCTTTTAACTGCCGTACCCCACTTATCGGTCCACTTTGTAAGTAATCAATACCCGAAAAATTGAAATCCCCCATTATGATGATGGATCAATGTTATGTACAAAATAATAAACTGTTTTATAGTACATTTCTTGAAGTCTAGCCTATTTTCCTAGTTTTTACCAAGTATTTTCCAGTTTTTGCCACTGTCCGGGCAAATGAACCATTTTGCAGACAAAATGCCCAATCCTGTTGTAAAAAGAGAATAAATTGTAATAGCTCAGCTTCATATTTAGTCACACTATATCAGTTGAAAAATATGATCTGCTGTGAATCAACTCCTAGCAAGCAAAATAAAATAAAGCGACAGGAAGTCCTACAAGCAGTAAATTGAGGGTAAGTATATTCAGTTTTTCTTTTTTTAAATTGACTTAAATGAACAATAAAAAATATTTGACACAAAGAAATTAAACCTTCCTCTGACAATACAGAGTTTAACTATTCATATCCATAGCCTTTAACAATAATTGTAGTATAACACCACTATTAGATTTAAATGAACAACTAGCATTATCAGTTTAGAAAGAGATTAAAAAGCTTGTTGATCACATTATAAACAAATAACATAAAAACTTGATGCAAGTTCTTGAAAGCAATTTTTATGATAATTTCAGAAAGTAAAAGCGTTTGCTATGTTTCAAATTCAAGTGACTTAAAGAAATTTTCGAAAATATTTCTCGTTTTAGCTGTTTTAAAAACTTTAAATTTTCATGTTTATGGCTTTTTGTGAAACATTATACAAAAAAAAATTTCTTTTCGGACAAAAAAACTGTCATATTTTAAGACATGGCACATGAATACACTTGAATTTTCGGCATGAAATATTTTTTAATTTAGCTACACAAAAACATTGGCATAAAGCAAGCGAAAGAAATATGTTAAGAAGAGAAAAATCAGCGATTTAAGTTTAAAAAACACAATTATTTTTAATTTTTATAAATAACTTACTATGTGGCTTTTTGGACGTGAATGGTTTCACTTCTCGCCAAAACCAAGACCTCGCCAAGAATACACCCACGATCGCGCATGCGTGTTGAACTTTGTTCGTCATCTCATCGTACATACGTTCAACCATCATCGGACTCTATCTTCATGCTAAATTTTATGATAATTAAAAGCCTTAGTAATAGTATTTATGTTTATTACTGGTAATTACTATATTGTAAGCTCCTTTGATTTTAACGGATCGCAAAATGTAGCTCTAATTGCTTACTATTGCTATGCAATGTCTGCGATCCAATGTCGTTAGGATAATGCAGTGTGCCAAGTTTGTGTTTATAATTCATACAAGGCAGTAATTTATGATGTAGTGCAATTTAATTGTATTTAATGGTGAAAGTTAGTTTTCAGAATGCCCGAAAGTGTTGAAGACAAAAAGAAAGTGTCTAATATTGAAGCTGGTAAGTGGGGAGTTTTGTATTGTGAAGCCTAATTTATGTTAAAGTAGAATTGAATGAAACGCGTTAGTGATACGAAAATTGTTTCATTTCAGAGCTTTACTTATTGATTGCTAAATTCTTGAGCATTGGTCCTTGTACTCGAGCTGCTCAGGTAAGTGGCTATTTAAACGCAGCTGTTTTCTGATTGTGTTTGAAATGTATGGATAACATTTTTGTGTGTTTCAGGTACTGAGGGAAGAAATCGAGGAACATGATGTAAGTTTTGCATGAGTTTATGCTCTTTTTTTCTTTCCCTCGTGCTTTACCACGTGGTTTTTGTTTGACAGGTGAATGTTTGTTTACTATATTGTACTTATAATTCTTTAATACGGTAATATTTTTGAAATTTTTTTATGAAACAGCTTTTGCCGAAACGTGTTGATTGGCTTGGAAATGAGCACAGCAGGAGCTTTAATGAGTTGGTAAGCGATATTTTTATATTTTTGTAAAAAAAAAAATTTTTTCGTCGAAATTTATAATTTTTTTAATGTTTTTCTATTGATTACTAAATTATTTCTTTAAAAAAATCGATTGACTAAAAAAAAATCATTTCAATTGATTTTTTTAAGAAATAAAACTATCTTATTTCAAGGTAGCACCGTAGAGCACAGGAAAGATGAATTCTCTGCTCTAGCTTTGCCACCCCTCCCCTTCCCCCCTCTTTCTGTGACGTATATAGTTCCCTATGGCAACCAATAGGAACCTATCTTTTTCACAACTGATCACATGATATGACGTCAACAATGAGTTTATTGTGAAATTGTTTGCAAGAATGGCGAATGTTTGCTGTTTGGCGAAATTAATGCAACGCTTGATATTCTAAAATTGATTTTTACAATTGAAATTTATTGATCGGATGTCTCTTTAGCTACACATATATTCTGTCGTCAAAGCTGAGAATATAGCTTTTATTTCCTTCAAGATACATTCAGTTAAAAGCAGAAATGCTTTTGTTTCTGAATCAATTAAAACTCGATAAAATCATAAATACAAACTTGACTTTCAAAGTAGCTTTTTTTTTTTTTTTGGATGATTGAATTTTGAATTCTGAGAAGTAAATCTCTTATCGATTACTCTATAAAACATAGAGATTGAACAGCAAATAGAACGAAAACACATCTCTATTGTTTATAGAAAAAACCACTTCATACAAATCAATTAAAATGCTATGCTCACTTTTTACTGATTTGTGTAAAAAGATACTCAGAAGTAATAAACTATCTTTCAGTTTATTTTAATTCAAAACAAAGCACGGTATGCAAAATAATAGAGTAAATGACTAGGCAACATACATCAAAAAGAAATAAAAGAAACCTTTACTCAAAAATGTAATGATATATTTTCAATGACAGCTATTGATCTAAACTATATTCAATTACTTAGTTGATGCATTGCATTTTAAAATGTTTTCAGAATTTATTTCCTACAGCATTTTCAAATAATTTGATAGTTTTTCCTTTCATTATTAACAACAGTAGATGTCGCTTAATGTGATCACTTTTGGACAGATATTGTTTGATAAACATAACTGAAAAGAATCCAGGAGACACAAAATGATTTTTGCAATTAAGAAGTATTTATTTTTACAACTGCAAATCAACATTATAATGTTTCTACTAAGTGCAGTTTTAATTATTATTATAAATTAGCAAAATGAAATATAGTGAAACTTCAATAAGTCAAAGTTGCAGGGAATGCCAAAAAAATTCAAGTTATCGAAAATTCGTCTTATTGAATTCGAAAACAAAACTGTAGAATAGTATAAAATACTACTACTGACAACCATTAAATTTATAATATGAGCAAAAAAGTGATAGAATAATGTATCAAAGATAGTATATCATTGTCTCAAAGCACCAATAGGATATTTTACTGTTATTCCTGGGATTAAATGTCTTACTATTGGTCTAAGGCGACAATGTATACTTGACCTAATCAATGTATAATATGATGCTAGGAATTCTAGAGTTTGAATAGGTTGGAAAACAAATATATAACTTTATGTTAAATATAACAATTTTTACTTACCAGGGAAAAAACATATTTAAAGAATAATAATTCTGCTAATCAAGCATTGCTTTCAACAGAAATTGGTTCTTTCGTTAAATAGTCCTTGGATACTTTTAAAAGCATCAAAGCGGGAGGAAAAGCATCAAAGAGAGAGCACCGGCAAACAAAACATTTTTTTTTTCGATTTTTTAGAATTGTTGAAAACTTTGATCCACATCAAATTTTAATGAACTTTTTCTCTTCTTTGCTACGCTACAATCGAATAAATTCAACTTTTTTTGGTAGCTTAAAATTTTAATTATTCTATTAATCTGTTTTAAAGTTCAATTCCAAACATTCAGGAATCAATGAATCAGCACAACAGACATTTGCTTTTTATAAAAACGAAAGAAAAAAGTCAGTCTTGCAAAGATCAGCTGCTTGGTAGAATATCGCAAAATCCCAAAAATAGTTCATGACCCTCCCTCGACCGTTTTCACTAAAAGTGGAATTATTCCATAATTCCAACTATAAGCTCCCCTCTGTGTCATTTTTCCCATTTTCGGGCTGTCCTTAATCAAAGCCTTGGTTTGCCCCATGAGCAGGTCTTTCTTTTCTATGGAAGGAAATGAAACAAACAATAATTCAAAAAAAAAAAAAAAAAAAAAACAAATTATGTATTAAAATCGACATCAGAGATTTATTTGATCCACTTTATCTAGATGCCTTTTGATGCAACGCAATGGCGCCGATTTCTTTCTTTTTTGATCATACTTTTTCGAAAGAAGAAAAAAAAAGATTTCAACTTATAGAATTATGTTAACAAGGAAACTTTAACGACAGTCAAGAAATAAAATTAGACTCATTGACTATTTCGACTTGACAATATTCCTCTTATTGAAAATAAATAACATTTGTTCTCCATTCAGTTAGACAGGACTAAATATTCACTTCGACTAATCAAAGTTTTCGACTCGTCAAAGTTCGACTAATCGTAGTTTCACTGTAGCTCTTTTTTCTTTCCATAGATTAAACCATCCATCCGATGCTACAAAGTCTTTTTTGCCCATTTTATAAGCAAGATCTGCTTTTTGCTGCATTAATGGACTGTTTACGTGCATCCTTTTCTCTGACATTCGTAAACCACAGTTTCAAAGCAATTGCAACTTCACCATCTTTTCCATCTTGGTTTCGCTTGTTGTTAAAGTTTTCATTAAGCTTCACTTTGTCTTCAATCTCGTCACGATTTTTTAGTAACTTATAAAGTAATAACTGAGAAATGTTTATTTGTTTTGCAGCATTTCTTCGACTCATCACAGTTAAGTTGTCAAAGCGTTTTAAAATGTTAATTTTTTTCTTGACAGTGAAATTATTGCGCTTTTTTTCTCCATGGCTAAAATGTTGGACCGCTTAGAGTGAAGTTTTTAGTGTAACTGGGCAAGTAGAAAAATTCTTCAGTTTTACTGATAAAAAGGAAACTTGTTTTCCCAGAAGCTACTTGTGAGGGGCTGCTTTTGTATTCCTTTTAATTGAGGAATGAAAAAAAAAAAAATCAAAAAATTGAAAGTTTCTAAAAAAAGGGATAATAATAAACAAAGACACTGATTACAATATCCAGCTTTTTTAACACATGTTAATCTACAAATGTTTCAGGACTTCGTAATTCTGATAACATTAAGTGGCGCCTACTGTATGCTAATATTCTTAACTGGGTAGGATGTGTGAGGTCATTTTATTTCTCTCAAATTTTTGGCAAATTATAATTCCCAAAAAACTAGCTACCAGTTCATTCTTTTCTTATCAGTAGCCAAGTTTGGTTTCCCCATTTGTCTTTGGTTAGTTGTTTGATGACTTGTCCTTTAAAATTTTTTTCCCAGTTTTGTGCATGAAACATGATTTGTCGGATTTTTATATATTTTTAAACAAACTTGGTTCATTCAATGATTTTATGTAGTAATCATGGTACTTTAAGCAAACTTTAATTAGAACATTTGTTTTTAAACTTGAAAATTTACATGGTTTTAAAAACATAGTTTTTAAAACAATTTTCATGGCATTAAATATTTTTTTAAGGGTACAAAGAAAAACCAATTGATACATTTATCATTCAAATAAAATTTATGTTTGAAGACACCAGGAAGTATTCACAGCAAATGTAGAAAATAATGAGCAAGTTTAATTATATTTTTTTCTTTTGAAAACCGAAATAAACAAAGCAATTGTATCACATTTTATACAAATACTTATTTTGTTACATTGTGAAATTTAATTTAAATATTTTTTTCTACTTTAATGTCTTAAAAGGTTATTAACTACCCATTTAATTAAATGACACATGCAGGTTTTACTTCATTACTAAAAGCTATGAAAAGCAATTTAATTTTAGTTTGCTAAGGAAATCAAGATAACTTCTCTAAATACTTCATAAATAATTCAGGAATACATTTTGTAATCTGTGATGTCAAAAGAAGCTATTTTGTTTTGAATCAAATTAAAATAGCTTTTTCATAAGTATGTTTTTAGTATAGGAATCCTATATTGAACAATTATATTTCTCATATCCATATTATTGTATAAAGAACTGTAGTTTATACTATGCTTATCATTTCATTTCTAAAGAATAACTACAATATTGCAGTATTCTGAGAAAATGATTTACTTCTAAAGAATTGAAATCACATAAGCAGATTGCATTCACATACAGGCAGAGAGGAACAGATAGCTTAGTTAATTTTAAGCCAATGTTGCAACCACAACATATTTTATGTTTCAAGCAACACATTCTGAAATTATAAAGCAATTGATTTTAAACAAATCACTTATTTAAATTAAGGGACTCTGATAGAAATATATGTGTGTACATGTTAAATGAAGGATTTGTGGTTCAAAATGTTCATTTCTTGAAATTTATTTCACGTCACTTATTTTGCGATTATGAATTTCTCTCTTTACAGAATTCACAGCTTCCACAAATTGCCGATGATCATTTACTGAAAATATGCACCAGAATTGGACCTATCTTAGACCAAGAAATTCCAACCAATGTTCCTGGTTTGACTTCTTTGTTAGGAGTTGGAAGACAATCCCTTTTGAGAACCAAAGAAGGTGAGAATCACTTGTATAAAAAGGAAAATAGGACTGTTTGTCACATGTCTGTAATTTTAATGAGCTGGGACAAATCTTGAAACTGTCTCTTTTACCCATTTTTCTTCAAGATTTTAAAACCATTTTCGACGAAAAATACGCGGAAATAGGATGAATGTTGCCGGGGGCAAGGCTCCTGGCTTGTTCCCGTGTAAATTCGGCACTGGTTATAACCAGGGCTGTGAAGTCGGAGGGAAAGTAGCAGACTCAGACTCCTAGACCCAAGGCTTTTTCTTTTTTTCACTTTTTCCCCTCATGAAAAAGGGGATTAATTCTAAACAGTGATTGAAATATTCATTCCATTTGTGAAAATTTTTGTGTCATATTTAATTGTTAACTTAAGATGCATACAACCATAGAAATTGAATTTGAAAACCAAATTTTCCAATTCGCAATTTTTAATGTGAAATTACTGAAAAATCCCTTTTTTTTTACATTTGAAAAAGAGTGAATTTGCCCCCAGGGAATGTGTAACAAATAGATATGTCCATAAAATTATGTGCTCTAAAGCTGTAACTGGAAAGGAAGTTCAAAAGTTTTCTTGCTTTTGATGAGGAGTTCGCTTGATGATGCACCAAGTTACTTTAAGAGTTTATTAAAAATACTTTTATTCTGAAATTGTTTTTCAATAAATCTTAAATTATGTTTCATCTATAAAATTTCACAATATTGCAAGAATAGGGCAGTTACTTGTGCTTTCTGGGTCAAATTTTATAAAACAAAATGCAGCAGTACAGTAGACCCTCGTTTTACTCGGGTTTATTTAACCTGGTTTTGATTATACGCGTTTTAAGATTTGCCACCTTTATTTTATTTTAAGCGGATGAGTTTCGGTTTTACACGGATGTGGCAATGCAAACAGATAAAAATTTTCCCTTTTTCAAATTCCAAACTCTTAAAGATTGCAGATTACACGTAATATACTGCATTTTCGCATGGTAATAATCAAGGTTGGGCTACTGGAGACATTTTTTGCGATTGGTTCCAGAGCTCATTTCAGGAGTAAAGGGTTTAAACTCACACAGTTCAGAACTCACTGGGAAAAGAACTTTTATCAGTGACAACGGAGGACAAACCCAACGAAGATTCTGACATTGATGACACACAACCAAAAACGTTCACGATGAAAATTTTGAGCCATTCCTAGACAATAGAACAGATCTTTCTGATTTGTTAATGAAGGAAGATTCTATCATGGAAATAACACAAGTGATCATGGATGTGTTCATGCTCTGCAAAGAACTACAGAGAAGAGTTCTTAATGACTGCCAAAAGACTATCATAGCCAGCTCCTTTTTGTAAACAACACAAAATTAATTTATGTGTTTTTTATACATGTTGTGCATAGAAATAGATATAAGTACACATTAAACTTATTATAAAATTAGTTATCACTAGAATGAAGTAGTTTTTAATCTGGAATCTAACCCCTATTTTAGCACTAATATTAAGTCTTAATTTACGCGGCATTTCCGTGGAACGTAACCCCGCATAAAACGAGGGTCTACTCTGTAGAGCTTTGTACAAATAGCTTTTACTCTACTGCCTATTTTTCTTCTTATCGTATTTTTAATTTAAATTTTATTGGTTGCTTTTGAATTTAAAAAAGTTATTAAAATTAGCTGTAATTATTGAATGTTGAAATCGAGAAATTAGTACAAATCATGCTTAGAGAATTAGTGTTAAGATAAAAAAGACATTTGTTAGATTTTTATTAGAACTTTTGGATTCAGGCTTTCCTTCCAAAACTTATTTGAATTTGCCACTTCTCAGAAGTATTCACCTGGGCTACAAACCCTCAACTTGTCTCCCCTCTCCCTCTAAATTCGGCACTGCATTTACTATTGCTTACTAGCATTTGGAATCAAAAGCCTTGCTTTTTCAGAATTGCATGGTGATTTGAAAAGTTAATCAAGTAGTGTAAAGCTTTTGCTGATGTGTAAATCATTATTTCTAAGTAATTTTATCATTTTTGTACAAACAAAAGAGCGTTTAATTAAATTATTGTATATTCATTTAAATTTTTATTAAGTAACTTCTTATAACATTTTATTCTTCTAAATTCTTAGAATCATATGTTTGTTGAAAAGGGTTTAAATAACATTGTTTTCGTTACATACAAGTAGCAACTTTATGTTATACTTCATATTTTAATCAGTGTTTTTAGTTTTTTAAGATACATTTCTTTTGCAAATTTTTAGCCGAGATCAAATTAAAAAATGTTATTATTTTATTTAAAAGTGATAACTTCAGATTCAAAAACTACTAGGCAACAAAGTTGTTTGCTGACAGTTGCTACTAGTTAAAGAAAGTTATAAAAAAAGTAAACAAGTGGGTCAGCGCAGGTAAACTATTACAGAAAGTTCGATAAATAATCAAGTCAGCTGGTTGCAAATTTCAATTATTTCCTTATAATAGTAGGCATTTATATATATGTAATAAAACAAATTGGTCATCAGTTTTTATGTGAGCAGAGCTGGTGAAAATTAAAGATAAAAAGATGAGTCGGCATGTTTCTAAAGATTCCGACTCCTTTACTTAAAAATCGGTCGAATTCTGCAGCCCTGGTTTAACAAGCAAATATTGCATTCCCCTCATGATCATTATAAGCAAGTTTGATTGTTCATATGCGTGTGTATATATTATATATATATATAATTCACTAATGTATTGCTTTGTTATTTTTGTAGAGTTGAACAAACCAAAATGTCAGATTACAAACCTTATGGCAAGAAAAAATGGCATGCCATTATTTCCACCTCCAACATCTCATTCTTCTTATCCACCAAATATTTGTGAGTATTTTAATCTCTAATCCCTTTGTTTGTGTTTTAAGTTTTGTGACAATTTTGAATTTTGTTGCTTTCACGGCACAAAAGAAACTTATAGTTCCAACATTTTCCTATCGTTAGTATTGAATGCACCACACATTTCTTCAAATATTTCAAACTCATTTCTGCAGATACTGCTGTTTACCTGTTCAAGACAGTATACTATATTGTGTAATACCATAGTAAGATAAAATAGCCAAAAATAATGCAATATAATTTGTTTGAATGTTATTATACAAATCTTTTTTGTCATTGCAGTTTTTATAAATTACAAAAAGTTAAGTTATAATTACATTAATCTTTTAATCTTAGACCTGCTTGAATATTATGATTTATTTTTGCACCCATCTTTAATCTGTTTTTTTTTTTAATCTCTATAGCTCAGGTTCTAATTTCTCGAGAGTTAAGCGGAGGCATTTCCTGTCGACATGCATTCTCGCCAAAGATATATGCAAGACAGCAAATGTATAGACGTCTATTAGGCCATTTATCATCAGTGTACTGTGTACTTTTTGATAGAACAGGAAAATATATTTTTACTGTAAGTATGGTCTATTGTAAGTTAATATTGTCCCATTGATTCATAGAGCTGTTTTCCTTTTTACTCCCAGCAATGCAGTATTTTTTTGTAGATTTGCTTTTGTTTCTCCAAATATTACTTAAATAAATAGCTCACTTATGACCCATTTAATGATTTTTTTTTTTTTTGCAGTAAACACAAAGTAATGTGATGACCAATGCATTACCCTTTTTTTAAGCAATCACGAATTGCTTATTTTTCTGACTTGACTGTAGTTGATTGCTTTATCCTTTTATTATTTTGTTTTTCGTTGATAATACATTTCCTCTCATTCTTTTCAATCACACTAAAAAATTCTTAATGAATGCTGGGTGGAAAATGTATTGCCGTGTTCCAAGTTATGATAATTCTTCCAAAAATTGCTTTAAAGTGTAAAAAATCTGCCAAAAAATTGATTAGGTCATCAATAAGAGATCCATTTTATTCAACTTGTATTGAGAATATTTGTTATTTTGGCATGTGTTAATCTTTCTTAGTATTGAATAAACTAATGATTTTTAACAACAAAGGATAATAAACAAAACCATCGATTGCCACCAAAAAAAAAAATTACAGCTGAAACAAAAATTTAAAATAATTTTAAACAATCAATGCTGCAGATGATAAATGTTATTTTAATCTTTAAAAATAAAATAATGTTTATTGTGCTGTTTCAAATTATTTAAAAATATGAAACGTAGACTGAGTGTAATGGTACAACTTTTAGAAACATAAAATGTAATTTTCTTTTCTGTCTTTTTTTTTTTTTTTTGTAATTCAGTGTATTTTATTCTTTGATAAATACAGTCAAATCTAGTCATTGTAACACCTGGATGTCACTTTATTTTCGATAAAAACTGTTATAACAATTATATATTTGATTGTTTAGAAATATCATTGTTATTCTACCCCCCCCTTTTTTTTTTTTTGCCTCCGTAGTAGAATAGCTTCTTACAAAACCTCTCATATCTTTTCATGTTATGTAACATTTTTGGTTTATATGTTTTTTTCTTAGGGTGCTGATGATCTCCTTGTAAAAATATGGTCTGCAACTGATGGAAGATTATTAGCTGCGCTTCGTGGTCACTCTGCAGAAATCACCGATATGGCTGTAAACTATGAGAACACTCTTCTGGCAGCAGGTAGCTGTGACAAAACTATTCGTGTTTGGTGTCTACGAACCACGGCTCCTGTGGCAGTACTTAATGGTCATACAGCAATGGTCACATCGTTGCAGGTAATTTTTTTTATGTATTTTTTCAGTCTTTGCAAAATTACCAATCTTAAGCTTGGTGCTTGTACATAAGATTAAGCGAATACTCCTTAGATTATGGACATAATAAATCCTCTATATGTAATTTTTTGGAGCAAGTTGCTTGAATAGTTTAAGTTAAAATGTTTTAGTTGGATTATTATTTTTTTTTTTTCCATTTTAGCCAGGGGAAAAAAACTAACTTCTAAGAAAATTTTTAAAATGTAGAGTTCTCTCTGTATTTTTTGAGAAAAACAAGTAGTTGACAATTATAAATGGGAGTATGTGGGTATGCAATATTTAAAGGACTGAATAAATTTCAAAAAGGCATATTTTTAAGAAAAGAGCATTGGAAGCTAACAGAATTCATTGATTTAAATCAGCTCGATTTAAATCAAGTGATTAAAAAAAAAAAAAAAAGATTGATTTAAATCAATTGATCTGAATTAAGTGATTGAGCTTCCTCATAGTTTCCGAAAATTTTACACTTGTCTTCTGAAAATTTTACTTGAGTCCACTATGACCCCTAGTGTACAGTGATATAAATGGCCTATTTTGTGTAAGTTTTCTTGTATTTTATCATTTCTTGTGTTTTATGTTCACATCTATCAAATATAGTAAAATAATCTCATTGAATGGAGTTTATATTTCAATTCATGTTCATATGAGATCATTTGATTTTTATATGTTTTGCTAGAAAATATTTTAACATGTTTTTGAATATTTCTTTAGTTTAATACTTTACAGTTTTATAAAAAAAAATGTATTTTTTAAATTCTTCTGTTTAGTTTTGTCCTTATCCAAAAAACAAAGAGCAACTTTTGATATCTACTGGTAATGATGGATGTATTTGTTTTTGGCAGTGGAGCTCTAGTAACAATGCATTTAAGTAAGATTTTTATTTCTTTTCATCAGTCACCAGTTCTGTATTCTAAAATATCTAATGTAAATTGCATGATTTGTCCACTTTTATAATTGTCAAATTTGGTTTTCAAACAGTAAGTTTACTAGTATACTTCAGAAAAAGCTTAATGCTGTTAAATTAAGATCAAACTGACTATTATTATTTTTTAAAATAACATTAAAAAGTTATATAAGCTAATATTGTGAGTGGACAAGTCTTATACAAGATTATAAAAGTTTAATGGTTAAATATTATTATTGTTTTAATATTATTTGTTTCCATAAATATATTTATTTGAACCTTGTTAAAACTGCTTATCTGCTAATGTTTTAACTTTCGACAGAAAATTTTAGTTTTGGTCTCCATGTTTTAAGATGCTATACATTTTTATGGTAAATTCTTATTAAATGTTTCATTTTCATAAGATTTACTTCAGTATATCAAACTAGCTTGTATGAGATATTACAAAGTGTGAGCTATCACAAATACAGGAGGAAGAAAACAAATCAAGCTAATGCAAATCAAGATTCCAAATTAACTTGTTACGAACAAAAAAAAATAAACCATAAGAATGAAAAGTCAGCAGAAATAGCAAAGATCAATGCCTAAGTATATAAATTGCAGTATAACCCTGATTCATCAATTGTCAAGGGACTGGAAAAAATTATCGTTAAATCAAAGATATCATTAAATCAAAGATATTGTTAAATCGAGAAGCATATGCATTCAATACAGCATTTCTTAATTTCTTTGAGTCCATTTTTTGTGGAACCCCTGCATTTTCTTTGATAGTGTAGCTGAAATGCAACATTCTAATAATGATTTACGTGCAATATATCTGAAAATTATTTCAAATCATGCTTAATATCTTCAAAAAGACACTTCAAAAGTTAATATTAGGTTTCATGTATGAAAGTTGAATTCTCATGCCAAGTTTGGAATTATGACTGTTGTGATATTTATTTTTGTTGACACAACCAAACATTTTGAGAGTATTGTAGTTTTGAGTATAAATAAACTAAAAGTGTTTTGCTTTATTTACCTTGATTTTCACTTAAACTTATTTATTTTTGAGATGTGCCACTATCGTCACAAGTGTACAATATGCATGTCTATGTAAGAACTATTCAAAACAACATAGTGTCCTGGATTGGAAGGCATGTTACATACCTCATGTTAGAAGTGTAGTTAGTTTTTTAATGAAAAAGAAGATTTAAAAAAAGAAAAAAGAAAAATGATATTGCATTTTATATTTAGTGTTATAATATATTGATAAGTCAATTTAACTATTAATTTACTCATCATGTCCTTTTGTTTTGGTAGTCCTAAACCATTGAAATTCACTGAAAGGAACAAGCCTGGAGCACAAATGATTTGCTCAACATTCAGCCCAGGTATTTATTATAATTATCTTCAAAATTTTGTTTAATTTGCTCTAATTGAATGAGATGTGTGTAATTTATTACTTTTAATGTGTTTGTAGAAACTATAAATATAGTACATGCAATCTACCAGACAGCTTTGTTCTTATTAGAACTCCTCAGCCAGGAATAGTGAATAACCCAGCTGGAGGCACTCTCATTGAAGCTGAGAGTGCCAACAAACTGGTTGATAAAGTGAATTTATCTCACCAATCAGTGTCCGCAGCATGGTGCGGTTCGACTATGAAAGCAAAGCTTAAGTATCAAGCATCAAATTACTGCCCCTAAGCCTGGACTAAGGCATAACTATATGCAATATACCAGGCAGCCCAGTTATCACATCCTGAGCAAATCATCCCTGCGGCCCCCCTCTGAAAATTCTGTCTGGATCCGCCCCTGGCAGTAAGTTATCACCCCTAAGTCAGAGCCAAGGCAGAACTACACACAATATACCAGACAGCCCGGTTATTACATCCTGAGCCCGCAGTTTTGTTCTTATTAAAATAGAACTTCTCTGTTAAGAATTAACTGACATCTGCCTCTTATTCACTATTCCCTATTTTATCAACCAATAATCATAACATATCCGGATGTTTTGTGAATATTGTAATTTTGAGTGTAAAGTTTTGAAATAAAAAGACATTTTCTAACTTCTTATAATAATATAAAGAACAAAATTAAACAGTCATTTTTTCCCTCCATTTTTAGTCAATTTTTCTGAATAGCATGTCACAGTTGAATGATTAATATCATTTGATGTGAACTATTTTCAATCTAGTAAAGGAAATGGGAAAAACTTTTCTTGCTGGTTCAGTTTACTTAAAGATCTATTGTAGCATGTCAGTGTTTATTAATGTGTTTTAATTCTGGCTAGTTATGAATACCTCTTTGAAAGAAAATAATGAACTTTCGAAGATCCTTGTATCTCAGTGCGAATAAAGTGGAATCCTGTTACAAAAAACTACAAGGGACCACAAAATTTGTTTGTTGTAATGGAATTCAAGCAATGTAATGGCAATTAAATCGGAATTGGAAATATGTTTCTGTTGAAATGGATGTTTTGTTGTATTGGTATCTGTTGTAATGAGATTGTACTGTATTTAAATTTTTGCAAAGTATATTTTCTTTAAAATATGAAATGGAAGTTCAAATAAATAATTAAGATGTTTAGTTTCATTTTATAAAACTGTTTGAAATGGTTATTTCAAAATGACAGCTAATTTCAAGACAATGTTTACAAGTTTTTGCATATAAATTTGATTTGTAAATATTTTAGGTGGTTTGTTTTTGGCTACGGGTAGCACTGATCATTTTGTTCGTGTTTATAACATTGCGGGAATAAATGGTCCTGAAAAGATTTTGGAACAAGAAGCACACACCGTAAGTATTATCAGTTCATTTATTATTATTATTTTTTTTTAATGTATGTTCTCTTGCTTGATTTATAATATTTCTAAAAGCATTTTTAAAAAAGTTTCTTATTTGGAAATAAAAGTTTTATACAAAACTGTTGTATAAGGCTTTACTAACAATGTTACTAATACCATTTTCAGCATTAGTAGAAAAGTATATTTAAAAATGACCAAGAAAAGTATTCTACTAAAATTTTGGAATATTTGTGAAACATGTTTAATCAAAAAATAAAGCTGTACCAAATGTGGACTTAATAATATTACTGATAATTTTCAAGTGAGGAAAAATGTAGAAAGAAATTAATTATAAATCTATATGCACAAGTAAAATTTTTTTAAAATTTAAAAGCTACACCCAAGAGAGTTCCAGAAATAATGTAACTCTATCCCTGAGCAAGAAATCCCAATTACGATTACAGAGAAGTTATGTTGCTATTAATTACTTTTGTAAAAATAAAATATGCCTCAATACCAACTAACTTCATTCATACAATTATCAGTCTCTCTTTCAATAACATGACTTAATAGATTGTGAACTTAAAAAGAAAGAAAAATCAATAAATAAAACATTGGTATGATGTAATGTTTTACAACTCTCTTAGTTTCATACAAATAAACCTCTTGGTAGTTAAATACCAAGGAGATTTCTAACCCATTTGACAAGTTGACTCCCCCCCCCCCCAAAAAAAAAATCGGTTTTTCTTTCAGAATTTATTAATGCCAGATTTTGTTACATTCCATTCAGTTTATTTTTTGATAAAATGGGCATTATTGCAAAGTTGCCAGGCCAAAAATGGTTGGTAACGAAGTAATATTTTTCAACTGATATAAACGTATTGTTAAAGCATATTGTTCAGAAAAATAGGTTTTGTAAATAATATATAAACCTTATTATGTAAGCGATACATTGTCTTTTTCATTTTCCTTAGCATTTTTGAAAATTATGCTTGTACAATGTACACATTTAAAATGCGCGTCCTATCTCTCTGTTTTACAAGAGATTGATGTAACATGAGGCATAAAATTTCAATGCTAGGAAAAACAAAAGTTCAATAATGCTATCAGTTCCTATTGAAGTCACTCTGTGTGACAAATTTGTTTTGTTTTCAGGATCGTGTTGATAGTTTGCAGTTCAGTAATTTAAGATGCCGTTTTATCAGTGGGAGCAAAGATGGCACTGCTCTAATATGGAAATATGAAAAACAAAATTGGAGTAGCATCCAACTAAAAATGTCAGCAAAACTGCCTGGGTAAGTGATAGTTAATGCAGTCTATTTTTTTTTTTTTCTGTTTTTAATGTATTGTTACAAATTCTGTAAATAGTAATTATTGTAGTAACGTAACCTGTAAATAGTTTCCCGTAATGAATATACAACCCCTTTTCATTCGGCTAAAGTATACGATCCCCCTATTTCTTTTTTTGTTCATTGATAAAATTTGATAACGGTCTACTATTTTCCAGAAGCGTTTGGAATATTTGAGAGATTTCTTTCGATGTTTATAAAGGCGTCCTGCGTGATAAAAAGTTCAGTTTCGAACTGAGAGCGTATTTGCTCTGTTTATTGCGAGGCATTTCGCTGTGTTGTTCTTAGTATTTGGAAATAAATACGTGTGTAACCGTTGAGTTTACGGTGTGGTGTGATATTTGTTTAATTGCTGATGACTAATTTAGCAGTTGTTAACGATTTCTCCTGTACATAGTGTAAATAAAGCTCCTGTGTTTTTATCAAGAACTGTGTCTTCATTTCAAAAAAGTGGAAGTCGCACCAAATCCGTTACAGTATTTTAGTGTATAAATTTTTGAAAAATCATATCCAATTGAGGAAAGGGGGGGGGGGGGCATGCGAACAATTTTTTTAAACTTTTCAGAAAATTTTTATCAATTTCTCAGTACAAAAATGTTGACATGATTGAGTAGTCTTTTCTTTATGTCATGGAATTGTTTGAGCTTTTTTATAAAAAAAAATCCTTACTTTATTATACTTTAAATATGTGTTCACAAGTGCTTCTATAGTGGGACAAAAAGTCTATATGATTTATTTCATTGACCATTGCTTCCTAATTAAATGGTGTGATGCTATTCTTGTCAATTAAAAGTGGTCAAAAAACTGCTGTCTTGCCCTTATAAATCATCTGTAGACAAATGCCTGTGTCGTGACGGGAGCCATAGCAATGGGCTTGTTCATTTCATTCTATGTACTATATGACTGCGGTAAGGTGATCTCTAACTTTGAGTCAGATACTTTAACAATATCGCTGCAAAAGTAACCAACTCAGCTCAAGACCAATAATCGTTCGCCAATTTGTGAACACTCAAAAAATAAGTTAACCGTATCAAGCTGAGGCTTTATCTTATGGGAGCTGTATTATATGGGAAATTAGGTTAGGTAGCATTTGTCATCAAAGGAAAGCATAGTTAGCAAGGAAAGTTAGCATTTCATGCTAACAATAGTTACCATTCAATGCCCTTTTTACTTTTGTGCAACTAATAATTAGATAGGAGAAAACTTTCCCCTAGTATTTTATTTTTGAAGTGAAATTTTTTTATCCTCGTCATAGAATGGCGGGTGCATGTAAGTTAATCGATGGGCCTAATATTGTCTGTAGGCTAAGGTTTGGGGATCCTTGTTTTAAACTATCTTGAACACAGACTATAATATTGATCCCCCCTCCCCCCCCCCAAAAAAAAAAACTTTTTAATGTCCTCTAATATTGTCTGAAATTAAAATTGTGTTGAACAGTGGAATTTTATTTATTTATTTTTTTTTTTTAACCTGTAGACAAACTGAAGAACCTGAAGATTCAAAGTTGAAGTTGCGAGTCACGATGGTAGGGTGGACGTTAGATGATAGTAAAGTTATCACTGCTGTGAGCGATCATTCAATTAAAGTATGGAATTCAAACACAGGAGGATTATGTTATATTTTAAGGGTAATATTGTTTTCCCATCTTATGAGAGAAAATTTAAGTTGAAAGAATTCATTCATTATTAATTGTTTAATATGGCATAAATAAAAACAAAAAATATTGTATGTATATATATATATATATATATATATATAATAGTATTCTGTATGAACTAAAAGCAAATCATCTCTATTTAATTTTAAAAAATGTAATAAGTAGTGTGTCTAATTCTGTTTGCATGAAATTTCTAAAGCTACAACATAACATTTATGATTGATATATACATTTTTAAGTTTTTTGAATGAATTGCTTGTTTCTTTTCAAAGCAAGTTCTGATTATAAAGCTATTGCATTTACATATACAGTAACATCTCATTGCAATGAATACCAATACAAAAAAATAACGTTCAGACCTGATTTAATTGCCACTACATTGCTTGAATTCTATTACAACAAAACTTCCGTGATGATTAATAAAACTTGCAGTCCTTTGAAGTTTGTTGTAACAGGATTCTACTGCAGTTGCTTTGAAATTTGGAAAAGATTGTTTTTCATATTTCTCACAAAATATTTCTAGAACCAAATTTTTTTTTTTGGTCAATTATGCAGTTTGCATTTCTATCGCTTTTTTTATATATATATATGTAATGTAAACTATCGATTATCTGCGGAATAGGGTGGCACGGTAATCGTGGATAATCCACAAAATAGGTAAAACACTATACTAGTGTGTGCATTAGCTTTAAAAATCATTAACAGTTGCATACTTATAGTTTACAAATATTCCAGTGTTTAAAAAATCAATTACACTTGCATGCTTTTAAACTATAGCTGGAAACAAGTGTATGGATAAATAATGTGTGAAAGCTAGAAAAAGATTGCTGACTATTACCATTGGATTACTTATATATTTTTAAATTATTATTATTATTATTATTTTAATGAAAGTATGGAAGACATTGGATAATTGGAAGTTTACTGTACATAAATATTTTCCCCATATAATGCTTAGTTAATCATTTTTTGTTTTAAACTTTTTAAATGAGAAAGTAAGATATGACGCTTTTCAATTTTATAGGGGCATGAAGATGAAGTATTTGTGCTGGAATCACATCCCATTGATCCAAGAGTTTTTCTTAGCAGTGGTCATGATGGAAGGATAATTATTTGGGACCTACTTACTGGCACTATTATAAAGAATCATTTTAACTTGGTGAGTATTCTCATGGCATATAATATTTGGAGATTTTAACTGTTTAAGGGTCAAACTGAGGAAATTCTTTAGTCTCCAGTAACTGGTAATAACACTTTTGTTAGTAGCCTATTTTTTTGAAATATTCAGGTTGTTTTTTACTCTACAGTGCAAAGTAGTGAATAATTTTTGATTTGTTGAATTTGAACGTATTAAATTATTTCATACGCGCTGTTTCTTGTGTCGTGACCAAGTGGTTTTCTTGAGATCTCATATCCCCCAGGAATTTACCCCACCAGAAATCGAGGACCCACCTGCTACCTCAAGATAACATGTGTCCCATTTTAACTTTCCAAGGGTGTAAAAAATTACACCTTCCTTTTTGTAAACCATTTACTATCTCCTTTTCCAATCCCTTTGAAGTCCCTAGAGGAATAAATTTTACCCCCTTATCCTAGTTTCTTTCCACTTTTGTAAGAAAGAGACTGATGTATATGTACAGACTAAATATTTTACTGCTGTTCTTACCAAAAATCCCTTCATTCATTAGTGCTGATTTTTAGGATTTGGTGACTTTTATGAGAGTTTTTGCTGGTCTTTTCTAGAAGTTTCAACATTGAGTAGTTGGGGGTAGAAAATCGGTGCCTTGGTAAACTAATTGATGGAGGTGGGTTTTAATGGAAGCTTCACTGTGTCTAAAAATATATCCTTTTGGTTTAGTGCAAACTAGTACATATTTAATTAAATTGCAATCCAGAAGTTTAATTATTCATTATTTTCTACATTGAAAAAACAATTTCGAGGTCTTTTTTCTTGCTCATATGAGAGAAAATATAATACAATAGAGATCATCTCGTATTGTGATTTTAATATTTCAGATCACATATATTTGTGTTTAGTCACAGTTAGTATTTTGAACTTGACTCAAAACTTTTCTCTTTTACAAGTGGGAAGTTGGCATGTGTAATTTAAGTGAAATGATGTAATGGTGCAACAATTTTTTGCCCTTTGATTTCTGTTTATTTTTCTCTTTTGTATTATTTCCTTAACAATAAACACTGCAAATAATACTGTAACGGATTCGGTGCGACTTCCACTTTCTTGAAATGAAAACACAGTTCTTGATAAAAACACAGGAAATTTATTTACACTATGTACAGGAAAGTTCGTCAACAACTGCTAAATTATTCATCAGCAATTAAGCAACTATCACACAACACCGTAAATTCAACGTTTACACACGTATTTACTTCCAAATACGAAAACAACTCAGCGAAATGCCTCGCAATAAACAGAGCAAAAATGCTCTCAGTTCGAAATATCAATCGAAACTCCCCTCTTTATCCATCGCTAACGGCTTTTATAAACATCGAAGAATTTTCCACAACATTCTTTCTGCTTCGAGAAATGCGTAGACCGTTATCAAATTTTATCAATGAAAAGAAAAGGAAATAGGGGGTCATATACTTTAGCGGAATGAAAAGGGGTTGTATATTCATTACGGGAAACTATTTACAGGTTACGTTACTACAATAATTACTATTTACAGGATTTGTAACATTGCCCCCTTCCTAAGGACTGCACGTCCCGGGCAGTACAATCCCCAGAAAGGGTGCCAAACTTCTATCACAAGTTTACAAATATACACATTAATTAATAACTAACAGATACAGAAAACACAATAATAACAAGAAATATTACTAAACATTAAAAGCAAAAATTATCTACAACTTTTATGTTATCAACCATGGTTGTTTACGTAATACTCATGAACTATGGCCATAGTATGGGGCTAACCAATCATAATGTACAACCCTAGGTTTTGCATTAGGTGATTTTTGGATCCTCACTACGACGTCATTTAGTCGGTTAAGGACTTTGTAGGGTCCATCCCAATGCGACTGCAATTTGGGTGACAGACCTTTCCGTCGGATGGGATTCCATAACCAAACCTTGTCGCCTTCGTTGAATTCATGTCCAGTAGACCTTGTGTCGTATCGGGTCTTCATCTTCTCCGCCGCGATGTTGATTCGCTCTCGTGCGAAGTTATGAACGTCTTCCAACCGGGCCTGGAGATCCTGGATGTACTCCTCAGGCGATGAAGGCGCATCCGGAGGACGACCGAAGACGGGATCACAAGGTAGCCGAAGCTCTCGTCCGAAGAGCATATGAGATGGGGCAAATCCGGTAGTCTCGTGGACAGTACTGCGGTAGGCCAGCAGGAACAAAGGTAGCTTCTTGTCCCAATCCTGTTGATTTCTGGATACCATAAGTGAGAGATTATTCAGGATTGTGCGGTTAAATCTCTCCACCATGCCGTCTGATTGTGGGTGTAGTGGTGTTGTCCTAGTTTTCTCAATTCCGAGAATTTGACATAGGCCCTTAAACACAACAGAGATGAAATTCCTCCCTTGATCGGAATGAATCTGCAAAGGTGTTCCGTATCTAGAGATCCAATGCTGGACTAGAGTCTCTGCTACGGTAGTAGCTTCTTGATCTGGAATGGGATATGCTTCCGGCCATTTGGTGAAGTAGTCGATGGAAACAAGAATGTATTTGTTCCCATCAGCAGTTCTTGGTAAAGGACCCAGGATATTGATCCCAATTCGTTCGAAAGGAGCTCCAACGTTGTACAGATGTAGCTTCCCCCTGCTTCTTTTCTTCGGTCCTTTACGAGCAGAACAGGCGTCACAAGAATGGCACCACTTCTCCACGTCATCCTTCGCCTTGCTCCAGAAGAAGCGCTCCCGAACTTTATTGAGGGTTTTCAAGACACCAAAATGTCCTCCAGTCGCGCTACTATGTATTTCTTTCAGAACATCTGAAATCCTTGATCGGGGAAGTAGTAACTGCCACCTAGACGTTTTGCCGTCATCAGATTCCCATTTTCGGTACAGTACGCCGTTCCGTAAATGGAGTGAGTTCCATAAAGACCAGTATCTTTTTGTTGCAGGGCTGAAGATAGAAACGTCCTGCCAGCTAGGGCGCCGACAGTCACTGTCCATGAACTCCAAAATTGGTTTTATGTCGGGGTCTTCAAGTTGATCTTTTCGAACTTGGTCGTCACTCCATGGATCAGGTTCTGATGATGTTGGAGTCACTGTCACCTGAAAGGCGGTAGGGCTAGTCGCTCCATACTGTTTCTCGATTCGGGAACAATAGTGGCAGTTCTCAGGACAGGGTCTCCTTGATAAAGTGTCAGCATTACCGTGAGATAACCCTTTCCGGTGCTTGATCTCCATGTCATGTTCCTGGAGCCGCTGTATCCACCTGGCTATCTGGCCTTCTGGATTCTTGAAGTTCAAAAGCCAAGTTAACGAGGCATGATCTGTCCGAAGCAGAAATTTTCGGCCGTAGAGGTAATGATGGAAGTGTTCTACAGCTTTTACTATGGCCAGTAACTCCTTTCTGGTGACGCAGTAATTTCGCACCGACTTTGATAAGCATTTGCTCCAGTAAGCGATGACATGTTCATTTCCGTCAATTTCTTGGGATAAAACAGCTCCGATGCCCTCGTTGCTCGCATCAGTGTCCAGGATGAAGGATTTTTCAGGCTGAGGATAGGCGAGGATAGGTGTTGATGTTAAAGCCTCCTTCAGTCGTAGAAATGCATCTTCGCATTCTTTGGACCATTCAAACTTTTGCTTGCTCTCCGTCAGCTTATGCAAAGGTCGTGCAATGTTGGAAAAACCCTTTACAAACTTCCTGTAGTACGTGCAGAGCCCCAGGAAACTTCGCAGCTGATGGATGTTTTCGGGACAACTCCAACTCTTGACCGCAGATACCTTTTCTGGATCGGTTTGTACACCTTCAGAAGAGATGATGTGACCAAGGTAGTTCACTTCCCGGCGGAACAAATTACATTTGGACGGGCTTAACTTCAGATTGGCTTCCTTAAGCTTCTGCAGCACCTTCCTAAGATTTGTCAGATGTTCTTCGAAACTGCGTCCCACGATGATGATATCGTCTAAGTAGACCAGACAGGATTCGTAGGAAAGTCCTCTTAAAACTGTCTCCATAAGACGCTCGAACGTAGCTGGTGCATTGCAGAGGCCGAAGGGCATCACTTTAAACTGCCATAAGCCTTGTCCAGTTGTAAACGCTGTCTTCTCTCGGTCATCAGGGTGTATCTCAACCTGCCAGTAGCCGCTCTTCAAGTCCAGGGTCGAAAACCACTTGTGTCTGAAAAGAGTATCCAAGGTGTCGTCTATCCGTGGAAGAGGGTAACTGTCTTTCTTGGTGATTTCATTCAGCCGGCGGTAATCGACACAAAATCTGGTGGAGCCATCTTTCTTTCGGACCAAGACGATGGGAGAGGCCCAAGGACTGGATGACGGTTCGATTACATCATTCTCCTTCATCTCTTTCTGGAGGGTCTCAACCTCTTCCTTCTTGGCAAACGGTAGTCGTCTTGGATGCTGTTTAATAGGGGGTGTTCTCCAGTGTAAATCCTATGCTGCGTTAAATTCGTACGGCCAACATCCTCCGATGTAGATGAAAACAGATGCTTGAAGTCATCCACCAATTGTTCCGCAGCAGTTCTTTGATCTTTCGATAACGGCGCACTCCCAATTAACTTCGATGTCAAGGACTCGGAAGACACAGTCTCGGGGGAATTGATTCTTCTAATGATGCAGTTTACTGGAGTACAAGTTGCCAACACTTCACCTTTTCGGATATTCCTTGGCCTTTCACTCACGTTGGCGACTCTCACAGGAATTACATCCTTAGAAAGGTCCACAAGCGTAGATGCTACCAGCACTTCTTTTAGGCTATTGCTTAGGTTAGGGTATTCAATGAGTCCAAATCGAAAACTATTGCTTTCTTCAAGGGAGCCAGGTATTAATGATTCTGACCTTGAGGGAATCGATAAATCTGTTTGGGCTATTATTTGATGAGCGGATTTTACATCACTTTCTGCAGGGAAAACGGCTATGTCTTCTCTCATTCAGTGCAGCTCATTAGTCTTGAAGTCGAGAGTGAAGTCATATTTCTTCAAAAAGTCCAATCCGAGAATGAAGGGGTCCGTGATATTAGCGACGAATGCCGTATGATGGTAGGTGGCATTCCCAAACACTATTTCCAGGTCCACTTTACCGTCAATCTCGATCTTGTCACCTGTCACAGTCTGGAGACTTACGCGTGGCGATGTCCACAGCAGTTTCAATCCAAATTCACGAGCCACATCTGTTAGGGTGCATCATTTGCCCAACTATTCTAAAATTGTTTTGTCCCTAATTTAAAAATGTTCTCATACCACTAGATAGTATTCCTGTGAATTTTTATGCAAATCAAAATTAATTTAGGTATCCCACCTCAAGCAAGAAGTTTCTTTTTTAAGGTAAATGAACAATTATAACAATAAAAAGTGACTCAAAGTGCAATACTGGTAAATAATTTTTAAATTATTTAATTTACATTGTACCTGTGTTAACTTTAATTGTTACCATGTTTTCAGTAACTTTCCATAACATATTTTGTAACTGTAACAGTTCAGGTTCACTATTTGTTTTCAACTTTCTACCGTTTTCTTCTACCATACAACTACTAATGCTAGTTCTTTAAGTTTTCTTCTTGTTATTCTATGCATATGTGTTGTAAATTACTTAAATAAGTTAATATATTCTATTTTAATTCATAAGATGCATGAATTTTTGAAAGTAACATATTTTGAAAACTTTTAATAAACATGAGTGAATCAGCTGCTGTTGAATTAGTGACATTTTCTCCACAAACAAAGCCTTGTTCATCTGTACAAAAGGTAAAAGTCAAAACCAGACAATCTTTAACAGTATTTGAACTTAGAAGTGGAATAACTCAAGAGGACTCAGAATTTAAGGGTTCGTGTTTACCCACTAGCTTGCAAGTGCTTCGTTGCTTGATGTATCATATGGAGAAAGGTGCTGATAGGAATCTTACCAAATGGGAGTCTTCAAAACTTGTCTTGTCAAAAATATCTGATTTCTATGCAAAAGCAAACATTCCAAAGATTACTGAACGTAAATCCTGTGAGAAAATACTAAAACTTCATGAAGACAACACAAAATTAAAAGCAATTCCTCTTCAAAGAAGTAATACAACGAATGCTATTAATAAAGTAAAGAAAATGGAAGAAGAATTATCTAAAACATTTTTATTATGACTTAAAAGTGTAGAATGCCTTATAAAAAATTCAGAAGATTTAGCTTTTCTTCAATCTATGAAAAGTGATCGTCTAGCAACCTTAGGTTCACATGATAAAATATTACAGCAAAAAATTGAGCGTCGGGAAATGCGTGAAATATCAAAAGCAACATTTTATGAAAAAATAGTCAAGGAAACAAGCAACATTAATACAAGTTTTAACTCAGCTATTATTGATGAAATTGAAAGAGATGAAAATAGTGATGTAAGTGAGGCAAGTGATGAGACAGATCCCAGAGATTAGATTTAAAATGTTCATACCAGAAATCATCCTCGTACAGTTCGAACTGGTACATATGCTTTTATTCCACATGATATTATAAAACGACCTGATGTTATATCATTAGCAACACGTTTAAAAATGACACCAGCACAGCAAGCTTCATACACTAAAGCTTTAATAGCAGAAGTTGGTGGTGATTCATCCAAGATTTCAGCATCATATGCAACAACAGACAGAGCAAGACGATCAAGTGTCAGAGACATTGCCAAAACTTGTCAAGATCAATGGAATGCTTATGATTTGCAACTTTGCACTGGCATTCTAAACTCTTACCAACTTTAACAAATCAAAATATTGCAGAAGAAGTGAGTAATTCGTATGAAGTTAAGCTTCTTGTTGTACCAGCATATCCACCAGGGACAAAAAAAAAAATAAAATAAATAACGGTGATATCATTGCTAATTTAACAACTAATTTGCTAAATTCATGTAACTGTTCTGACTCAATAGTTAATGTGTCATTTGACACAACTGCTTCTAATACAGGACATATAACTGCAGCATGTGTAGCTATTTAAGAGCGTTTGGGGAAAGCGCTCCTGTGATCAGCTTGCGTACCACATTGGAGAAATTATATTGTCACATGTGTTTGACAATTTAAAAATTGAAGCATCGAAGTCACCAGACATATTTGTGTTTAAAAGATTTGACAAACATTATACATTACTGCAGTTTGTGGAAGAAAGATATACCGCTAATATACCTATAAATTTATCCAAATTTGATGACAGTTCATTCAGTGAGTCCGCAAAAAGATTAATTGACGAGTGCAAAAACAATGTTATCAAATTAGCTAAATCAAATGTTGTTTTGCAGAGGTGATTACTTGGAATTTGTTCAGCTTTGTCTTTTATTCTCAGTAAACGATCCAAATGAGATAACTGCAGCCAACTTTAAACGCCCAGGAGCTTTACACAAAGCACGATGGATGGAAAAATTAATTCATTCAATCAAAATTTGCTTATTTCAACATCAAACCCAAGAACTACCAACTGCAACAATAACTACACATCAAAAAGTTTTAAAATTTAGAAACTTTGTTAATTTCGTCACTTTGGTACATAGGTCATGGTGGATGACATGCACTTCTGTCTTTTATGCACCATGGAATGACTTGCAATTCTTTCATTTACTTATAAAATACAGTATTATTAATTCAGAAATTTCTGGAAGTCCAATTAATGCTTTTAAAAATCACCTTTGGTATCTGACAGAAGAAACTACCTCTAGCACTATGGAGTGGTAAATTGCCTGAAGCAGACCGACGTGATCTTGTTGACAGTATGTTAGTATTAGACCAGCTAATCTTTCTAATCCAAAACACAGATTTGGTATGGGTTTTGGAAAACCAGTTTCCAACACAAATTCATTTATCATCAACACTGTCTGATTTTGTTGGCATTGATTCCTGGTTTTTATTTTTAATTTTAAAGTTAGATTCAGAATTCATGGTTTTGTTGTCAAATTGTATTTCCTATCAGACTTCAAAGACTAATTTGAAAGAAATCAGTGTAGTAAACGATTGTGCTGAGCGAGGAATAAAGCTGACCAATGACTTTTTAATATCAGCCAAAACAGAAGATCATTAACAGAATGTATTACAAGCAGTTGAGCATGATCGAAAACAACTCTCAAATCTTCGCAAAAAGAGGAAAATTGATTAAAAACTAACTTTTAAACCGAACTTCAATATTTATCAAAGTAATATTACAAAATATACTGTAAATTTGCTTCAGTAAATCAAATAATTCTCTCAGTAATTAAATAAATATAAAAAATTGCTTAATTTGTTATTTTTCCGAGTTTTCGTAACTTTCAATTGTCAGGTGGCACACATAAATATTGTTCAAAGTGGGAAAAATTTCACACAAATTATTAATTTTGTATGCAGAATAAAAATAGCTTAGGGACAAAGCATTTTTAAACGAAAAAAAAATTGACGGGGCATATGATGCACCCTAACATCTGTCCTAATGATTGTCACATTGGCTCCAGTGTCGACAATCAGTCTGCAGGGGTTCCCATTTACATGTGCGTAAATGAAAAGTCCATCACTGCCACTACTAGAAGAGGAAATCTGCAGAGCTCTAGTGGTGGTGATTTCCTTCCCTTGCGTAGCTTGGCGAGCAGTAATGAGCAAGAGAATGCTCAAGACTAATAACCTCTAAATGCAATAACCTAATTAAATGTATGACTAGAAATGCATGATTAAAAAATAGTTGAAGACAACTTAAAAATAAAAACCAAATTTATTTGGTCATTTAGTAAAGTTAGTTAAATAAAATTATAAACATTTGAAACAACGCGAACTAGAGCTGAGCTATATCAATCTATTATCTATTTATTAAAAAGAACCCGCATCGTTGCATAAAAGCAAACGAACGCTCAAGTCAACTTGCCAGAGAGAAAACACCGAAGAAGTCTCTTTTCTACTCGAAACATTTCCTTTTATCGTAAGTTAACTCATTTGCATGCGGACGCCAAATCACTTGATACACGCCAGCATAGCACCTGGCCAATGAGCATCAGGCACGTGCCGATCTGTTACGATGCATCACCGATTACGTGAAGGTCGTGATGTCATAGATCGGCGATTGCACGTGCGAGATACGTCGAAGAAAGAAAAACATCGTTGAAAAATTTCTCAATGATTAGGCAAGTGACTGATATTATGGTGGGATAAGTGGTGAGATGAATTCGTTAATTATTATATAAGGGGCGCTAGGCCAACAATGCCCCCCCTCTCACCATCTTATGAACATTATTTTCTTATACATTTAAAGATAATTCATTTCTTAACAAATCTCAATACCAGCTCTAGTTTTACAAAAAGATTTTGAATAAATATAAACATGATTAGTAGATTAGTTAAATACAACAACAAGCAAATTCTTTTATAGCAAAATATCACTCAATCCGATTCCAGTCCGTTCAAACTGTTCCATTTTCCAAGTCAGTAAAAAGTCAATCAGTCCAATGTTACATAAACACATTCAATCTGCAAAAATTGAAAAACCTTGGCGAGTATACAAATACTTGGTATAAACACATTTGAACAGTACAAATATAAACTGTAAAACGCAAAAAATATACATATAAATTTAACCCGTTCCCAATAGTTAAAAATAGTTTACTTTTCACACATTACTACATTTTCAAAAAATTAAATTACTAAAAATATCACAAAAGCAATTACATTACAAAAACATTTTCATTGAACTTTATTAGTTCAGATCGAGACAAAGGCTTAGTAAATACATCAGACATGTTATTTTTACTTCTAACAAATTCAACATCAAATATATCTTTATAAATTAAATCGTGTATATAAAAAAGCTTTACATCAATATGTTTTGTCCTATAATTTTCGATCGGTGATCTCACAAAATCTATTGTAGCTTGATTATCAACTTTTAATACAGATTTAATTTTGTGCTCCTTATTAATTACCCCCTTATTAACACATTCATCAATGATTCTATCAAACCAAAGAAGTTCTTTGCCGGCCTCTGTCATTGCAATAAACTCTGATTCCATCGTTGATAAACTAATGCACTTTTGTTTAAATGTTCGCCATGAAATCGGCGATTTGTTAATGAAAACAATCTGACCTCCGAGTGAAGTTCTATCGTCTCTGTTAGAGGCGAAATCTGCATCAGAATATGTTACAACTTGAATTTCATTGCATTGTAATTTAAGTTTGTAATTTCTAGTTTTAGAAACATAGCCTAATAATTTTAATAAACCATCCCAATGCTTTATACCGGGGTTATTTTGGAATTGGCTAAAAATGTTTGTAGCGTAACTAATGTCTGGTCTTGTTCTGTTTGCTAGAAACGAAAGACAACCTAACAAATTCCTGTACGGTATTTTTGACATATCTTGTACATCTTGCTCGTTATTTGGACAATCTAGTTTAGTGTATATAATACCTTTACTTATCGGCAATGAGGAGATAGGGATATTGAATTTCTCAAAACGTTCATAAATTTCTTCAATATAGCCAATTTGACTTAATGAAAAACAATTCAAATCCTCCTCAAATTCCACGCCTAGTAATTTTTTAGTTTTACCTAAAATTTTTACATCAAAGTATTTTTGTAACAAATCTAAAACAGTTTGTATATCATTTTGTCTCTTTCCAAATAAAACAATGTCATCTACATACAAAAGTAAAATTACAGAAGATTTATAAATATAGACACAGTTACACCATTCAAATTTACAAAAACCTATTGAAATCAATTTTTCTTCTATTTCGTAAAACCACAATCGTCCACTTTGGTGGAGTCCATAAATTGCTTTATTTAGTTTACAATATAAATTTTCCATCCCCTTTTCTACAAAACCAGGTGGTTGTTTCATATAAATTGGTTCTGAAATAGGTGCATAAAGGTAAGCATTTTTCACATCACATTGGATGTTTACCCAGTTTAATTTTACCACCAAAAGAGAAAAGAAAAATCTTATAATGCTGAAATTTACAACTGGGGAGTACGTAAGATCATAACTCTCATATTTCAATTGAGAACTCCCTAAAGCTACTAGGCGACTTTTGTATCTCAAAATTTCCCCCTTTTCATTTCTTTTGACTGTAAAAACCCAGCGAGAACCAATTGGAGTAGAATCATGCGGTAATTCGACAAGATTCCACACTTTGCGATCTTGCATCACTTTTAATTCTTCCCGCATTGAACTTATCCAATTGTCTTTTTCCCGCGATTTAAGGGCTTGTTTGTAAGTGTTAGGAATAATGATTTGATGTCCTAGTCATGCTTGAGAAAATTCATTAATTACGTTGCTGTTCACAGAGTTATCAATCTCTCCTTCAGTAGTATTTTTACCTTTAAAGCAAAATATATCTGGCTGATAAACAATATTATTTTTTCTGCAATATTTCTTTACATCATAAATTGATCTCAATCGTTTGTTGCTTCCTTTTTCAAAATAATAGATATCGTTACGAGACCCATCGGGTCTTGGTACGACTTTTCTTTCCCATTTTGCTAATTTTAAACATTTATCACTTTCATCATCTGATGATTCAGTTTCCCCAAAAGTAAAATTACAGAAGATTATTACATAATTATCTGATTCTTCTGTTTCTGAATGAACAGGTGGTAGTTCGGGAATTTTTAAGATTTCCTCATCAGGAATTTCATCTTCATCTGATTTTGGTACATTTAACCATTCTATGGTGCCCATCACGACTCCACTGCGTTTAGACTCAAATTCGTCTTTGAAAAATTTTCCCTCATTAAATCTGACATTTATGGTCTCTATAATTTTATCATTTTCTGCAATCCAGATTCGATACCCTTTGGTCCGAAATGCATACCCAATTAAAATCCCTTTTTGGGCTTTAAGATCAAGCTTTTGCCGACGTTGCTTCGGCACACCAACATAGGCTACGCATCCAAATGGTTTCAAATGTCTGATTGAGGGTGATTTTCCCCCATATAGCTCAAAAGGAGTTAGTTTTTGATCTCTATGACATACGCGGTTCCAGGTGTACGTGAAATACAACATGGCTTCAGGCCAAAAGTTTTTACCTATACCACTCTCTTCTAAAATTACCCTAGTACCATCTGCCACAGTTCTGTTAAATACTTCAGCCGCCCCGTTTTGCTCAGGGGTATAACTATTAGTGAATTCATGTTTTATTTCTTCATTTTGACAAAATTTACTTAAAATTGTATTTGAAAATTCCCCTCCATTGTCAGTTCTTATTGCTTTCAGCTTTGTTCCCAGAAATCTCTCTGCCCTTTTAATATGATTAATGAGAATTTCTGCTGCCTGATTTTTATTTTTCAATGGGTACAATGACGTTCTACGGGAATAATCGTCAACAACTGAAAGAAAGTATCGTTCACCTCTTCTACCTTCAATACTCGATGGCCCCCAAATGTCACTATAAATTAATTCTAAAGGTTTCTTTGATCGAATTTCGTCCATTGGTTTGAAAGATACGCGTCTGAACTTTCCTAATTTACAATCTTCACAATTTACTTTATCATTTTTAAAAACTGGTAGACCCCTAGTACATTTATATTCAGCTGTTTTCTTTATAGTATCGACATTTACATGAGCAAATCTTTTGTGCCATAATTCTAAGCTTTCAGTACTACAAGCTTCATAATTAACATTTTTATGTACATTTTCTGAAATTACCTTTGGATTAACAAAATAAATGCCATTAGATAGTTTAGCTTTAAAAATTGTTTCACCATTATCTGATACAGTTACCAAACCTTTTCCCCCTTTAAAACATGCTCCCGCTTGGTCAAATCTGGGACCAGACAGTAAATTTCTTCGCAAATGCGGCGAATACATCACATTTACTAAATTAATGGTCTTAGGACCGAACTTTAACTTTATCTCTCCAACCCCCTCAATTGGAAAAACATGATTTTGGACTGCTACGGCCATCTTTCGATCATTTACAGGTTCATATTTATGGAAAAAGTTCTTATTATTTGCAAAGTGATGGCTGGCCGCCGAATCAAATGCCCATGATGAAGGATTACAGTCTATCTCGTTGAAGTTCGCTTCCGAAATAAAAAATGTTTTGGAAGGGTACTCACACTTTTTCGGCGATGAGGAGCTGCCTCTTCTGGTATACTGGTTCCTGTTTCTTCCTCTTGACCTCCTCTGGCCATAACTTGACTTCTTGGAGCTTGTGGATGGACTTCCTCCGCGGTTCCTCTCTGGAAAACTACAATCTTTGCGGATGTGGCCTGTACGTCCGCAATTATAACACGATCTTTTTTCTTTTGGAGCAACGTAGTTGGCGCTAATATTATCCTCGTCCTTCAGCTTTAATCTGCTCTCTTCAGAAATTAAGTCCTGTACTATCGTATCAAAAGAAAAATCCTCGGGTTTCTTTCTCAAAATTGATTGGCAAATGCTGTCATATTCCGATGGAAGATATCTCAAAACTTGAAAATTTAAGTATGACTCAGAAAAATTCTTGTCGATTCCCTTTATCCTGTCATAAATTCGACGAATTCTTGATGCGAAGAGATTAATGGATTCGCCTTGCTCAATTCGACAGTTTGTTAACTCAGTAAAAGTTCTCACATGCACACACCTGTTATCAGGATAAAAGTGTGCTTTTAGACATTCCCACGATTTTTCTGGCGACTCACAATGCTCTATTATCCTTTTGAATTCGTTGTCTACAAACAAATATATTAAAGATAATGCCGCTCGTTCTCTGGCCAAAAACTCACGAACGTCTCTCTCAGTAAATCCTGAATCTTTAGAGACTACTGGCACTGTTTCCTTACCAGTTACAATGTCCCAGGCGTTTTTCTCCATCAGGACAAATTTCATATCTGCTGCCCATGACACATAATTTGTGCCATTTAATTTCTCAATAGTTATCTGGGGATTCGCCATTATTTCGACAGAAAGTCGGAAGACAATATCAATGAGCACTAATAATCTAATTATCATCAGTATGCTTTTGTCGAAAAAAAATCTTCTATACGGCCCCCCCATCGAAAATTATCACAGACGTCAAAAACATCATTTCCATCTCCAGTCCTACTGAAAATATAGGCTATCGAAAACAGAGTCCAGGTTGCCCATAACCTTTTAATGAGCAAGAGAATGCTCAAGACTAATAACCTCTAAATGCAATAACCTAATTAAATGTATGACTAGAAATGCATGATTAAAAAATAGTTGAAGACAACTTAAAAATAAAAACCAAATTTATTTGGTCATTTAGTAAAGTTAGTTAAATAAAATTATAAACATTTGAAACAACGCGAACTAGAGCTGAGCTATATCAATCTATTATCTATTTATTAAAAAGAACCCGCATCGTTGCATAAAAGCAAACGAACGCTCAAGTCAACTTGCCAGAGAGAAAACACCGAAGAAGTCTCTTTTCTACTCGAAACATTTCCTTTTATCGTAAGTTAACTCATTTGCATGCGGACGCCAAATCACTTGATACACGCCAGCATAGCACCTGGCCAATGAGCATCAGGCACGTGCCGATCTGTTACGATGCATCACCGATTACGTGAAGGTCGTGATGTCATAGATCGGCGACTGCACGTGCGAGATACGTCGAAGAAAGAAAAACATCGTTGAAAAATTTCTCAATGATTAGGCAAGTGACTGATATTATGGTGGGATAAGTGGTGAGATGAATTCGTTAATTATTATATAAGGGGCGCTAGGCCAACAAGCAGGACAACTCCTTCGCAGGTGTCCTTCACTACCGCATTTCCAGCACTTCTGCTCTTGTTTCTTTTGGGCTGTTATGCTGCTCAGATGTCTTGTCAAGTCACCGAGTTGTCTCTCAAGTTCAGCGAGGTGGGACGACCTGGAATCAGACTCATCAGCTTCCTGAGTCCGGATTAGATGGCGATCCACACGGGTTGCTTCTTGGGCGGCCTCGTATCTCATCGCATACACAACAGCAGAATTCAGGTCTTTGACATCCGCCATCCGTAGAGCTTTCTGGATTTCCGGATCGCGAACCCCGTCGATGTAGTAGTTGAGTGCCAGGTTGTCTCGAACATCCGCAGGGCAGTCGTAAAAAGCAAGATGAGACAGTCTCTCGATGTCCGCCGCACCGAAGCGAAGCTCCAACGCAGATTTGAGGGCGGCGAAATCCAGGCGCTGGCTGTCCGGAAGGGTCTGGAGAATGTCCGCTGCGTCACCTCTCAGGGATGCTGCAAGATGGCAGGCCTTGGTTGCAGAGTCCCATCCGTTCGCTTCCGCCACTATCATGAATTGAGTTTTGTAAACCTGCCACGAAGTTTTCCCATCAAATGTGGCAAGTTTAATGGACGGTCGAGCAACCGATGTGGGAGCGCCAAACTGTACAGAGCTGCTTTCCGCGGTCGCCAATCTCCTTTCCACGTCCTTAAAGATCTCTTCTTTAAGTGGATGAAATCTTCTATCTTCTTCTTCAAATTTATTTTCTACAGCATTGAATCGGCTTTCAACGGTATCAAATTTTTCTTCAATAGCATCAACTTGATGCTCTATGTCATTAAATTTATTTTCCATCACAGTCTTTACCGAAATAAGGTTGTTTTTAATTTCTTCTTGGTTAGACGTTAAGTCCTTTTTCAGCACCGTTAAATCGCTTTTTAACTGGTTTTGATTTGCCAACATACTTGCAGTCAGATCACTTTTTAATTGTTCTTGATTAGCCGCCATATCATTTTTTAATTGTTCTTGATTAGCCGCCATATCATTTTTTAATTGTTCTTGATTAGCCGCGAAACTTTCTGTCAAGTCACTTTTCACAGCATTAATTGCTTCCAGAAGTTGTTTTAATTGGTCATCCATTGCGCGAGTAATCACCATAAAAACAAAGTCTATAAATTCAAAAAGTCTTTATGAAAAAAAATGTCCAAAGTCACACTTACTCCAAGAAAGTCCAGAAGAAGCCCCACGTTGGGCGCCAAATTGTAACGGATTCGGTGCGACTTCCACTTTCTTGAAATGAAAACACAGTTCTTGATAAAAACACAGGAAATTTATTTACACTATGTACAGGAAAGATCGTCAACAACTGCTAAATTATTCATCAGCAATTAAGCAACTATCACACAACACCGTAAACTCAACGTTTACACACGTATTTACTTCCAAATACGAAAACAACTCAGCGAAATGCCTCGCAATAAACAGAGCAAAAATGCTCTCAGTTCGAAATATCAATCGAAACTCCCCTGTTTATCCATCGCTAACGGCTTTTAGAAACATCGAAGAATTTTCCACAACATTCTTTCTGCTTCGAGAAATGCGTAGACCGTTATCAAATTTTATCAATGAAAAGAAAAGGAAATAGGGGGTCATATACTTTAGCGGAATGAAAAGGGGTTGTATATTCATTACGGGAAACTATTTACAGGTTACGTTACTACAATAATTACTATTTACAGGATTTGTAACAATACTAATTCTTTGTGTAAAGCTATTTTTCAATTTTTTTTTTTAAATCCAAAAAGAAAAAAAAATTAAAAGGTCCAGTTATTGTTTTGTTTGAAAGAAAATATATAAATAAAGTTAAGTGTTGAACATAAACACTATGGAAATATTGTTGTTCTTGCATATTAAAACCCTAAAATTATATTTTATTTTTCTTTTGTGGTCTAAGAAGGAACTGGTGCTCCTTTTATTACTAGATTTTATTTCTTCCCTCTCAAAAGCAAACTCAAAATTTTCATTTCTCAATTTTTTATTTTCCATCGTTAATAGCTGCATGACACGGAGTTTAATCAAGATAATGATTTTTTTCTTTTTTGCCAAATTTTGACTAGGAAATGCTCTTCTGTAGGATCCTAAACACATCATGCTACTTTATTTCCACCTGAAATAGTTATATAAACTTCTTTTTGTGCTTTCAGTTAAATAATTTACATGGAGAAGTAACAATAAAAGATTATTACAGATTGAAGGTCAAGGACATGGAGCTGTATTTGATTGCAAATTTTCTCCAGACGGACTTATGTTTGCATCTACGGATTCACATGGGCATTTGAGCATGTTTGGATTTGGTTCGAATGATAAATATAAAAAGGTAATTCAATCGGAACTCATTGTTTTACAAAACCTCTATGAAAAGGTTTTTTCATTTATTTATTTTTAGGTGAATTGGTTAAAAAGCAATTAAATGTTAAAGGAATTGACCTTTGTTGTTAAAAACTTGTGACTTTCTTTTTTATACATAAATACCTAATAAATCTGTACAAGGAGTTGTAACTACCCCCATCAAAGGCTTCTAGTGATTTCCAATCAATATTATTTGTAAGCTTCCAATAAAAAAATTACTAAAACCTGCAAAGTTTTTCTTGTTACTTTTAAATGGGTTATATAATGATTTACTCTTAACCTTAAGGGTTTGTATTTTATTTTTTAACATATGCTTAAAGTGTGTCCCAAAAGGTTAGAAATGACAAGGTTTTCACGTTTTACAAGTTTAAAAGAGAAGTAATGAATTCAAAACAATTTAGAATTATAAAAAATATCATTACAATATTAACACTTTATACAAATTATATTAAACAATCAGACTTAATGATAAAATTAAAAAAATATTGTATTTCAAACTCAACATTAAATTAAAATACTTTGAGCTCATTTGTTTAAATTTAATATTTTTGCAAAAAATCAGTGATAACCAATGAGGAAATGATTAAAATCCTATTTGCAATAATTAATAGAAAAGACTAAAAGCAAAAATAATTAATTTTTTAGCATTTAAAATGAAAAATAATATGTGCTAATTAAAGTCACACATATTAAAATACATTCAAATTGTTTAAAAAAAAAATGAAATACTTACAAGATGATATGTATTGAAATCTCAAACACTGAAAGTAATTTTTCGCGAAATATATGTTTTACGTTTCCCAAAAATAGTTTTATAATTTATTGAAATAAAACGTAAAGTAAGCTAATTGTGAGTAGCATATCGCAAAACAACTTCCAATTGTCAAATATATTACAATATTTACAAGATGCAAAAGGATTGAAATCTCAAAGATGAGAAGCGAGTTTCCGCGAGATGAGAGTTCAGTGTTGGCATGGTTTCAAAAATGAAGTATTTTTTAAAAATAAAACATAAAATACGCTAATATAAGTCAGAATGTGTCAAAATAATTTCCAACTCAAAAATATTAAAATATTTACAAGATGCAAAAGGATTGACGACTCAAGCGCGGTGGACGATTTTCTGCGATGCAGGTGTTAAGTGTATCGACACATGTTAAGCAAATTGCATTAATGAAATGTTTAGAAAAAAGAAAAATATGCAGAATTCAACAAATGCTTAAGGAATCCAAGCACTAGACACGCTTTCATAACTTTTTCGAGCACTTGAAAATGGCCTTTTTTCCTAAGCCCTTTTCAAGGTTTATTAAGATCATACCAACCCTGCTTCTGTTCTATTTTGCAGAAAAAAAAAAAAAAAGAACAGCCTGAAACATCACTAATCTTCATATTTTATCTGCTGGCATCTATATTCTTTTCTTTCAACTCTTTTAATTTTCTTTTAGCAGACAGCACGTATCATTTGCATCCTCACCCAGACCTTTTCCAACAAGTACCCCTTCTATTTACCTGGAACAGGCACCCAGGCACCCCCTGATCCTATAGCAGAAAATACTATGAAGTATTTACTCTCATTGTTGGTTCTCAGAAGATCAAAGATGGGGCATGAATGAAACAATCTCTCCCTCCCCCTTCACAGATGACCAGACCCCTTCCCACACCCTATGAGCCTTCCGCTATGAGCCTTCCGCACTACATATTGTATCAAAAATGCCAGCAAGACCGCAAAAATATTTATGTTATTCTTTGCTGTTTAAATTGGTGCTTGGTTTTGTAAACAAAGGAGTTGCAATGTTATGCTCAAAAAGTCTTTCATTGCTATTGTTTAAATTTGTTTCAAATAACTATCAATATTTTCTCATTCATTTTGATTCTATACTGCTGCAACTGAAATTATTGTTGCTCCGTACATTGTAAAGGTTTAAGCAGTTATATAATTTTGGGATGAATTTATTTTGTTTCAATTTCAGGTTCCAGAAGAACAGTTTTTTCACACTGACTATCGACCACTAATTCGGGATATTCATCATCATGTGCTAGATGAGCAAACTCAAACTGCACCACATTTGTTACCTCCTCCGTTTTTGGTTGATATTGATGGCAACCCTTATCCTCCTCACGTTCAACGTCTAGTCCCTGGTCGAGAATATTGCAATGATTCTCAACTTATCCCATATGTTGCTGTATCTGCAGAGGGTAAGATTTTTTTTATTAAGATTATTCTTCTCTGATAGAACGTGGCTTGAGATAAAATCTACAAATGTTGAGATTTAAAGGCTTTTTTGAGCTTTACTAACCAGTGGTAATAAACTAGAACTTGAGTACGAAGTACAGCCCTTAACTTCATCAATGAAAATTAAATGGTAAAATCAACATATTATATCTAAAATTTACAAACATATTACACATACGTTTTTTTAGGGTTAAAAAAGACTTCCCATACTAAGCAGCAATTTGCAAAGATCCTTCTTAGTTGACTGGTGCTTATTGTCAGAAGCTCTAAATGTTTTCTACTCTGAAAAAAGAATTATCATTTAGCTCCCGCACTAAAACTTGTAGAAAAACTACAAAATGCTGCATTCTGAGTTTTAGAATGTTTGTATTTTGTTTTTAGGAGAAGCTGAAATATTAGAGCCAGTTCGATCTGCAAATGATGGTCCTGGTGATCGACCTACAATTGATGACATGATCCAAAGGCTACAGCAAGAACAAAGTTTGAATCAAGGTCATGTGGACTCAAGTAATTCTAGTAGCTCCAGATCATCTCCTAGTAGCTCTCTTCGATCTCCACATTCTTCTCGAAGAGTGCCTGCTGAAAATGGTGAAAGAAGTACTGCTGAACCATTTTCTCCTCGCACACCTCGATCTCAAGCAGGTAGTTTTAGATTTTATTTAATTAATATAAAAAAGAATGGAAGCAATACCTTATAAGAAATAAACTTTCATAACAGTTAAAGAATAAGTACTTTCCCATCTGATTCCTGCTTAGCCAGAAATTTTATTACTAAATACAGGGTGGCGACATCAGAGTAATCACCGAAAAATTGGGAAATTTCGAAAAAATAACAAAAATTCAGGAAAAATTGATTAAATGAAATTTTTTTTTTTTGCTTTTCAAAATTAAGTATCCTAATTCCCTATACATTTTCCACCAATTTTCTGATAAAAAAGTTAAATAAATGAGGTGTGATTATACTCTGCCGCATATTTGTGCATCTTAATTCTTCAACGTCAAAGTATTGAATCTCAGCTTATAAACCACAGAATGAACTTCCAAAGATTGTTTCTGTGTCTGTAAAGCAGTTTATTTTATGTAACTTGAACTTTCACACATTCCATGCTACGTAAAATAAGCAACCCTACAGGCAAAAGGAAGCGGTCGTAATGCCCTTGCCTTAACTCATTGTCTTCAAGTAGTTTGCCTACTGTAATCAAGTTTTCAAGAAGAAAACTTTGTTTTTTAAATTAATACTGATAAAAGCTTAAAAGTTATTACTTTTTCTCATTTTTAAAATTGCTAAAATTGAATGTTAAATCAAAATCAACTTTGTCTTTTGCCATTGTATTATTTGCTGTCGTTGAGTGAGATTACACAAAGGTTTTTTTTCCCCCTTCAGACTTTAAAAATTCTTTTATTTTAAAACCAAGTTATATACATATACATTTTGAAATTAATTGATTGTTTTTCGCATTTCATGTTTGTTACAAAAGTAATCATAAAAGTCTTTTTCTAACAAATGATTAAATCATTTGAAATTGAGTTACCTTATGTACATAAGTAAATATTTTTATTATATTTTAATACTTAAAATCCTGTATCCATTCATTAAAATTAAAACCTAAAATCTTGATTAGAGAACTTAGCTCAATATGACTGGTTGTTTAAAAGTTTAAATTTATTTTACATAAATATGCCTATTATTTACGTAAGTAAATCTGCATTACTTCTATACTTTCACTATTATTTGTTATTCTTGCAGTAATAATTATACTGCTTGAAAATTTAGTTCAAAATTTTTTCCATACACACTTTTTTTAGTTTTATCCTGATTAGATATAGGCTGTGGGACGAAGGAATAAAAGATGCTTAAAAACATGGTTTCGTTTGCCAACTTCGGGAACTACCAAAAGTGACATTTTTCTGAATCCTTAGTGTCTACAGATGAAAAAAACCCAATGTTCACAAACAAATAGTGTCTCATAATTTTTTTACAGACCATTAGAGATACATGAAAAGGAGTGAAACTGACAAGCAAGAGGCAGACAAATTTTATATACATAAAAAATATTGTACATGTTAATTTAAAATATTATGCATGTACGTTAAAAACATTATGCATGTACATCAAACAATAGTTTTTTCAAGAAGCAAACTTCATTCTGAAGTATTATCGTCAGAATCACTGAATTCATCTATCCTGTTTCTGCATACAGAGTTATTTTCCTCCTCAGAGTTTATACAGCTACAGTCACTAGAGGAAAGTTATGTGCACGAAAAATTTTACGTTTTGCATGCACTACATCTCTTAGAAGAACACCGAGTTTTCGGGCATGCACATCAGGAGACTAATTTTTGAACATTATATGATGCAATGGAAATAGTGCTCCATTGTATTTCAATACTGCCCGCATTTATAGTCCATAAAATGTTTTGATGAACTGGGAGCATTGATTAAATCAGTGGTGCTCAACCTACAGCCCGCGGATCAAACCTGCCCTTTGAAGCTGACCCATGTGCCCCGTCGTTGTATTCAGTGTTAAAAAACGAAAAATATATTCTAAAACCTTCCAAAAATACTAGTAATCTTCTTTCGGTGTTATTAATTTTGAAGTCAAGTAGTCATAAATTGATTTCTGAAACACAGATGCAATAAAATAAGCATTTAGTAATAAAGACAGCAATTTTAGTTTGTAATTGTTTTTCGTTTCCCTTGTTTTCCAATGCTATCTAGAAAAACTTAAATCATATAAATTAATTTGATATTTCGTCTGGTCCAAAAGATTCCTATTAATGTGAGTTGTAGCCCGCAGGTAAAAAAAGATTATTCACCACTGGATTAAATTATTCAAGCATCAGCAATGAATATTTGCTTGATAGTTAGTGCACAAACGAAAGGATAGAGTAAGAGTGTTAGTCCGGATTTGGTTCTTTTTCACTCCAGCTCCGCAGCCCTGGTAGAAACATTTGCGCTTTAAATTCATTTCATTTTGATTCAGTCATATTAATCTCTGACTTTCGTCAATGTTAAGTCAAGTTATATGGTATTTCTATATTTATTAATAACTTTCATTTTTATTTCTTTTCACCAAAAATTGAGAATGTGTTCAGAATCTACTCCATTTTGTCAATTTTTGGTGAAATAAAATAATTCTCATCAAGAGCTTTTTCCAACAAAGTTTTTCTTAAACAAATCCGCCTTTAAGTTCGCATTTTATATTTGCCTCCAATTTTTCCCGCAAGCGCTAATATAAAGTGCTTTGAACCTGTTCAAAGTTGAACGTAAAATGATTCAAATCAAAAAATGAAATACCGGAATGAGGTCTCATCGGGGAGATCTTTCAAAAAAAAAAGAGCTGATGTGTGCATCACACGACTTCCTTTTACTCCAATTTAATGTACTTTTCCCATTATTGGCAATTTTGATGTGATTCAATAGTTCTCTAAATATCACCAACAGTGGCGAAAGAAACCATATTTGAAAAAAAAAATGCCCAATTTGTCGCCAAGTTGGGGACAAAACATGGCTATCAAAAGACTGGCGATATATCGCCAAGTGTCCGCCAAATTATAACATCACTTGAGTTTACATCGAAATTAACAATGATTTCCTCCCAAAAAGGGGTAAAAGACCCCTTTAGAAACACCCGAATGCAACCAAAAGAGGGGTTAACAACTAGACTCCACTAGGAGTCTACGTGCCAAAGTTCAACTTTCTAGGACATACCGTTCTTGAGTTATGCGACATACATACGCACATACGGACGTCCAAAGGAAACTCGTTGTAATTAATTCAAGAATCGTCAAAATGGATATTTCGCGTGTCTATACGTTCTTTGGCACTTATCCACGTGTGGTCGAGTCGAAAAAAAAAAAAACTCAACTTTCATTCGGTGGTGAGCAAAATGGAAATTGAGGTCGATTTTTGAGTGAAAATATTTTCGCGAATACAATACTTTCTTTTTTGTAAAAGGAAGTTAAAAAGTTCGTTTGAATCGAACGATTTGTTTTTTTTTTGGGGGGGGGGGGGGGAAGCACATAGGTCGACCGACAAACACATATTTTCCCCATCTCAAACCCCTACTTTCGAATTTGATATTTAATTGATTATTTTATCCATTTTTTTTTAACTTATTTTTTGTACTAAGCAATATTTTTACGATACATTAACCTTAGCACAGTAAACCACCTTTTATGTCCTTTTTTAATTTTATATTACTTTGACGAGAAAGTAGGCTAAAAATGAGCTCAAAATATCGTCTGCAATCAAAAAGCAGTATTATTAAAAAATGAAAAGATAAAACATCGTGATATGAAATATACTTTTTAGTTTTTAATTTATCGTCTGCTAATATTTAATTTTATAATATTTTTGAAACATCTATTGGCATCTGTTAGAGTTGTTTATGTTCTCAAGATTTTGTAGGGCAATTATTGCTATTCGGTGATTCATTACTATCTTTTTTGTGAAGTAAAGTGCCTTCTAATTTTTTGTACTTAACAATGTCTATGTGCACTGGCTCAGTTGTAATAAATAAAGTCTTGAGATGAAGATCATTCAGAGCTGCGGATTGATAGAATTTTTGATTTCGAAATTTTTAGTTACGAAATTTTACTAAGCGAAAGTAAGTAATTTAAAACGTATTATTATATTTTGCAATGAAAAATTGAGCAAAACAGTAAAATTTCGGTTGAAAAACTGTTTTTTAAATTTTTAGATTATAAATATTGTGTTTAATAGCGCCATCTAGAGACAAATTTTTTTGTGTAAGTGCTAACAGTTCACGGAACATAATTCCTATTTCAATTAGTAATTCAAACTTAATGAGACAATTCCAGCGTGTGAACATTGTATTTTTCTATTGAAATCATCATTTATAATAGATTTCAAGCAAGTTCACGTAATCCCTAAGATTGGTAAATGAACTTGAACGATATTTGCACTCGGCCCATAGACTAATATGTCTTTAAGAGTTATTTGAATAATTTCTTAGAATTCTTATGCTAACTATTTACTGAAAGGAAAGAGTATTTGTTTTAGATTTCCAATAATATTTCCCTGTAGATAATTCAATGTAATATTTTTACTGAATAAAGGAGCATTTGTTCAAAATATATTTTAATTAACAGCCTAAAAGGTTTTAAACACTGCATTTTATTCAATATGGAATGGTTTTCAAATCGAGTGAAGAAAGAAAGCATTGTCATTGGCAGGGGCGCCGACTTATAGAAAATATTGGGGGGGGGGGGAGGGGGTACATACCAGGTATCTTGCTTTGAGAAATTTTCTAAATTTTATTTGAAAATACAGTGAAACCTGTGTAAGTTGACCACTCGGGGTGCAGTTCTTTGGTGGTCAACTTAGACAGGTGGTCAACTTATAAAGGGCAGTAATGATTTTTTTTTATTTCTTGTCATTTCTTGCACCATGTATTCATTTTTTGAGTAATTCTCCCATATTCTTTCTGTTCAACTCACTTTCATTGTTTAACTTTATTGAAAGTGAAACAATAATTAAAAATACTAATCAAATAATTTTGTTATTTTTTCCTTGTTTTTAACTATATCAGACACTGAAGTTTTAGAAATTCCATATGTGCCGGCTAATTTTCTCTGGATTTCTCCATTTTCAATTAATTTTTATTTAATATGTTTTTTTTTTTTTTTAAATCTCAAGTTCAATTAACTTTCTTTTTCAAGCCTTTTTTGTACAACTTACAGCTCATCCAGTTCGTAAAGGCAAAATTAAAATGTCCTATCTCACAATTCCTTGCACCAGAAACATGTAACTTTAGTCATTAGCAGGCCCAGATCTGCGTATCCGCAGTGCGAGGGCCCGCATCCTTAAAGGGGCTAACGGCCCTAGAAATTGAAGAAAAAATAGAAAAAAAAAAAAAAATAGCTTATTCACTTTACAAATAGACACTGCTGACCACCAGAGAGGGGCCCTACATATTTTGTTGCAGGGGGACCCAAAATGTATAGATCCGGGCCTGCCTTTTTTTAGCACAATTCCTGTTGTGCCACAACATATTGCAACTGAAAGAAAAGACTGAATTTTTCTACTGATACCTATTTTCATTGAACAGAGTACAAAAAGCTATCTCAAATAGAACAACAAATGAAAAACAAGTTTGGAGAATAAAGGAGCAGCATAAGTTTTCTGCTGCTGTTTAGTTAGTAAAATGCTAGTCTGTCATCAAAGCATTAAAAACATTTTTGGAAAGCTATCAAAAAAAAAAAAAAAAAGAATAATAATAATAAATAAATAAATAAATGATAAAACAAAATAATTTGCTGAAGAAAGTTTTAAAAAAATAAACCAAGTGGTCAACTTACAAAGGGTTTTTTACAATACTCCAAACCAAATTTGGCATACATTAGTGGTCAAGATAGACAGGTGGTCAAGTTACGGAGGTTTTCCTTCATTATATGAGATAGGACTAATTCCGTTCCTGTCAAAAGTGGTCAATATAGACAGGTGGTCAACTTACAAGGGTGGTCAACTTTACAGGTTTTACTGTAGTCAGTTTTACAGTGTTTTTAAGCCTTTTAGAATCATGGAATCCACATTCGAACCCCAAAAACTTGACAAACCTAACACATTTTTTTGCTTTGAAAAGAGAAAAACGCCGGCACCGGATTTTACTCGAAGATTCGTGCAATAAATTCTAAGAACTCGCAGCACTTAACTTTATCATGATTCACACCATCATTTTACAAGGAAACTATCGTCAAATAAAGAAAATAAAAAATACTAACCCAGTTTTCTGATTTTACAAACCAAAATATATTATTGGGGGGGGGGGGGGGGCTCTGCCCCCCCCCCCCATCGCAAACAGTTTTTGAGGGGGCTCAGACTAAAGGTCAAGATTTACGGTCGCCACTCGCCACGTGGCGACATGGGTGCAAGACCTTCCGTCTCAGGACGGATTTCCGTCTTGACAAAATTTCCGAGACGGAGGTCGGGACGAAAAGAAATTCAATGACTTTCTTTTAATTTTTAATGAAAAAGGAAAAATTGAGTGTTTGAAAAATATGCTTTAATATTACTGGACCGTTCCATAACCACGAATTTACATCGACATTCTCTCGGTTTTCCACCATGTGCTTGTTTTGTTTGTAACGTGCTTTTGGAGGAGTGGGTTTTCGGCTCGCGCCGTTTGACTTTTTTTAGGTATAGCTTTGTTATTTCCAACTCACTGCATTGCAAACCGAGGAGTTGCTCGCTATTCTCCCTGATTTTTCGAAGCAATCGGCTCTAATGGAAAATTTAGCCTTTTCTCATGCTATTTTCGATCATCCTTTCGTTTTTTTTTTTTCATTTGTGTTTTTTTTTTCTGCAAACTTTACACGCATAAATGAAAATTATGTACGCTCTTAAAATGTCTTAAAAGTTGACTCTGCATCACCGATTGAAAGTGATTGCTGACAAGATGAAATATTTTCGCCACAGCAAAGGGCATCCACATACCAGGTAAAACAGAAACTATCAAGGATTTTGAAGATTTTAATGAAAATGGGAATTTTGGAAATAATGGGAGGGGGGATTTCAAGCTGGTTGGAAACACCGATGGGCAAACCATTCCTGCATTTTTGACAGACTTGAGGAATCACTAAATTCTAATGTCATTGAATCGAACACTCGTTAGAATGGAAATAAGGGTGGGGGAAGGGGGGAGAGAGAGAAAGGAAAGGAGAAAAATAACGGCAGCACGAGTTTGCGAAAAAACGCTGCTCTTGCAAAGAGGGTAATCTGTCCGCAAATTAACCCACGATACTGAGGTCTTAAAACGTTGATATCTTGGACAATCTAAAGGGGGGGGGGGGGGGGTACTCACTGGTTACAGTATAAAATATCGAAAAACTGAATTGAAAATATTTTTGAAGCTAGGAGTGGTTCGATATTTCTCCACTGCAAACTCTTAAAAATTTAAAAGTCAAAAAGTTTTAGGCTGTCTCTGATGATGTAAAAGTGGGTTTTAAAAAAGAATCGAAGTTTGGAGTTTTAAAAACACTAATTTAGGCAATCTTTGGTGAATTTATGAGAGATGGTTTTGGTGTTTTAACATGAAAATGTTTGTAGCTGATGTATTAAAAACTATTTGAGGCTATACTTAAATGACTTAAGTTAAAGGGCATTTGCGACCCTCTCCCGAAAAGTTTGTAATTGAAGTCTTAAATCTTTTAGGCTGTCTTTGGCAATGTCAAGAGGGAGGCCTCTCTTTAGGCGAAATTCCGAAACTGGAGTCTTAAAAGTGCAACTTTGGACCGTCTTGGGGTTCGGGGTTCTCCTTTCCCAAAAAGTATTCAAAGCTGAAGTATTCAGATCTCAACTTTAGGTAATCTTTGGAAGACTTAAGAAGAGGGAATTCGAAGGTTTTCTCTCAATACGTTTTAGAATTTAAATTCTAAAATCTTCGGTGATGAAAAGGAGAAACCGCAAATTTAAGTAAAATTTAGTGAACTTAGAGGAAAGAGTTCGGGGGGGGGGGGGATCTCCCCCCGAAGTATTGAAATGCTATTTTGGCTATTTTTAAGTGAGTTAAGAGTTAGAGAATTCAGGGGTCTTTCTCGAAACATTTTCGAAATTGAAGTCTTAAAACTTTGGGTTGTCTTTGGCGATGTGTGGAAGGGAGTTGCTCTCTCAATAGAAAAATAAATCTTAAACAAAAATTTACACTGCGTTTAGTAAACACAATGAGGGGGGGGGGGGGGTTATTCCGCACCACCAGCCCGAAATATTTTAGTTTCTGAAATTTTAAGAGCTTTGGTTTGGGCTATCTTTGGATGACTTAAGGGGGAAGGGTGTAGGAAGATTTTTTCAAAAAGTTTCCAAAATTAATGTATTAAAATTTTTAGGCGGTCATAAATCATGTTTATAGGTAAGAGGGGTACTATTCCTACAAAACAATTTAGAAACTGAAGCCTTAAAAATTGAAATTTAGGACATTTGTGGTGAACTCAGAGGAAGGGGTTCGGGAGTTCTCTTCCGAAAATTCTTTGATGCTGAAATATTTAAAGCGCCACTTTAGGCTATATTTGAGTGCCTTAAGAGGGATGTGATTCGGGAACCCTGCCTGGAGTTAGGATTCAGTTCCCATATTTCTTTTTTTAATTTATGAATGTTGGAATGGTACCTTGTTTAAAAAATACATCTACTTCACTGAAGCGATTTTTTATTGCTAATTTCACCACCTGTTATCCTATAAACGAATTCTTTTTCAAATGAAGACTGTGGGGGAATGATGACAGTTCATTATCATTCGTCGGTCTTACCCTTCCCCCACCTTTCCTTCTTTTCTAGTTTGTTGGCGCTACCTTGGGAGACTTTCGAATCAGAACTGATTTATGATGCAAAAGTGAAAATCTTATGTCCTAAGCGATTTTATTGTTACTTATCTTATTTGTTCCAGAATCATTCTCATCTTCATCATCATCATCTTCTTTTGGAGAATTCCGGACTTCTGCTATTGAACAGGGTTCGTACGCCCTTGAAAAACCTTGAAAAGTGCTTGAAAAAAAAAAGTTCATTTTCAAGTGCTTGAAAACCTTGAAAAAGTTTTAAAACCTTGAAAAAGTTTCTTAGTGCTTAAATTCTCCCAAAAATCAACGAATTGTGCTTAGAAGTTTTAAAAAAGTATTTCACCAATGCAATTTTCTGAACATGTGTTCAGTATGCAACATCGCGAAAAATTGCTTCCGTGTTTGGGATTTCAATCCTTTTGCATCTTGTAAATATTTTGATGTTTTTTACAACCGAAAGATATTTTGACATATGGTACCTTAGATTAGTTTATTTTTTGTTTAATTTCATTAATTAACAAAGAAATTAATTTGGAAACCATGACAACATTGACCTTACTCGGGTTTCGCGGAAAATTGCTCTTGTGTTTGAAATTTCAATCTTTTTGCATCCTGCAAATATTTAAATATTTTGGCTAATCAAATGTTAGTTTCGCATGTGCTACCTTAGATTAGTATATTTTTTGTTTAATTTTAATAAAAAACAAATAAATTTATTTCATGGGAAACATGCCACGTCGAACGAACTCAGACTTAGCGAAAAATTGCTTCTCGTGTTTGAAATTTCAATCTTTTTGCATCTTGCAAATATTTAAATATATTCACTAATCGGATGTTATTTTCATATTTGCTACCGTAGATTAGCACATTTTATGTTTAATTTCAGTAAAATATAAGTTTATTTTATGGGAAACATGACAACATTAAACTTAATTCACGAAAATTTGCTTCCCTTGTTTGAGATTTCAATCCTTTTGCATTTTGTAAATATTTTTATATTTTTGGCAATTAGTAGTTATTTTGACACTGCTACATCAGATTAGCTTATTTTATTTTTTATTTTAATAACTAAAGAGTTAAAGAATTTATTACCTTGGTCTTGTTTAATTATTTGCTAATTTATTTTTGCAATTTTGAATGATTATCTTTACCTAATTTTTGGTCATAGCAGATTTTTTTAAAAAAAATTTAAATTTCAGCAGTTGAGCACCTAACAAATTAACTTAAAGTTTGTATTTTAAATATAAAGTTGATTTATATAATTTTATTTATAAGTACATCATTTTTTTATGTCTGCTAAAATAAATAAGGTGTATAACAGGGGTGGTTGTGTTATGATTATTCACTTGAAATCCAGTAGTGTTCGTTTTTATGCTTTTACCTCCCTATATCTCCAATTTTCCCCCTTTTCCTCAAATGTTCAAAATTACTACTTTATTAAGGTTGTGGGTACTTGGAGCTTACCGAAAGAGGCTTTAATCAGCAAAGGGGTAGATAGCTTAAGGAGGGTCATTGATCTTCATTTGGATCTAATAAATTGACCAGTACAAGCCTAGCTAGGCCCAGTGCCTGTTGCTGGTTATCAACAGGCACTGGGCATGGTATTTCTATGCAAAATATTTTGACTTAATAAACTATTTTATGAATTGTATGCATAGCAAAAGTTGTTGTTGTACATATGTATATTCAAGTAATAGGGGTCTTAGTTTTAAAAATTATTTCCCTCCCCCCCCCTCGCCCCAGTTTGCTCTTTGAAACTTTCAGGTAATTTTTTATGAACTCACAAATCACCTGAATATTATTGCCTTTCTAAATTTAAATTCTAATTTCAACAATAACCCATTTTTTCCCAAAATAAAACTACTTTTGTCATAATATATGTCAACTTCTTGTGAATCTTTTCAATTTCGAAATATGGCTCTATAAATCTGCACTTGCACATTTATTGTCTATTGCAAGTTAATCAATGAAAGCTGAATAGGCTCAAGTTTGCATTCAGAGTATTTATCACTGCTTAAGCTGCTTTTGTATATTTTGAGGTGTAGAGACTGGACTGTGGACTTTCATAAACTTTTCTTACTTCCTAATTTTTAAATTTACTCTCGAGGACAGTTGAAATGCCTTATTGTCTGAACAGCTAATAATTACATACGAATAATTGATTTGCATACTTATAAATGATTTGCAAACCTAATATTTTTAGAACTTAATAGTGAAAACTGAAATAACTTTCTGGGTAGTGTTTTTGTCCTAACCGCCCTTATATTGTAATAAACCACTGTATAGATATTGGAAATAAATGTTGAAACCCGGGGGGGGGGGGGAATGACTTCAAAAACTCCTCTCTGGCAATGCCATTGAACTTGGGTATTTTAGTTTCTTCCCATAAAAGTTAAAAGCACTTATGAAAGGTTTTTTTTTTAAGTATTAATTTGCTGATTCTAGAAAATATACAAACCTCTGACTGCTGCAACCTTTGAAAAACCTCAAAATTAAACCTCTTGGTATCTGCTTCTCTTTATGACCAAACTTTTCAAACATTTTCAGAAAAACTTTCAACGCAGTAGATCTTTCATCAAAGCGTCTCTCGTTGTAGAAAAAGCAATTTTGCTTTCCTATACTTTTTTGTATTATTGCCTTATTTCTATGTGTTTGTAGTAAATGAAATCTGCATACAATATTTTTAGTACAAATTTATGATATTGCCTTGAAAACAAAATTTTTTACCTTGAAAAGTACTTGAAAAGTGCTTGAATTTTTTTCTGCCTAAAGGGTATGAACCCTGTTGAAGTCCTCATCATTGAGCAACTGGAAGCCTGCATCTTCCATGTCACAATTCAACCAATCTGTAATTTCTCTATCACCACAATTTTCAAAGCCTTTCATTGTGCTGAAAACGCTTGAAAACTCAGTAACAATATCTTTCGCTATGTCAGTAGCATTTTCATCTGTGCCACTTGAAAAATTCGGCAAAAGTTTTCTCCAACTTCGTTTTAGTGTCGATTGCGGCAAAGATTCCCACGCGTCACTAATCATATAAATGCAGTCTTTGATGTTGATAGTTTTCCAAAACTCAACTATTGAAACTGCACCAGATTCAGAATCTCCTTCAAAAAGTAATTTTCTGATAAACTGCTTTCGGTAACGTCGTTTTAAAGATTCTAAGACTCCCTGATCCATAGGCTGCAGCAGAGATGTTGTATTGGGGGGCAAAAATAAACACCGGATGTTACCAGATTTTAAAGAGTTATGTTCCGGATGAGCTGGACAGTTGTCGAATAACAGAAGCGCTCCATTCAAATGTTTTTTTTCTTGCCAAGATTTCACTGCAGGCACGAAAATATCAAAAAACCACTTGGAAAACAAATTGGAATCCATCCAAGCATTTTTTTGATTTAAATAGTGTACAGGAAGAGCAGATCTGTTTACATTCTTAAAACATCTCGGATTCTTACTTTTCCCAACAACAGCTAGTTCAAGCTTGTGGGAACCCGATGCGTTGGAGCAGGCTAAAACAGTGACCCTATCTTTCATTCGTTTCCTTCCGGGAGCAGAAGTTTCATTTACCGCAGCTAAAGTTTTTTCAGGAAGGGCCTTCCAATACAGTCCGGTTTCATCGCAGTTGTAAATTTGATCTGGGGATAAATTCTCATCTCTTATCAAATCTTCAATCTTTGCAACAAATGAATCAACTGCTGCGACATTTCCAGACAATTTTTCCCCCTCGATATTGAGTTGCCTTATACCATGGCGAATTTTGAATTTCTCTAACCAGCCACTACTGGCTTTGAAGTCATCAGAACCACCAAGCTTCGAGTTGAGAATCAAAGCTTTTCTTGAATCATTGGTCCAGATAGGGGTATTCCTTTACATCTTTTCTGCACAAACCATTTGTACAAAGTCGCATCTAAATCTGTATGATCGGCTAATTTCATTGTTTTTCGGAAATTGGCACCTTTCGTGATATCAAACTCAGCAAAGCACTTTTTAATTTTTTCCAAGTTTCTTTTCATTTCGCTCACGGTTGACACACCAACGTGAAACTCTTTCGCAAGTTTTGTAACAGCTTCACCAGATTCTAGTCTCGTTACAATATCATATTTTTCCTGTATGGTTAATACGATTCTTTTTCTCTTAATGGAAGCCATCATAAAGAAGAAAACATGAGTTTCAAAAAAAAGAAAAACAATGCGTTAGTTCTATCAGATCCCCCGGCAGGTCAAAACTACCAACTTCACTGATAGCACTCAAGAAAATTCTGATCGAAAATGTAGGAGCAGAAAAAGAGAACCCACAGATTAGCACGAAATTTCTTGGAAATTTCGAATTCTGGCCAGCTGCCCAGCCCAACGCGACAGAGAACAGCAAACGGGTTTTCCTTCTTTTCCCTTTTCCTGGAATAGGTTCACAAAGGATAAGTGACACAGAGTGACCTCCCCCTTTTCAAATTCTGCTGCGAAGAAAACTTCTCTGCTCTTGAGATTACAAAAGAGGTGATTCTTTGCACTTGCTTACAATCAGACGGTGCAATAACATTTGATTGTTCTGGGCCTCGGCAGTATGACCTTCCAAATTTCGAAATGACATGTGTTTTTGTTTAGAACAGGAACGCTTGAAAGTAGGGGAGAGTATACTCATACCAAGAATTGAGCTAGTGAGAAGGAATTCCAAACTATTTATCTGCACTCGTAGTTTGGAAAAAACGGCTGACATGCATAAGAAATGTGGGAAGAAAAAATTTAAAAATGGATGTTCGTTTAGAGAAAATTTTAGATAATAATAGGAAAAAAAAAAGAGAATTGAAACCGACTTCGGTTAACGGAGAGTTTCGGTTAATAGAGGTTCGGATAAGAGAGGTTCTACTGTATCAGTTTGAAATAATTGATGTAAGAGTCCCTGAACCCCTCCTTTCCCTGAACTTTACCAAAATGGCCTACCACAGCGTTTTTTGGACTTCAATTTGAAAAAAATTCTGGGGGAGAGCCCCCAGACCCACCCCCTTTTATTGCTGGATTTTAGATTTTTTGAATTATGATCTCAAAACACTTAAATATTACAATTTTAAGGCTTAAAATTTAAATCAAACAGATTCCAAAAAAGGCATTGTTAAGATCTGCAACATTTATACATACAAATTTTTCCTTAAGCCCGCATGTGGGCGGGGGGGGGGGGGGGGGGCTGAAAATATTTTCCGTCTTGAACACATCACCAAACTTGCACCCATGCGTGGCGACTCAGTTTTCAAAATTGGCGACCCCAAAAAATCTCTACAGTCGCCAACTTTTTTGGGGGGTTATTTTTATTTTAGATCCTAAGAAAAGAATTCTACACCACAGATGCAACAGTACAATAAGGATTCACCGATAGAGACCGTACTCCGACTGAATGTTGTTTATTTTACAAAGCTTGCATGTCCTTTCTCACTGCCTGCCTGAATGTTGGTTATTTTACGTTGCTTGAATGTTCCTCTTACGCGATTCAGGCAATGTAAAATAAGCAAAAATACAGTGAATTAGGAAGCCATTTGCACAAGATCAGAGCGTTTGCTCCTTTGTCTTGACTCTGTTTTTCAAGTAATTAGCGTACTATAATCATGATTTCAGGAAGACATTATATTTTAGATTATATTTTAGATAAATTTTGATTATGCCTTCAAAGTAATTACCTTTTCACGTTTTTAGTTTAGTTGCTCAAATTGTATATTAAATTCAAACTTTATTTTTTACATCGTATTATACACCTGGGATTATACGAAGCTTTTTTTTTTCTTCTGGCCCATTTTAGAACCTGCAGATTATCGGCCGCCCGCCGATAATACACAGGAAAATATGGTTATTAAATTACAGGGTTCGTACGCTCCAGGAAAACCTGGAATTGTCTGGGAAAAGTCAGGAAAATTTCAAATTTTGCCTCAAAAAATTTTTTTTCCAGGAAATTTTGTACCTTGAGTTCAAATCTTCGTTTTTATCATTGTTTCCTGGAAAGAAAAATGTAAAAAGCTTCGAGGCAAAATGAGGCTGACAATAAAATAAAAAAGGCGAACCAAAAAAAAAAACTTCTGCGGACGCCATTTTTGCCCCTTAATAGTTCCAAAGAAAAAATTTCCTAGGGTGAACAGGAATTATGCACAAATTTAACGGGAGAAGAACATTTTCCTTCTTCTAAAGCACAGGCCTGCGGATGGTAGGGTCAATTGAGAAAATCGTTTTTTAATCGAAAAGTCTTTTCAGCTACGAAAGAAACATAGTCGCCATGTTTGGTCATTCATAAGATGGAAGTTGACACGATGCTTAAATGCCTAAGATTCCAAAAACAAAGCAGAATTGGATGTTTTCTTTAACTGTAAACTAATGAAAACAACGCAAAATGTGCTGCAACTTGTTTTTTTTTATTATTTTATTTTAAATATGTAATTTTCTTGAGAAATGAAAATTTTTGTTCTTAAAACTTAATCTTATCCTCATTACCTTGGACGCAAATGTGCTAAAAACTTTTCAACTGAAGTGTAATTTCATGAAGATTTATTATTACTTTCTTCTATATCTAATATATAGAAGAAAGTATTGGATTCGTGCAAATTTTCGAATTTCGAATTTTGACGGATTCGAACGTTTTGAGGTATGCTGAGTCCATTTCGACTATTTTTGGAAAATGTCTGTCTGTCTGTGTGTGTGTATGTGTGTGTGTATGTATGTGTGTGTGTATGTGTGTGTGTCACGTCTGTGTGTGACCAGTTTTTTGTGGCCGCTCTACAGCAAAAACTACCGCATGAAATCGAACGCAATTTGGTGCACATATGTGCCCCTATGTGAACTTGTGCCCATTGGTTTTTGGCGCGAATTCCTCCAAGGGGGGTGGAGCAATGGGACGTTTTTTTGAGTTACGCGTGCTTGCTATTCCTCAGGAAGTAATTGGCGGAATCAAACAAAATTTGGTCCATATGTCGCCATTAACAGGAACAGGTGCTGATTCAATTTTGGTGTCAATAACTCAAACGGGGGTTGAGCTATAGAACGTTTTTTGTCGTCGATTGTGACTGCTGTATCTCAAGAAATAAAGAACGGAATGAAAGAAAAAATTATCGGCAAGTAGTCCTTAGTGGGTATAAAAGCTGATTTTATTTTGGTGTCAACAGCTAAAAAGGGGGTAGCGCAATCGCCCGTTCTTTTTTTCCATTGTGAGTGCCCTATCTCAAGAAGTAATGCTACGTTCTGGTTGAAATTTGGAATATATGTGAATCCATATGTAAACAGGCTTTGGTTCAATTTTGACGCCAATCGCTCTAAGAGGTGTTGATTTTTTTTTTTTTTTTTTGCGAATAAAAATAGCTTTATTAATGCAACAATAAGAAAGATAAATCGTAATAGATTGTCGTCTGCGTATTTTTCGTGATTTTAATTGTATGGAAATGATCGGAAATATTATCTCAATGATTTAAAATTTTTAACTGTTGCCATCTTATGTTTGTTAACAAATAAAATATTTGTAATTAATTCAAGCAAGGCGTTTAAAATAACTTTCGATTTTCGCTCTTTGCTTTGCTTTTGCAATAATTCAGACATTGGGATGGTCGTCAAGTTTTTGCATGTGTAATTTTGTTTTTGTCAGGAATATTGCTTCCTCGTCAAGCATGGGGAGGGATCAGAAAAAGGAAAAATATAGAAGAAAGTTTCGTGATGGCCACAACATACGAGTTTTTAAATTGTTTTCATGCTACAAATTATTTCTTAATTTTTGTCGTAGCCGCCATATTTGGTCATTTCAAAGATGGCAGTACACAAAACTTTTTAAGTGCCTAAGTTTCCGAAAATGGCATTGGATATTTATTGCAATGCAAACTATTGATAACAACGCAAAATGTGCCCTGTTTTCCGGGTAATTCGTAATTATTTTCTGGAAAAATGCGAAATTTTATCTCCAGAACTTTTTTTTAAAAATTGATTTAGACACTTATGTGCTGACTTAAAACTGACTATTTTGTCTTATAATTGTACTTTTTGAAGGATAAATTATTATTTATAACTACTTTTATGCTACTAATTCAAAAATCTACTCACTGTCTTAAATTTTTTACTTAGTCGCCATATTTGGTCGTTTGCGAGATGGAAGTAGACAAAAATTTACAAAAACATAATTAGATGTTTAATTTAATGTCTATTGAAAGCAATGTCTATTGAAAGTAAATGTGCAAAAAAGAAAATTTTTAATTTTAATGCAAGCATCCTTTATATGCAAAAGGAAAAAAAAATGATTATTGGCATTAGCTCATGATCGACAGATGTTGACTTTTGTTAGAATGCATTATATGGTATGCACATCGATGCAACAAGTTAATCATATTCATACTGAAAAATAGCTTTGTACTTTGCTCAATATGTTTTGTGTTACATACTAATAGGAAAATAAAAAGAATCGTAAACCAAAAGCGGAGAAAGATTGCTGCTGATTACAGCAAAACGCTAATATGCATGACATATAGCATCAAAGAAACGTTAAAATAAGTTGAAAGTACATTGTTTTTAACAAATAGTAAACAAATGAAAATAATTTTTAACAAAATGTTTTTTTTTTAAACTTGTGACAGAATTTTTTTTTAAGAATCCAAGTTTTTTTTTTTTTACAAGTGGAAAAGTTTCAGTGCTTATGCTACTTTGAACAATTTTGACTATTTTGAAATATTGTTACTTAAATTTAATTTTGAGTGAAGCGAGTAACCTGGAATTTTCTAAAAAAATAACCTGGAAAAGTAAGGGAATTTTTTTTAACCAAAAGTGTATGAACCCTGTACTTTTTTCAAATTCTTTTTCTAAAACAGTTTTATGTTTTGCTTAAAATCTTGTTCTGAAAGTATGAAAATATTATGCAAATTTTGGCTCTTTAAAAAAACACCATTATCAGGGTTCGTACGCTCCGGGAATTCCGGGAAAACCGGGAATTGTCAGGGAAAATTACACTGTCAAAAATGTCAGGGAGTTTTCAAATTTTGTCCTCCAAATTTTTTTTTCCTTTTTTTTCCCAAGGAATTAAGTACCATGAGATCTAGTCTTCGTTTTTACTGGGATTTCACGAAAAAAATTGTAAATTTTTATCTAAACTGACGCTGGCACTTAAAAACAGCAATCGAAAAACGAACGTTTTTTTTCACAACGAAAAATGCGACAAAAGAAGGGAAGATTTTCTTGCATGGAGTCAGTGTGGGGAACGCATTTCTTTCTACTGCCTAAAGGTTTAGATGGGTTGCCACAACATTCTGTTCGTTTCAGGGTTCGTACGCTCCGGAAAAACTTGGAATTATCAGGGAAAATGACAAAGTCAAAAATGTCAGGGAATTTTCCAAATGTGTCCCCAAAATTTTTCTTTTCCCAATTTTTTCCCAGGGAATTTTGTTTTATGAGATCTAATCTTCATTTTTATCGATGTATTTAAAACAAATTGTAACAATTTTAAAGCAATGAAAAAAGTGGCGACCCAAAAAATCTTCAGCAGCCGCCATTTTTGACTCTCAGTAGTTCCCAAGGAAAAAAAAAATCAGGTGAACAGGAATTATGCACAAACTCAACAGGAGAGAAGACAATTTACTCCTTCGGAAGCACAACCTGTAGATGGGAGGGTCGATCGGGGAAAATCGTTTTTTTTTTGATCGGAAAATCATTTCAGCTACGTGTGAAACGTAGTCGCCATCTTTGGTCATTCACAAGATGGAAGTAGATACGATCCTAAAATGCCCGAGTTTCTAAAAGCAAAGCAGAATTGGATGTTTTCTTTAATTGAAAACTGATGAAAGTAACAAAAAATGGTCTGGTCAAAAAATTATTTTCTGGAAAAATACAAAATTTAATCTTCATAACATTTTTTGTTTTAATTGATTTAGACTCTTATGTGCTAAATACTGACTATTTTGCTTTTATTGTAGTTTTTTAAGGATTATTAATTATTTATTACTACTTTTATACTACAAATCTAAAAATCTACTTATTATTTTAAATTTTTCACTTTGTCGCCATAGTTGATCGTTTTCGCAATGGAAGTAGACTTAAACTTCCAGAAACAGAATTGGATGTTTATATCAATATGAACTATTGAAAATAACATTAAATGTGCAAAAAGTTATGAATTTTTGTTAATTAACTATTACTTTCTGGAGAAGAAAATCTGAAATTTTAATGTAAGCGTCCTTTAATATGTGAAAAAAAAAAAAGATTATTGGCATTGGCCTATGATCGGCGGATGTTGATTTTTGTTGCTATGCATTACATGGTATGCCGATCGATGCAACGAAGTTAATCATATATATACTGAAATTTAGTTTTGCATTTTGCTCAATATGTTTTGTGTAACCTACTAATAAGAAAATAAAAGAAGTATTGTAAACCAAAAGCGGATGCTAAAAGATTGCTGCAGGACTACGGCAAAACGCTATAATATTACGCGTGACATCTAAGAAACGCTAAAATAAGGTGAAAGTACTCTGTTTTCAACAAATAGTAAACAAATTAAAACAATTTTGAACAAAATGTTTTAAAAAAAACTTAAAATTTTGACAGAGAAAACAAAGGAAAAAAAAATTCCAAGGTTTTTTTTTTTTTTTTTTAAATCTAAGGGTAGAAGTTTCAGTTCTTCTGCATTGCTACTTTAAACAATTTTAATTATTTTGAAAATATTACTATTTAAACTTAAATTTTGAATGAAGCGAGTAACCTGGAATTTTCTAAAAAACAACCTGGAAAACCTGGAAAAGTCAGGGAACTTTTTTTAACCAAAAGTGTATGAACCCTGATTATGTAATGTTTTTTTACATAAATCCTCGAAGGTCGTTCCGATCCTATTTGATTCCCAATTAACTCAAAACAGCCTTTATTCTGAAAATCGTCAAAATAGGAAAAAAAAAATTAATTTAAAACTTAGGCAACTTGTTTTTGACTGTACATAGCCCCCCCGCACCCCGTTTTATCATTCCTTTGTCATAGTCAAAGTTCCATGTTTTCCGATAAATCCTGTATTTCATTATAAATCCAACATCATTAAAAAAAGAAAGAAAAAAATATATATTTCTATAAACTATATCTTATATTTCTGCTGTGATGTGGACGGTAATACTCGCGATCGATTAGGAATACGTTCCATTGAAAATCGTTTAAACAACGGGGGCTAGTTTCTATTTATTCGAATAACAGTTGTAATTTTTTAATCTTCAATCGCATCAGATTAAAATATAAGCCAAATAGCCAGTCCGTTGATTGTTTTCCCTTCATAGTCATCCTAACATGGCGACGCTGCATATGGAACGTAGTCGCCATGTTTGGTCATACTCTTAGTTCAAATAATGCAAAAAGAATGATTTTTTTTTTGGAAGATATTCTTGGTAAATGCCAAATTGTATATTATTGGAGGAGGTTTATAGTTAAATAATTTTTATGCCAAATTTTTTTTTTCACTGTGGGACCATGGTACTGTGTACACTACTTTATTTTTGGCTTAATGATTTTTTTTTCTTATGAAACTTTAAATGGGTGGAATGAACCATTTGCTTCAGGAGCTCCCAACCTTCACCCTATGCCTTTTATATTTCCATGATTAATATAATTTATATTTATATTTCCATTACCATCACTTTCATAATATTTGTTTCAAAAAATACAAATTGAAATCCCCTCTTCTCCACCCCCATTCTTGTACTACAGCACTGTTTTTGAAACCCGGTAAAACTGGTGGCCACCAAGCTTTTTGGGCCTAGTGGCCATTGGCCACTTGAAAATTTTCTGAACCTTGAGGTATAGCTCAGACCCTATGTAGTTGGCGCCACTGTTAATTGGTAACGTAAGTCAGGGAAATTTGGTGAACTTAATCAGAGAAAAGTAGAGTATATTTTTTTAACAGTTCCTGTCGGCACTCTGAAATATTATAATTTTCAACTGCCTTGTCTTTACTAATAATAAAGCTGAAAGTCTCTCTGTCTGTCAGGATCTCTGTTGCGCATAGCGGCAAGACCGTTCGGCCGATTTTCATGAAGTTTGGCACAAAGTTAGTTTGTAGCATAGGGGTGTGCACCTCAAAGCGATTTTTAGAAAATTTGATGTGGTTCTTTTTCTATTCCAATTTTAAGAACAAAATTATCATAAGATGGGCGAGTAAATTATGAAATTATCATAACGTGGAACCGTAACATGGGTACAAGCCAATTTCTGAGAAAATTCACCATACATTATTTGTAAATATAACAGGCGAGCCGAAAGATCTTATAATTTTTCTATTACGGGCGAAGCCGTGCGGGTACCACTAGTTTTTAATAAAAATAAAGCTCCGGCATGGATTGTAGAGTGAACAGCTTAGCTTATTTTTAATTGATAACTTTAAAAAAATCATTTGAATCATATTTAAAAGGTGTTTATCTAAGTTTATCTGACTCCCTTATAACAGGCTCAAAGAGACTGCAATATTTCCTCATTATTTCCAAGGGCTCGTAAAAAATGGGTTTGCGAAAAAAAATCATGAAAATTCACACTTTTGATCGACTTTAGAAGGCTAAAAGTTATTTAGTTGAACTGAAAAGGTTTAAGTGTTGATAGAAATTTTATGAATCACAAAAATATTGCTCTATATATGGGCTTTGTTTGTAAAAAGCAAGTTGTGCTCTCATAGACTTGCTGTTGTACTAGCCAAGTATTTCTGATTTCCTTGTTAAACTAGAGTTCTTGTTAAATCAGGGGTCATTGAGTTTCACCGTTTAAATTTAGCAGCCCAGTATAATATATTAAAATTTAAAAAATGTAGCTGCTAAAAATGTAACAGGAAATTTAGTAAGTTTTTTCATACTTGTGCTTATTGTTGGGAAATCAAATTTTTGAATTCTAGGTCATAGCCGTGTTGGTTTGCGTCGAACAGGAGATGTTGAAGGAGTGCAGTCTGTTGGCAACTGGCAATCTCGTGGCAATCAGGGAGATGTACCAGCGTGGGTTAAACGTGTTGTTGTAAGACCTATGAGCTCTTCACTCTCTAAGTCTCACTTACTTCGAAGGACAGATTTGGCTGATTATGAACTACATTTTTACAACAAAGAAAAGAAAACAAGGTCGCAGCTTAATTCCAGAGAAGTAAGTAGCATTTTTTAAAGTCTTGTATTAGTTTATTTGCCCTTTAATTCATGGATGCAAACGATTCCCTCTCAAGACAGATTTTCTTCTCTGGGAAATCGCGGAGACAGAGAATAGGACAGGAAAAAATTCAATCTCATTCCTTCACTTTTTAACTTAATATATAAAATATGAAATTGGGTTATATACAGTCGGACCTCCATATATCAAAGTACCCAATTGCTGGAAAAAAAATCGATATATAGAAATTTCGATGTATAGAAACGATCTTATTTTATTGTACAAATCTCCTAAAACACTAAAATTAAAGCTAATTTTCGTGTTATGAAACCCAATTTTCTAATACAAGCATCGGATTAATTGAAAGTTGGTGATTAAAAAATTAACAAATTAAATTTTTGCGCTGTCATACATCTTTATTCTTCGGCAATTAACTTGATTCCCAACATTAGGGTTGTTTCGTTTTGACAGTGTAATCGAGAAAAAAGTAAAAAATCAATCTACTTAACTTGAATGATTTTTACTGAAGCTAAAAAGACTAGGAATGATAATCAACAGACAAAAGGAATAACTTGAAACTGATTTTACAGTGTTACTGGTTACAACTTAGATTTGAAATAAACTTGAGGGAATTTGAGAGCTCCAGAGCACAACAACGACCTATTTACACAGCCCTCGACCCCAGATTCCTTATGAGTTTCGCAGCAACCTTTAATGAACATAATTTTCTCCCCTAATTTTCATTTTTCATGAGACAAACAGCCTGAAGTTGAATCAAAATCCACGAATGTCTCGAAATTTTTTTCGGTATATAGAGATTTTTTCGATACATAGAAACAATTTTTCTATGTAATGAACATAGAAATTTGCTGGGATTTCGATATATAGAAAATTTTGATATGTGGAAGTTTGATATATGGAGGTTTGACTGTGTATATATATATCCTGAGATAACATATATATATATATATATATATATATATATATATATATATATATATATATATATATATACATACATATATATATATATATCAACGCACAGCCGAAACCGCTGATACCTCAGACTTGAAATTTGACAGGCATGTCCGCATGATTACGAAAGTAACCACTAAGAAAGGATTTTTCGAAATCTCAATTAGTTTGGGAGAAATTAATTAAAACCCCTTAATTTCTGCGAAATTAAAACCCGTCATTGAAATTCAAATCCCTTATTTTCAAAGGCTTTCCTCCATTCAACTCATTATTCAGTACTTCATCTCAACTTTTGGTCGATAGCGAATTTTAAATTTGATATTGTTTTTGTTTCTCACGTGGTTCTTCGAGGCTTTTCTCAAGTCAAATAATAATGTTTCTGGCTTTTGCTTTTATTTTTTCAAAACTAGAAACGAAGTTTTTAAGAACATCATCACAGGCGGACTATCCTTTGGAATTTAGAAGAGTGCAGTTTCCTATTAAAGTTTGCTTTGCAATAACCATTAATAAGTCACAAGGACAGACATTAAAAGTAGCAGGGATCGATTTAAGAGAAGACTTTTTTTCACACGACCAATGTTATGTAGCTTGCTCCAAAGCCAGTTCATCAAGCAGTTTAATAATTTTAGCACCAGAAAAAAAAACTAAAAATGTTGTACACAAAGAAGTTCTAGCTTAAACATAGGTATAACAATAAAATGTGGATAACCTGTGTTTGCAAAGATAATCAATACTTTGAAAGGATCGTTAATAACAGTTAAAGATCGGTTAAGGACAAGGGCATATATATAAGGAGTTCAGGGGCTCCGGGGATCCTCCCAAAATTAAAAAAAATATAGGTAATAAGTAATTATTATAGGGGATTTTCAAAACTAGGTGCACCGAGCATTGTTAACCCCTGCTAATTCCATTACCCAAGCAATGCAGGGTACGGGAATGCTAGTATATATATATATAGTGCATTTTGATTATTATTATGTTCTAAAACCATACTTGCATTGGGGCTAGACTTTCCTTTCCCTCTCCTCTAGCTCTTAACAAACTGCAGTGTTAAAACTCAGAGAAAATCATGGAATTTTGCAAAAAAAGTTCAGCATTTCTTTTCATTTTTTACCTTTAGCAATATTCAACAGCCAGCATTGAAGCAACTTTATTTTTAGTTTAACTGCTCTTTTTACTTTCTTCTATTTTATATGAAAGAATTATTTTTTAGATTAAAAGAGAGATTGAGGGAAACGGCGGCAGGGCGCTCGCTTGTTGCCCGGACACTGATATTTATTGAACAGCAAACAGAATGTCGATCTGTAATGTCCAATTTCTTTTATTGATATTTGTGATTAAGAAGATGCATTTACTTTTGTACTTCAAGTTTTTGTGTTTGGGAACAAAAAATTTTGAAATGGTTCTTAAATTACAATTTGTGTTAATTGTTATTCTGAACTAGGATCAATAAAATTTTTCTACTTGGTTTTTTTAACCTTACTTTCCATGTCACCCGATGTTGCCTGGTGCTATCTTAAAAATAAAAGTTATGTTAAGAGACGCAAGCTCAATAATCCGGCTTAAATAAAAGAAAAAAAGTAAAATTTCCCCTCAGAGTAATGACAACAATCCCTAAAAATCTCTATTTAAATTTGGTCATTAGTCTCAAAAAAGGCCCATTCGAATGAGAAAGCTTTGTATATAAAGTTAACACTGCTCTAACTCTCCCAAAATGAATTAGGAGAATTTTTTCTGAAAGGGTCATTAAAGTAAAGGCAACAGCCTGATACTAATGTCAGCAGACTCTATTAAATCCTCATTAGAGTTAGAAGAACAGTCCTCAAAAATCCCCTGTTGAATCTTGACATTCGTCCTTAAAAAATTCTTACTTTAGAGAGCACAACATTCTATAAAATTCTCATGGGAGAAGGACAACAGTCCTTACCCATTATAATGAGGACAATAGTCTCCCAAGCTCTCAATAAGAAAATGAAAAACTCTAAAGTTCCCTATTATTGATGAAGACATAAGTTTCTAAAAATCCCTGTTAGGTTTACAGGTTTCACGCAACCCTCCACAGTCCCTCTAAAAATATCCACCTAGACAAGTAAAATAGCTCCAAAAGTACCTTTTAAACTAAGAAAAAAAATTGAAATCTATCACTTTTTATTGTTTAGTTAGTCAAAATGGTGTGATATAGCGTTTTATAATTGACTTCCCTAAGTCACCAGACCTAAATCCCATGTGGTTTTTCGCTATAAAGTATACTTTGTTTATATTCCCCGTTCCTGCTAATCTTGACTAACTGAAAAATTGGATCACTGCAATAATTACTTTTTTAACTGTGTACATCTATAGCAGGAGTTGGAATACAGGTGGGATATCATTCAGGTGTCAGGAGGAGAACACATAAAACATCTTTAGAATGACTTAAGTATTTTAAAAAAATCGTTTTTGTACCTTTTTACTCTTAGACATTTGAAATATCTCCGCTCTTTTTGAATAATCTGGTACTTACAATCAGGGCTGCAAGTTTGTGAAAAAAAAAAAAAAAAAACTCTCACTCCAGGAGCCTTTGACTCCAACTCCTTTACCCTAATATCAGTCCTTTGACTCTGACTCCTTTACCCTAATATCAGTTTGACTCCACAAACACTGGAAAATGACAGAGTCCTACTTCGCAACCCTGCTTACAATGTCTCTGTATTTGTGTTACAGCTCTTTATCAATTCTTTTATTAATGAAAAGAGTTTATGTTGGAGTGAATAATGCACTCATACGATATTTCTCCATTCAGGAATACAAAAAAATGGAAGTAAAAGATTTTATAAGGCGGAAAGGTTTAAGGGCTGGATTGAGATCTAGGACAGAAGATGAAGCTGCAAGTTCAATAAATGAAGAAGATGATGAAGTATGTTAAAGTTTCTGTGTCTTATGAAGCAATATTTATATTTCTAATGACAGAAAAAATAATTTTGATGGTTTTCTTTTTTCCCACCTTACAGAATCCAGATCCAGACCAAATGCACTGTTCATCAGATTCTGAATCGGAACATTCAGATACGGAAGACAGGTAGTTTAACTCCCAATTAAATAAAATTGTAAATAATCTGCTCAAATGTTTTTTTATATTTTTGAAAGTGTAAAATATACTTTTCATTCAAATAAGTCTTTCATGAAGCTTTGAAAAAAGTAATAAATAACATTATTGGTATTTTTATTTTACAGTTATTTTTAATCGGTACGGCCTAATGAATATGAAGAGATATCTTTTTTAAAAAAGTAAATATAACTTAAGAGTATGTGATGTGCAATGAAATTCCTTTTTTTAAATAATCATAAAAGTTATTTTACAGCAGTTTGTTTGTGTGAGAAAAGAAGTATTTTTCAAAAGCTGGAATTTCTAAGAACCCTCTTATTAAATTTCAAAGATTGCTAATTTAATTTTAATTTTCTTTAACTATTGTATATCAGGGCATAAAAAGTGAGCAAATTTGAATTGTATTGTACCTATGGAATTTTATTGTTGTTTGACCTAATGACTTGAGCTATAATAGGGGCATCTTCTTTTCTTACAAGCACTACTTTAATAGTTGATATCTTGTAGGAAAAAAAATCCAATTACATAATCCCAAGTGTATAGCAAAACATAGATTGTTTTATAATCAACATAGTGTCATATTTTGGCCTGTTTTAGTTAAATGTTTTCTTCTATGTTTTCTCTTGTTTTCTCTAATGTTTTCTTCTAGTGATTTTCATCTAGTGAACATTTGAAAGCTTTGTGGCAGAAACTTTCATTGCTTTCTTTTCTAAATTTTTATTGCTTTTTTTTCTAAACTTTCCTTGATTTCCAGGGTTTGCTAACACTAGTCTCCCCCCCCCCTCCCCCATTGAAAACCTCAAAACACTTTAGGGAAAGGGTAATTGATTCTTTGACTGAAATAATTTTCTATAACCACACCATTTACCAAGAAGAGTTTTCCGCATAATGTTCCAATCCTTAATAATTTTTTCTCTTCTATTTTTAGTAATTCTGGAGAATACTCAGATTGGATCGAAGATGTTGGACTTAACATTAAGTCGAACGTAAAAGGTAAAGTAGAAGCAAGGCCAACTATTTCAGGAACTTCAACGCGGCCAGGAAAACCTCGCAAACCAGCAACTTCATCGGGTGATGAGAGTGATGAAGAAGCAGAAAAAGAAAATGATGAAGAGGATGAACCTAGTTCTTCCATGAATAGATCATCATCTTTCAATGGGACAAGGAGAAGTAGAAATAAGAGATCTGCACCATCTCGAATTAAACCAGCAGTAAGCTTTAGATTTATATGCTATATAGCCATGAATTTTATAAAAAATATTAAATAAGTGTCAAAATATGTTGTGTATGTTATGTACATTAAATACTTGGGGGGTAGAAAAACCATTGTCTTTAATTATGAAAATATTTTTTGAAAACTTATTTTAATCTCCCAAATTTGGAGAAAAAAAAATTAAAGAATTTATGAGAGCAAAGGATAAAAATCTCAGTGAAAGAAATTGATAAAAAAGCAATGCTATTCAGAATGTGGTTCATTTATAATGCTTTCTTTCAAGAAAACAAGCATTAAATTCAAAGAAAAAATCTCACTGCGTTTTGATCACTTGCATCATTAATTTGAATAATATACTCTTTTGGCTGCTATGTTTCTGGATTTTATTTAATGCAGTATTTATTCTGGGTGAAATTGCTACTAATTTTTGAAAAAAATTACTAGGCAATATTTTGCAAACATTAGATATCCTCTTAGCTTTCCTGCAATTATTCAAATGTAAATATAAAAGTGAAAACTATCTTCAAGCTCCAAGCTCAGCTAGACTAGTCCTACTCAACTTATCAATCATCAATGAAGGTCTAGAGAACTCTTAATGTTATTTATTGCATTGCAAATTTAATTGCTTCTGGCAAACTATTCCAAATGGCTGTAACCCTGTTGTACCAGATTGTGTCACAGTTTAATCAAGAAATCATGGTTCTCTAAGTGAAAGTAATACTAGGGTCGTACAGAAATGATTGACACAAATGCGGTCACAAGATGGAAAATAATTTATTTACAAATAATGTCAATTACAATCGTTAGATATATTCCCCTTCCAAGTCTATGCACTTCTGCCATTTGGCTGGGAGTTTTCGGATGGCCCTGGCGAGCCATTCTGTGGGCGTGTTGGTGTATCACCTACGGACAACAGCCTGCAAGTCCTCACCTGATTGCAGTTGCTGACCCCGGACGGCATCCTTCAACTTGTCAAACAAAGCATAGTCCGAGGGGGCCAGATCGGGTGAGTAGGGATGGTGCGGCAACACAGTGAAGCCCAATGTTGCGAGGGTGTCGGGTGTCTGACGGTTGGTGTGGGGGCGAGCATTGTCATGCTCATCAACACATGGCCTGCCCATTTTCCTGGACGGCGCTGTTGAATGCGTCTTCGCAGCGTCCTAGCAATCTCGCAATACCTATTGCTATTGATAGTGCGTAAGCAGTTCTCTGCATATGGCAACGCGTTGTTGCTTCTATTGAGATGTTAGTGCATGTGGTACCCACTGGGAGCACACTTTTGCCATCCCCAAATCGTTGTGCACAATCGTTTGCAATGTTCCTCGCGCAAGCCCTGTTTTGTCCTCATGCAGCTGATCAAATGTTATGCGCCTGTTCGCCTTAATCAAGGTCGACACGGCGTTCACATTTGCTGCTGTATGTGATGTTGCAGGTCGTCCTGTGCTCACAGCTTTGTCTGCAGTCTCCTCTCCACTATTGAATTTGGCCAACCAGCGGTACACTGTGCACTTTGATGGTGCTGCATTTCCACACACTGAGACCATACGACGATGGATATCACAGCCCTGTACCCCCTCTTTCCATAACAACCAAGCAGTTCATCGCTGACCGTGGTATTCATTTTCCATCTTCGCTGTCCACGCTCGCAATGAAGGCGGCGGGGAGTATGACTGCTCTTTATAACCGTTCGCCAACTGGCAGCGCCATCTGTGCTCACCGCATAGCTTACGCCCCCTGGTGTTTAGTTCACGGTGTTTCCCTGTGGGGTGGTGTATATTTGCGGCGTGAGAGGAGTTGTGTCAATCATTTCTGTACGAACTAAATACTTAACCATGGAATGAATCCCAGCCAGTCAGTATGCATTTGACACCACAATAATACAATTAATTATGTTGAACCAGTGGCCAGTGTTGGTACAAGTCCATAGTTTCTGCCCTTTGCCCCATGGCATAAATTAAAAACTTCTTTTTGAGATCCCCAACCCATGTAACTCCTAACGATTTACATTTGTACGGTTGTTATTGTACAATCCATAGCTTTTATACATCAATAATGTTATTGGTTACCAAAGTAGACCCTCGTTTTACGCGGGGATTATGTTCCACGGAAATGCCGCATAAATTGAGATATAATACTAGTGTTAAAATAGGGGTTTGGTTCAGTAGATAACAAAATACTTCATTCTAGTGATGACTAATTGTATAATAAGTTTAATGTGTACTTATATCGACTTTTGTGCACAACATAAATTAATTTTGTGTCCTGTTTATATGGAGGAGCTGGCTATGATAGTCTTTTAGCAGTCATTAAGAATTTTTCTCTGTAATTAATGATTAGCAGAGCATTAATGCATCCATGATCACTTGCGTCATTTCCATTGATAGAATCTTCCTTCACTAACAAATCAGAAAGATCATTTCTATTGTCTAGGAATGGCTCAAAATTTTCAATGTGAACGTTTTTGGTTGTACGTCACCGACTTCGGTATCCTCGTTGGTTTTGGCTTCCTTTGTCACTCCTAAAAGCTCTTTTTTCAATGAGTTCTGAACGGTGTGAGTTTAATAACTTTACTTCTGGAAAGAGCTCTGGAACCAATCGCATAAAATGTCTGCAGTGGCTCAAGCTCGATTATTAGCACGCCAAAATGCAGTTGATTACGCATAATCTGCTATCTTTAGGAGTTTGGATTTCAAAAGAGGGGAAAATTTTATCTGTTTGCATTGCCGCATCTGCATAAAATCGAAACTCATCTGCGTAAAATAAAATAAATGTATCAAATCTTTAAAACCGCATATAATCGAAACCGCATAAAACGAGGATCTACATTATGACACTTACTTACACACACACCATGTTCTAGTGGTTGCATCTTATTCTTAGCTGTCAGTCATTTTATAGTCTAGTACAATAATTTAAAAAATGAATCCAGTTAATATTTTTCTATCAATGCATGTATGAATATTTTGCCTTGTTGTAAATACTCAAAGGGTTACCAACCACGGAAAAATAATTTTAGGAGCATCTGTGGTTATTTTGAGGAGCAATACAAAATTTTGCAGAACAGTTCGTAGTTGCATAAAATCAATAAAAATAACTAAAACCACTTATCTAAAATTGTTTTATAGCTTTAATAAATCATTTTAAGTACAAGTATAAAAATAATTATTTTTAAATTAATAAAATAGCTTTGTACACTATTTCAATTATGGATTATAAGCATCTTTAGTTTCCCATATTTACATTTTTGTGATAAAATGGCAAAATTTAAGCTTGAAAACTTTCGCTTGGGAAATGCAGAGCAAAAGAACTTCTTTGTGGAGTCGCGGAGTTTCGCCAATTTTGTGAAACACCTCCGCAAAATGTGGAGCAGTTGGCAACCTTGTACTCGTAACATTTACCTTTTGTCATTATTTTGCTCCTTTTTTTTTGGTAAATCTTTTTTATTTTATTTTCAAATCTTAGGTTAATGGCAAAAAGTTACCCGAAAGGTTCCGTCCTCCTGAATGGTTGACAGATGTTATGCCACATAAAGTACCATTTGTACCTCAAGTTGGCGATGAAGTTGTTTACTTTAGACAAGGTCATGAATTATATGTTCAAGCTGTGAAGAGGAATAGAATTTATGACATTTATACCAGAAGCCAGCCTTGGAGAAAAATCAACTTGCGGGTACTGTAATAACTTGGAATGTTATTCTAAAATGATTTCATGGCAGTTCAATTTTTGATGATAAATATTTGAATTTATTACGTTGGACAGCAAATTTAGTCCCTCATTAATTTCAGGATCAAGAAGTGGCTGTGATTGAAGATATATGTTTTGAAAATCATCCTCCTCATTTATGCTGCTTGAAGTTACGACTGCTAAATCCTGCAAATAAGCATGATGATAGATTTTCAGTGAAATATCATGATATGCCTGATGTTATTGATTTCATTGTGTTGAAGCAGTACTATGATCAAGCAATGCACTATGATTGGAAGCCAGGTAATTTCTTTCTTTTCTCCTTTTTTGTACAAAGTAAATGAATGTATAAGTAAATGAACAAAATATCTTGTAACTGTGTTCCTTTTTAGTTTACTGCTTAATTTTAAGCAATTTCCAAACTTAAACTGTTTCATAGTTATTTACTTAGTGTTTGTATAAGAGATTTCAAACTATTATAAACTATACTATGATGATGTACCATGATGTAGCAAATTTAGTTTTGACTAGATTGTGATTGCAAACAACAAGCGGAAGAATGCTGCCAGAATTTTCTTTAATTTTTGAGGAATCTTATTTACATATATTTTGTTAGTACACTTCCTTTTTTTTTTCTGAGAAGTCTTTCAAGTTAAGGATATAATGCTAAATTTGTCAATACAAAATTTTAAAAAGTGAGCTTTTACTTAAAAAAAAAAAAATAATAATAATTTATGAAGTGGCCGATTGAGAATTTTTTTTATTAACAAGCAGCAGACTCTTGGATAAGGAAAAAATTTAGTAATTTTGTGTTTAGTAAACTTGCAAAGCAGTTCGCTTGATATTGTTAGGAAGAATCCAGTTTTTACTATTTATCATGTTAAGGGAGGCAGAACAGCACATAAGGAAACTTTTTGCATTTTATAATTTTTTTTATTTTACTTATAGTCTGACTTGCAACATATTTAAGCCTCAAACATTTTATTTTTAGGTGATCGCTTCAGGTCAGCCATTGACAAAGCTTGGTGGCTTGGAACAATTCTGTCTCAGAAACCCTTGAATCCAAATTTTCCAGATTCTATGTTTCAATGTTTTTTTGTTAAATGGGACAATGGTGAAAAAGAACACATGAGTCCATGGGATTTTGAACCTATTGATAATGAACGTAAGTATCCAGACGAATGAGAGTATTCAGATTTAGAATAGTGTTTTTATTTATTTATCTTACAGCTTATTATTGCACAATAGCAGGAACTTAAGGTTTCATAAGGTTTCCTCAAAAGTGTGATGTTGCCAACGTGCAATCTCTTTTACAGCCTCTCTTCTGTCTTTTTAAATATCCTACCATTCTTTTGTGGGCAATTTTCTTGCCACTTTTGCTTTGGAAGTCTTTATTAAATTATACAGTATAGCATGTTCCAATTTTCAACGCTAATACACTAGGCAGGATTTGCTAACAAGTTTTGCTAAATCTTTAAATTAATGTCAGCTGATACCTGTAAATGTTCTTTCTTGACTAGCAAAGTTCCATTGTAAACCGGTTGTTATGTTTATAAATAATACACTGTGTCTTTTTCTGAAATCTCCAGATAATAAATCAATCTATTTCATACAAGACCAAGAGTTTACCACTTTAGTTTTGATTCTTGTTTTAAAAAACCAATAATCAGAAACTTATCCATTATTATTAAGTATAATTTATATGACCAATTCAATTTAAACATTCCCAGATATATAATGTAACTCTGTTTGCCTTTTGATTTTAATTTTGTTTATATAAGGTTTAATTAACTTTCATTGCAAAGAAATGATTGTTTGATTACTGTAAAAGCACTTCTTTATATGAGGTTTCAATTTTCACGGTTTTTAAGAGCCCTTCATAATCGTGAAAATTTAAACCTCACGAAATATTTTTACTCACCAAAACTTTTAATCTGCCTTTCTGTTTGTATAAAATTCGCAAATTTTTCAGCTTTCAAATTCCCTAATGACTTCCTTTTCCCAAAAATAAGTGTGCTTTTACAGTAGGGGAATGTGGGGCAAAGTGAAATGGTTAAGATGGCTGATTTTTTTCAAAGTGAAGAAATTGGAAATTTGTTTTGAAAATTACAGTGCATAAAGAAAGAACATTCTACAGTGTTGCCAGATTGGGGAAAATTTCCCCATTTTGGGGAAATTTGGTGCTCTCTGGAGAAATTTTGGGGAAATGGGTTTTGAGAGGAATTCTTTGGGGGAAAATTTTTTTCCTTGGGGAAAATGTGGGGAAAAATACCTCAAGGAAAAAAAATTTTTTTTTCGTATTTAGATTCGCATCAGGAAGTAGTAGTTACATTGTTTGTATCAAACAGCGTTGGTTTAGCTTTGCTCAACTTTATGGAATTCGCATTTTGTAGAATATTATGCTACGGAATTCGCATTAATGTTCTGTGTGAGTAACTAGTTGATACGTGAAACGGGTAAAAATAAGTGTGATGAAGAATGTTCTTGGATAAATATATACAAAAATCATAGTTTAAATGTACATACAGAAGCAGAGTAGCAAATGCAAGTAGAAAAAAAAACATTTGGCTATTTCTTATCTTTCAGGCGCTTGTATTTATGACTAGTGGCACCCGCATGGCTTTACCCATAGTAAAAAATTAGAAGGTCTTTTGGTTCCCCTGTATATTTACAAATAATGCATGATGAATTTCTCGCCAATTGGCTTGCCCACATTACGGTTCCACGATATGATAGCTGGGTAATTTACTCATCCATCTTATGATAATTTTGCTCTGGAAAATGTTCTTAAAATTGGAATAGAAAAAGAACAAAATCGAATTTTCGAAAAATCTCTTAATGTTGCACACTCCCATGCTACAAACTAATTCTTTGCCAAATTTCATGAAAATCAGCCGAACGGTCTAGGCGTTATGCTCGTCACAGAGATCCTGACAGACAGAGATACTTTCAGCTTTATTATTAGTACAAATAAAGAAAGATAAAGATAAAGAAAACAAAAAAAAAAAAAAAAAAAGTGCAAATGGGAAGAAAAAAAAAAGTTGGGGAATTTTATAAGAAAATTTGGCTATTTGGGGGAAAAAAAATTTTCAAAAGACAAAAAATATTAGACGAAGTCGATTAATTTTCTGAAAATATTAGTGGAAAAATAATTTTTTAATTAGGGGAATTCTGGTAGAAAACATCGTTTTTTGGGGAAAAATTGGAAGGGAATTGGGGAAATCTGGATTTGACCATCTGGCAGCACTGACATTCTATTTAATAATAAAGCATGTGTTGAAACAGTATTTTTTAGTTTTGGCAATAAATTTGAATCTTCAAAAAAAGTGGAAAATTTTTACTTTTTTTTTCATGGGGCAAAGTGAAAAATGAAATATTTTTCTAATGAGATATTTTCTATTTGATTATAAAACATATTTTTGATAAAAAGATGTTAAATAAAAGGTTAAATGAATAAGTGAAAAGATAATGAAGCAATAAATGAATAAATCAATGTATGAAGAAAAATAAATGAGCGAGTAAAATAATGAATAAGATAATGAATGAAGAAATAAGTGAATTACTAAATGAAAGAATGTAAATGAATTAATAAATGAAAACTTAAGTGATTCATTTTAAATGTTTGAGTGTGTAAATGGAAAAAACTATTTCACTTTGCCCCGTATGTATATGACTAATTGTATAATTTATTAAAAATACAAATAAAGTTAATATAAATCAAATTAATATTGCATTGAATATAAGGAGGTCTCAATAGTCAAAATGTTAATAACAAGAACTTTATCATTTTATAGTAAGAAATAATTTTTGACTTGCAACAAAATATTATAATATGATTATCAATTTTTTTTAAATTGCTTGTATTACCAAATGCTTTAATCTTCGGCGGTATTTTTTTCCTGACTGGAATAGACTATATATGGTACTACATAGTCAAAATAATACCAGATAGTTGGAGCTTAAAGCAGAGTAAATATTTCACCATTTCACTTTGCCCCATGTTCCCCTACTATTTGTTTATGGATAAAATATTAATACTCTTTCATTGCAGGCTTATATATTATTTCTGTCTTGAATTGGTTTTTTACATGCTTAACATCAATTAAAATTCAATTGAGTTTTTGGATAGTTGCTGTTTAAGAATAACATTGATATTTTTGCATCCTTGTCCCACTCTACATAAAACAAGAGAAAATGCATTTCCATTATAGTTTAAAACCTGTTTTGAAGTAACCTATTCTTAGTAAGTAAATTATACTGTTAGCTGGTGCATTATTTGCACTTTTTTTTTTTTTTTTTGAGTGCCCTAAAAATCTCTTAAAATTATACCTAAAATGTGTCTTTGGGCCATTCCACGGAAAACGTAATTTTGTCCTGCAGGTATTGCCTCATATATTTCATTAAAAGTAATACTCTAACATGATTATGCAAAAAAATTTGTTGCTTAACAAATTACGAACATATGTGTGATTTCTTAAGCAACAAATTTTGTTGTTACCTTATAAAATTATTACTTTTTATTAAAATATGTATATAAATACATAAGTTTATGGAAAAGTGGCTACTTTTTTGTGGAATGACCCCATACATTTTTTTCCTACTGTTTAAATTAGTATTTCTCAATAAATGAGACATAATAAAAAGCATTTGAAACAACTCTTTTTTTGTTTCTCATTGAAAAAGAATAAAAGTTTTTTGAAAATCATTCATGAAGTAAATTTTTCATTGTTGTAAATGCAACATAAAATTTATGTTATAATTTTTTTTTTACGACTTCTAGGATTGCCCGAGGAAGAAGGTGGAAGTGTTGATATCACTGCTGAAGAACATTTGTTAATGATGTACTTTCCTGAGCCTCATGAATGGTCTTCTTTTGGTCAAAATCATGATTGTGATAGATTAACTCGTGGTTTGAATAGGATAATGGAGTTATCCATTACAGAACCATTTGTTCATCCCGTCGATTTGAATCAGTATCCCAGCTATGCAATAGTGGTGGAGTATCCCATGGATTTAGGGACAATTAAAGCTCGTTTAGAAAACAGATTTTATAGGTTTGTAATCTTATTGGTATCTTAGCTGTATGTTTTTCACTGGAATGAAAGCATTTGGTTGTAGAAATTTTCCCTTGAATTGAAAACGTTCTGAACAATCTTTCGAATTATTTTAACTTGATTAACTAATAGGTATTTTAGGCTTAAATATTCATTGGAAACAAGCATAGAATTAGAAGTTTTTTGCAAAATAAGAATGACTAATCCATCAAGAAAGACCAGATGAAGCAGTGAGAAGCAAAGGGATGTTAAGTGGACATTTTCAAGTTTTGAGTAAAAGGCATATAAAAATAACATCTTAGATAGGCTTCCATTGATTTTTTTCCCCCTAAGTTGTGCTGTACAGCAGCACCTACAAGGGCTACTTGTACTTTATCTTGCCCCGTGACAGAGGAGAGGTTCCCCTACTATTTGTACTGGTTATCTCCAAATTTTTAATTTTGCCACTTACATCCCTTTGCTTCCCACTGTCTCAGATGTATGTAGCATGGAGTATAGGGTACAATTCCATTCTATAGCAGAAGGCACAAAACAAATTGTCCTAATCAAGCTGTTAACTTTAAGAAGGTAGAAAGAAGTAATTAAATGTTGAGCTAACCTGTGTATTGACATTCCAAAAAGATTCATGGTCAATACTCCAAGTGACAGGTAAGACTAGCACTTGGAATGGAATGTGGCCCTTCTTTGTGTAGGAAATATTTATTAGCCTTGACTGGAAAATTATTTCTCTTGTTTGTGTATGTATAGTTTTCGAAGAGCACAACTATTTGATTTTTTTAGGAAGTATATCAATCACAAAGTAACTTAGCTTTTTTCTTTAAAATAAAAAAAAGTTAAATTTTTATTCAATCTTTTATTTTAAAAGATCTTGAAATTTAATTTCCCCTTTTGCATGTTCTCTAACACATCCTAGTTTTTGTTGAAATTTCAATCCAGTGCCAACAAAACATCAATGTTTTTTTTTTTTGAAAGAGCTGTTCTCTATATCTACCATACCTTTATTTTTTCGAAAGGGTTTAAGAATTCATTAAAAAATGGATGCATGTTTATGAAGCGTTACTTCTAATGGGTACATTCACTCATTTGTTTTGATGTATTAAAATGCATAAATTATTTAATTAGGCATACACATGTGATGTCCGCGTCAGTTTTTTAATGCTAAGTGAGTACACTTAATGTAATTAATACATGAAACAATGAAATGATATTAAGAAAAAATAAATGAAATAGAGCTTCAAATGTAATTAAGCTGAAATATTCAAAAAATAAAATTGAGCTTATTATTATAATTATTATTTTTGTTTCCCTATTAAATATATTCTGACATTATTAATATCGAATATTTTCAGTTTTGCAGTCTGTACATAAGTAGGGAAGAAATGAAATCTTTGATTTTTGTTTAATTACAGGAGGCTGGATGCTGTTAAATTTGATATTCGTTTTATATTAATCAATGCAAAAAAGTTCAATGAACCTTCTAGTCGTATTGTGAAGCAAGCAAAGTGTGTTGTGCATCTATGCTTAAGATTTGTTGAGTAAGTGGATGTTTTATTGGTTGTTAAAACTACATTTTTATTTTGCCTCAATCTCTCCTCAATGTCTTTTAAATCAAGGATAAGACTAATGCGAAATCATTTCTGTAAATATAAAAAGTATAAAATTATTCAGTATTATCAATTTATCTCTTAAAAATGAGCAATTGAAGCTATTAAGTTTTAGCCATAAATGCGCTACATAAGATGTTACTAGAAACAGGCATGACTGGTTTTGATCTCTTTATTGAACCAAAACCTGTAAAAATAAAGCTTGTCGGAGAATCTTTTTTGTGTGCGCTCTAATTCATAATAGTCTATGGATCATTCTTGTGTTCTTAAGCATTCAGTTATAAATTAGTAATTCTATTTTTCGAATTTGCATATTTTGATTCTTTCTTCTTCTTTTTGTTGATAAATAGAAATTCATTGTGTTCTGATCCAATGACTTTATACCATGAAATGATGGAAGCCAAGCAATCAAGATCTCAAGATTCTCAAAGTGAATTGGATGTTTTGTGCAGTGAATCTGACAGTGAAAGAGAGCACACAACTATGAATCGCATGAAAAGAAAAAAAGTAAGATATAAATGTGCAAAATATTTTTTTGCGCTCAAATGTCAAATCTTTCATAAGGATGTGGTTTCTCAGTTTTAAGCACTTTTATTATACTTGGCCTGATTGTCATGGAAAAATCTGAGGCCTGCTTTTGTTTAAATCTCAGCCACTAGACCACTTAGAGACTTCGGGATTTCACTAAATGATTTGCATAATCTTAAGGTGCAACTTAACGCTGAAAAATTAAAATTGTAAAATAAAAATATTTCGGTTAGGATGGATAACAACAAATTTTATGTAATTTCCCCATTAAATGTTTAAATATCAAACCCATTGTTACGAATTGTGAATGATGGCTTCTCTGGAGCAAGCATGAAATGTATTCCATATCATTGCTCTCATCTATGCCAATAATCGATAATGGGGCTAAGTAAAGAGCCTATCTTTATCACGAGTAACTAGCATGTTTTGAAGCATAAATTAGTGTGGGAAACCTTTAATATTTTAATGGTTTTAATTGAATTAGCAAAGAAATAAATCCTAGAGAGTAACAGTGATTGATTTTTAGTGCCAACTGCTTAAAGCTTTTTTAATACGGAGAATTTATATGGAAAAATAGGTGAAGTTTCATGATGGTAACATTATTCACTTTCTGAAATACATTTACACTAAAAATAATAAAATAACAGAATTTTTTAAAAAATACTAAGCACTTTTCATAATGCACTCAAAGGGACAAAATAACTTTTTTGGGTCAGAAAGGACAATTTAAGTATTAATGTAGTTTTCAAAAATTCTAAGAAAATGACACCACAAACGAAGAAAATTGCAGTTCTAGTAATTTCAAACCAAACTTTCCCAATAAGAAAAATATGCATGTTTCAACACGCAAAGTTGTGATTGAAAGCTAGATAATGATTAAAAAAATCCTCTTCATGACTTGAGCCGCACTTTTCTTCATTTGTGGTGGCATTTTCTTAGAATTTTTGAAAACTACAGGAAGATTTAAATTGTCCTTTCTGACCCAGAAAAGTTATTTTGTACTTTTGGGTGCATTATGAAAAGTGCTTAGTATTTTTAAAAAAAAATCTGTTCTCTCTGCTAAAAAGCCTAGAGCCAAAAGAAAGGTCACTTCCAAAATCCTTGCTATTTCTGTACCAAAGTTTGTGAGCCAAACAGGCACTAAAGGGATCTGTAACATGCCTCAATCGTTTGATGTGAGCACACTAACGATTTTTTTCAACTCGAAAATCCACTAACTGAAAATTTGAACTGCAGGTTTAAACCTGCAGCCAAAAGCATACGAAGCCAGTGCCTAACCACTGAGACACCTAGCCGACAAGCAATCAAAAGTTATGAACTGCCAACATGTACACTTTATTTCCATGTTTCTCTTGAAATATGTTTTATGGCACTATCATAATACTTAGCATTTAAACCATACAAATAAGGTAATTGCAATTGACACACAACATTTTTTTTTGTAATTTTTGTTTTATTACTGCTAATTTTCATGGAATATGAATGGATAGTAATTAAGAATTGAAAATGTAATCTTTCAAGGAGAGACCTTGGTTTTTTTTTTTTTTTTTTTTTTGTGGCAGAAGAATCGACACTCATTCATGTTCTTCAGCAGTGGAAACATTGTTCGAAGAGATTGGTAGTGTATTGATGCTATTTTTAGCGCCTTCCTCCTGAATATTTTCATGCCATCGTTGCAAGGCCCTCCGCCATACAACTTAGTAAATTTATGCTACGATTTTGAGCCGGGCCTGCACAAGGCTCGGGTCTCTGATTTCCGACTAGGTCCTTCCTCAGGGTTGGCTTTTTGCCGGCAGAAACTGGTTTTTGCCCTGCCGGTGGCAGAAACTGGTTATAACCGGTAAAAACCGGCAGAAACTGGTAGAAACTGACGTTTTTAATAGCTCTAGTAATTATTTAATGACAGGCAATTAAGTAAAATAAAATATATAACTCATTTCGTCATTGCAAAAACTTAATATAATAGTTATTTAATAATTAGTGTAAAAATATGTTAAATAACAAGACTGACATTTCTAAAGCAAAGTAAAATTTATTGTAGTTGAAATTGCTATGTGTTAGAAATTTTAGCCTTGTAATGTTGTAACTAACAAATTTTTCAGTTTGTTTATAATTATTTTGTTTGCATTTAATATAAAGTGTGATATATCAAATATTTAAATAAATACAGATTTTTTTTTTATTTCATTAAATTCTAAAATTCAGAAACTTGTCATTTTACACTTAATATAACTGAATAAAGCTATTCTCAAAGAACAAAGAGCTCTCTCTCCCCCCCCCCCCCTCCTTCCCAATTTTGATTTCTATGGAAAGCTAATAATCCAATTATATAAGTACTAACACAGTCTTCAACTTTGCTGTATGTAAGAAACAATATAATTGGTTAGATTCACTGACTCATAAATGTAAAGAGTTTCATTGGTTGAAACTAGGGGTGCAACATGGATGTCGATGTTTTGGAAACATCGATTTTTTTGTTAAAATATCGATGTTTTTAACATCGATGTTTTACTTTCAATGTTTTTGGACTATCGATGTTTTGGTTTCAATGTTTTTCCGATGCTGATGTTTTTGCATTTTAATTGAAAATTATCATAAAATTTTGCTCCAATCTTCTTGCTAGGTAATTAAGTTTACTAATGGAGTTGCCAAAAAAAAAAAATCATTTTTTGCACCCGTTTTATAAGAACAATTTTTCTGCGTAGAGGATGATTTTTTTGAAGATGACTACAAGATAGTAAAAGATTAACTAGAGAGTAAAAAAGAGATCAAAGCTATTGGAAGAACCTGACACTGGTAGTCTGGTGCCAGAACTTGCAATCTATTTCAAGGCTCCAGTTCTTAAACTAAAGGAAAATCCAATACACATTTGATAGTGATGGAAACTTCTGTTCCATCGAAAGAGATGTTTCTCAGACTGGTGGGATAGTCTGCGAAAAGAGAAATGCCCTTCTGGGGGGACAAAGTAAGGAAACTTCTTTTTCTCCAAACTGTCAACACCAATATTCGGGCTTACTTATCAATTTCCTCCAACAAGTCGTCCGTCTATTACCTTAAATTTGTGTTTAATTATTAACTAACAGTACAACACATATTTCTTACTCTTAAAAATTATTGTTAGAGTTAATTTTGTATTTTTAAAATAATTTACACAACTTTTTCTCATCATTCAACTGACGGTAAGTGCATGATGCATTTTTTCTTAGATTCTTTTTTGATGTAAATTTACTTTTAGTTTAATTCAGTTTGAAAATATTTCCTTATTACTATAACTAGATTGTATTAACCGGTGCTTGTCTTATTATAAATTTTTGCCCAACTATAATACCAAGCTGTTGCGAAATTATTCTTATTAAATTATATTTATGATTTGAGGTTCAGTATTTTCAATATATTCATCGGATACGTATTCTTTTGTATTGCTTAAATTAGTGTAGTATATTCAAAAATGTATGTTATACATTGATAAAAAGATCGATGTTTTAATTTCTAACATCGATGTTTTGATGGGATTGAAAGAATCTTCTCAAATTTCTCCTTTGTGCACAACAAATTAAGAAATTGTTTAGGTTAGAAACAGCGTCAAAACTTGTATTTTGTTACAGGCTGCTGCAGTGTGAAAACAATGTAAAATTTGATTTTGAATGGTGATAGTGTTGTAAATAAATTGTATTTGGGTTAATATTTAATTATTTTTCTTATACATTTTCTATTGTATGTCAGGAATTGCATTTATGTCATTTTTTGAGTTTCTGCCAGTTTCTGCCATAAATGTGGCAGAAAGGGGTTTTTGCCATGCCGGTTTTAACCGGTTTCTACCAGTGGTTTTTACCGCCTTGGCAGAAACCTGCCAACCCTGTCCTTCCTACAAATAAAAATTAAAATCATTAGGAGTTTTTTTTTTTTTTTTTTGCCAGAACTTGGCGTCATTTTGACATCTGGTTGGCAAAAAAATTCTGGATATGGAATCCGTAATTATCTAGTGGTATGAAATATTCTTTACTACCTATTCTCATACCTACAAAATACTCATTAAAACTTCATAAAAATCGGTTGAGGAGTACAAGCACAAACACCATGACATGAGATTTTTATTTCATCTAATTTTTAAATGTCATGTACGAAAATAGTGCCTAATTATTGTGTGTGTGTGGTTGTTTTTTTTTATAGCAAAGTGCTCATCATCAATCAGGCAAACGAGTTCGTTTGGGAAGCCAAAAATATACCTCACAAAGTTGGAAACAGCAATGTTCAAGCTTATTGGAAAGGATTATTCTTTGTGATGACTCTACACCATTCAGAAATCCTGTCAGTCTAAATGAATACCCTGTAAGTAGTTAAAATTTAGCTTTGTTTGAGCATTTTAATTATGTTTTGTCTGTAAAATGTATATCAATGTATCTTACGGTAGTTAAAAGAAAAGCTTAAAACCAAGACACCCCCTAGTGTTTCATATCTATGCATAAAATCACTCTCTGAAAATTTCTGCATTCTACTTTTAATGGAAGATAATGTTCGAACATCCTTCATTTTTATGCTTTTTGGTAATTTCTCATAATATTTGAGTTCATTCATCTCCTCCCCCCCCCCCCCCATTAGTCTGATTTTTTACCCTTAAATATCTATTGAAACAATGGGAAAGTTTTTTAATTGGTAAGGCATGGCAATACCTTTAATCCAATCCACCATTTGGTAGTTTACAGCAGACAATGAAGATTGGAGTACTACACGTATATGTTTTGTACAATGGTTTTCAAAAACTTCTAGGAGTGCCAAAGAAGAGTTGTGAAGATGCTGCTCAAAATGTAACAAAATGTTTTTATGCTTTTCAAGGAGTTGGACATAGAGAAAAAAAATTCAGGCTTTGAATTTTTATACTAATAGTATAAACACTGGCACAAGGAGCTTGTATTAAATTAGAAAAACTAATTACACAGGTAGCTTAATTTGTAGCTAGCTTAGTGTCACCATTTTATGGAAATAATCAGTGACCTAGACAAAGGTATTTACTTTTTCTGCACTTTGAGTTTTAAAATACTACTTCTTAAGAAATTCCAAGTTTTTAAAATGTTAGGTAAATAATTAAAGAAATGTACAGAACATGGAACTGAAAACAATCGAACATGTTTCAAGTTTCAACTATAAGCTTTTCTTTTAATCTATAGATCAGGGGTTCTCAAACTGGGTGCCACTAAGTGTCCATGTTATCAATATTATATGTTTGGTGGGTTTGCCAAATAAGGTGAAATGGACGAATATGGCCATCTCCGCCCCCCCCCCCCCCAACCCCTTTTTTTGATGTAGCATAGTAAAAACTCGCTAGATTGGGACTTCATCGTCATCAAAAAGCGTAACTGATCATAAAGTGTTATCAACAACAGTTTTTCATGACCAGACAAAAGTGTAGCAATAGTTATTACAGAAGAGGGATGTAAAAACAACCTGATCTTATTTTGCTATAAACAGAGATGAGATTTTTTTGGCTTTTAAAACTTTTCCTCCTTTTTTGCCTCTTTTAGGCTTTAGTTTCCTCAAAAATCGGAAAAGAATATGATTTTTTAAAAAGTTTGGGTTTTTGATTTCTTATTTCTATTTTTCCCCCTCAAATCCTCATCTTCCTCGATATTTGCCAAAAACGTATATTTTGGAATCATGCCAACGACGTCAAACACATGCTATGCCGAAAGTTGCATGCCTCGTTTGAGATTTCAATCTTTTTGCCTCCTGCAAGTAGTTCAATTATTTTTAATGTTGGATTGTTTTGAACTATATGCTACCTTATACAGCAGAATACCTTTATAACGCCAACCTGTATAACGCAATTCTCTATAAACCGCACAACTTTTCAAAAGTTAACAATAAGTTTTGAAGTTTACAAAATCCCTCTGTTTTGCCTTGCAAACATAAAAATTGTTTGGGAAATTAAATTTTGAATCAGTTTTTCATCTTTTCATATTAATTCAGGGTTCGTACGGGTCATGGAAATCCTGGAAAGTCATGGAAAAAAATTTAGCGAATTTCAGACCTGGAAAAGTCATGGAAAATTGAAATTTTCGTTCAAAGTCATGGAAAATTATTTAAAGTCATGAAAAAATGTCCTGGGCAAAGAGAAAGTAACAGTTGCTAAAAGAGCTCTGAATTTTGAAATCTCAATTACATCCACTTCTGTAGCAGCCTCTCGTCTTTTTTTTGGAATGTGATTTTACTGCTTGGGCATCACTCGTTTTGCATTTACCATTATTTTCAAGACTTTTTATATTCTGTAGTAGCGAACTTGCACATTCTTGATTTTGCCACAACCACTTAAAAAATGCAATTCAATTGCATCCGAGTTTGTTTTCATCACTCGTAAAAACTTTATTACTAAATTTATCAGAGTTTATCTCAATTTGTTGAAAGTTTTAGAAAATGTAGATCTTTAGTCAGGTGATAAAACACAGAAATAGGGGAATTCTAATACTCTAAAACAGTACTGCCCAACATGCGACCCACTGCTACGTTCCATGTCAGGAATCAAACCCTATGTTCAGGAATTTCTGAACCTATTAATTTATATGCATTTGAAAATGTGCAAATAAGTAAACAAGTGCATTTGAATCAGAAGATTTATTCGCTACTGAATGTTTTTCTTTCTTTTTTTTAAATATAAATATTTGGTTTAGAAACATGAATTTACTGAAGAATGGCTTTTCTTTAATGAACCAAAGTACTGTTAAGCAATGTGTATGCTTAAATGCACTGCTGATGCTAAAAGGCAACCTTTGAAGCAAATTTATTGAAACTTAGTTTTTATGACTCATTCAACCTTTGTCCCATTCATTATCATTTAACCTGTTTATAAAGATAATTAGACATTTAAGCACCGTTATATTTCATTCACTGTAGTTTTACTAACTTTACTAAAAGTTATATGATGAAGACAAATAAGAATAGAGTTTAGTTTTTAGGTGTACACTGATATTTTTTCAATCTCAAGTAAGTGTTTCAATGAGGTTGAAGCATTCACGTAGAAGTTTCGCTAATGCTTATTTCCAAAAACTTTCCAGTTTGAAATTAAACAGTACTATTCTCATCATTTAACAAGGTCATGAAATTTTTTTATGAAGTCATGAAAAAGTCTTGGAAAAGTCATGGAATTTTTTCATTCGAATAGGGTATGAACCCTGTAATTCCAAGCTTTTAAATGAAAATTAGCATTCACATTAAAATGAAAATACCAGATGGTTCTTGAAAATGCAGCTGTTATGCAAACCGTGAAGCTAGCAGAAGTGCAGGATATTTCACTTTCTTGCAATAAAGAAACATATTTATTTGTGAATGACTCATTGTTTAATTTGTGCTTTAATATTCACTACAGATAAAACTCATTCTGAAGTGCTAATATATAGATATATTTTGAATATTAGTTTTAAAATTTGTGAAATGACCTATATACCGCCAAAACCTGTATAAGGCAAAAGCTCTGGTCCCAAGGTGTGCGTTATAATGGTCTTCTACTGTACCTGCTTATTTTATTCATCATTTCAATAACATTTCTATTTCTTTAATTTATTTTAGAAAAAATGCAAAAGTCAATCAAAAAATGACTTAGCACCCACAGTTTCAAATTTTATTAAAACTTGGCATGGTTACTTTTTTGTGTATTTAAGAAAGTGTTAAAAATATTTGTGGTGAATCTTGAATGGTTTAAGCTTTACAGCCTGTTAAAAGTTTTAGGATTTCATGATGATGATTAAATGAGGCAGCAGCAAGTTGTTCTTTTGATTCCAAAAACATATTAGGAAGTTTTTAAAAACAAATTTTTATTTTCAATTCTTACTGTGAAAAGTATGTTCTACCGCATAAGGAAATTTTAGATTTTTCTCTCTGGTCTAAATTTTTCTTTACATACAGACCTAATTTTAAAATTTATGTTCTCACTTATTAAACACTATAAACTAAAATTATTTTAATGAAAAAAATGTATTTTTCTCTAAAAAATATGAATAGTCGATACTATTGTGTGATGCAGCCAAGATAGACCTCTGGCTCCCCCAACCCTTTATCCAAGAACTCAGGGGTTAGAATTTTTTTGCCTCTTTTTCAAAATTTAGATTTATTTAGGAATAAACACTCTTGCAAGAAATGGTACAATGCAGCAAATTGTGCAAAATTATTACTTATACTAAATTAAATACGTATTGTCTTTAAAACTGGTAAATTAGCCATTTTTTGTTGAATTTGCGAATATCATGACTTGCAAGTTCTATTTTGATGCGGTTTTGAATATCATCAATTTTACGAATTTTTTTTGGATTTCCTCCTTTTTGCTCTCTAACCACTCTTATCCCTGTATAAGTTTTGCTTCTACATGGTTCACTGTAGGTTACTCAATAAAAGTTCTTGTAGCCTAATTTATGTAGTTGACGAATTCACAAAGATAAATGCCGCTGTGTACCTTCATTTGCTCCTGTGATTCGATAACCTAGAAAAGATTGTTGGCTGTTAAGGCCCTGATTAGCCTTCTTAGCACTTCGGTGTCCTTTTATTATGACCCCGGATTATTGTAAGCTGCATATACTCATATATGCACGAATTGTATGCATGAGGACAAAAGAAAAAAAAACCCCAGAAAATAACAAATTATCAGTTGCCCCGAATAGGACGATTGATCTTCCTCATTTCCGTGGAAGTAAACATGGAATTTTTGGTAATGTTATCAATTGTGGTGGATTATGTATTAATATTAAATGCTCTTTCAATTAGTTTTAGTTTGATAGTACTTTTTGGAGTATTTGTCTTCAATTCTGCTTGAAGTAATACTTGCTAGAGTTTTCCTTATTAGCTCCCTTGTTCCTAATAAGACGAAATGACTTTTCTTTGCTATAACTGCTGAAAATCATAATTGATACTTAAATTTTCATTTGGTTTTATATTTTTTTCTTACTTTTCATGAGTCATCTGATGATTATGCAAAAGCTGGAGCAATTTATTCTTAAAGGAACGAGATATTATGTTTTGAAACTAAGGGTAGCCCCTTTTGGCACACTTATGCACTTATCTCGAAAAATAGAGATGGACAGGGATGCTGTGAGAAAATTCTAATTCTTCAAAGGGTGCCGCGAGTCGTAAAAGTTTGAGAACCCCTGCTATAGATAATAATTGATTTCTAATGCATTAATAGCTCAACATCTGCATTAATTGTACTGCTGGATAGTTTTAAAAATAACAAGGAATGGAAAACCAAGAAGTATGGAGGTTGTAAATAAGTTGATTCCTGCAATCTATTGAATTTATCACCAATTTAATAATGCACAACTAAGTGAAGTATGGTAAGATACAAATTATTGTACACATTGATAGAGGGAATCAAATCTCTCATCTATTTACACATCTGTTTACACTTATTCTCATCAGTAAATTACCCTAACAACTGACAAAAAAGTGATAATATAGTTCTTCAGAAATTTTACTCAAATGTTAAAACTTGAAACGTAAGTTGAGAAATGAAATTTTTGTATACAGTTGTTAAAAAAATTTTTATACTTGCCATTGTATATAGTATTACTTTTTCAATTGCTTAAGTTCCAAGTATATTGGAAGTCCAAAAATGCAGCCTTGTATTTAATCTTTCCAATCAAAAATATTTATTTCATAGTTTTGCTTATATATGTTCATGTGTTTATTAATTTTTGCAGGATTATAGAAATATTATTGACTGCCCTATGGATTTATCTACTGTTAGAGACAAGCTGAGTACCAATCGTTACAATAGTCCAACTGATTTCTGTAAAGACATGAGGCTTATTTTTCAAAATTCTCGTAACTACAATACAAATAAAAAGTCCAGGGTAAGTGTAATTTAATATTTAAATTACTGATGTTTTTTTTTTTCTTTTGTAATTTTGTTACTTGTTTCATTGATTGAAATGAGAAATAAAATGTAAATAATTTGGTGCTATAAAAATTAAAAAAAGAATTCAAGTTTGCAATGTATTTCAGGGTTACAAGAAACTTCTTTTTCAATGCGAAACAAGTGATATTATAGATGAAATTACATCCAACACAAAGTTCTGTCAGGAGTTTAAAAAAGGTTTTGGATGTCATACAATAACTTTTGTAGTTTCCTTGTGAGTCCAAAAAACATGGGTCTACAATTTATTGCAAATTTGTGCATTTTAATGTTATATTTTATCCTTTATCCTCTAGATTGAAACATGTTTCTTCATAATTATGCATTTAAATTTAAGTCTGTGGAATGTAGATGATTTCAATTTATCCCATCCAAAATCAAAAGAGGCAAATAGAAATAGATGCAATGTAATTATGGTTAATTTTGTACATAATTGAAAGTGAAAATGATATGTTTAATATAAAGAACCCACTACATTTTATTTGAAACAACTATTTTTTAAAAAAATATTCTATGATGGTGTGTTGAATATTTTCTACACATATTATAGTCTAAGATCTTACAGCAAATCCTTACCCTCATCTGTTTTTTTGAGAAAAACCATTTTTATACATGGTTATGATAAGAGGAATATATTTCTGTTGTGTTACATATCAAAATATTGCCCAGCAGCAGATTCATATCATATGTCGCAGATTTTTGAGAAAACCTGCAGGCTATTTCTTTCTTTGGGAAGGGGGCAGTCTAAAATTTTTAACTCAATAACCTTAATATTCAGTAAATTACCGCCCATTAGCCAGGGCTAAAGCAGGAGTACATGAAATACACCGTCAGCTCGTTCATTTCCAGCCGAGGACTGCAGTTTCGTGTTTATTAGCACTCATCAGCCCGGCATTGGAAAGTGACTGAGCTGGAGATGGAAAACCTCTTAAGGAAGCCAAGAGGGCCAAACAAACCGAAGGAACTTAACAACTTAAGGAATTCCTTAAGAGGTTTTCCATCTCCAGCATATCACTTTCCTATGCCGGGCTGATGAGTGCTAATAAGCACGAAACTGCAGTCCTCGGCTGGAAATGACTGAGCTGACGGTGTATTTCATGTATCAATAACCTTAAATTTCAGTGAGCTAAGATTTGCATAGTATTTTCTGGGATATGGTAGCATTTCTCTGTGCTCATTTATATTTTGCAATTAACCTAATGTTGGTTTATCTTGTAGACTATTTTTAGGATTTTCAATTAGTGTCATAGTGCTGCAACAAATTTTGCTGCCGTGGGCGAAAATAGGGGGTACTTCTGCCACCATCTTGGATTTTGGGTGTTTTTTTTTTTTTTTTCCAGTTTTGGTTTCTTATCTCAAAACCTATACATTGCAGTAAAATCAATAATTGACGAATTAAAGAGCAAAATTACCTTTGACATGTTGTTTTTACTATGGTATCTGGTATCCTAGCTATAAAAAGGGCAGAAATGTTTAAATTAAAAATTTGAATTTTAAATCTGAGTCCAAACTTAAAAAAAAAGTGATTTGTAAGCTTTCGCAAAAAAGTTAAAAAAAAGGGGGTTGGGGATAACATTTTTTTTTTAATTCACAAATTTTGAAATAAACTAACTATGCACCTCTTAAAGCTAAAACGAAAATGCTGTTTTAAATTATTTTATGCTCTTTAACTTATCAACAAATTATTTCACTTGCAAGTAGAAAATTTTTGAGATATAAAATTAAAACTGAAAAAAAAAAATATATATATATATAAATATCTAAAATTCAAGCTGGTGGTCTAAGTCTCTCGAACTTTTGGCCGTATTTTCATAGACAATCTGACAGAAACATATATTCTTCAATCATGATTATGTATAAAAATTTTGTTTTGTTTAAAAAATAAATGGTAGTAAAACTTTGCAGTTGGGATCTTGTCCTATTAGTAGCAGTAAAGCAGTCATAAAAGTGAGAAAACAGTAGCCAATCTGGCCATAAAAGGCACAAAACATTAAATAAAAAACGTGTTTTCAAATATCAAAGTGTTAAATGGCTCTTTTAAGTCCTTGAAATAGTACAAATAGTTTTCATGGTAGTGCAGTGTTTTCTCTCTTGTAGCTGCTGATGCAATATCAAAAGATTCCTGACCCTAATGTAAGTCAACAATATTTTTAAGCTCGCCCTAGTGTTAATGGAAATTTATGTTTAACAAAAATGATATTGTAATGCATATCAACAAATTTTACATTAAAGATGTTTATAACTGGTGATTGTTGAAGATTAGTTTCCTGTAAACTTTCATATAGTTGGTTTATAAAGCTCTGCGTTTGTATTCGTTCATTTGGTAGTGTGCAATTTTATAGCCTTCCTGGTCTTCAATTTTAAGTTTCATTTTTAAAATTTCCCCTTCTACCTTTTAAACAAATAATTGAATTATTGCTTTTAAGTTAGTGAATTTTTAAAACGGTTTCCTTTTTTGATAGATTTATTCAATGACTATCCGATTATCTGCCATGTTTGAAGAGCACATAAGAGGCATTGTTAGTGACTGGAGGTCTGCTGTTAAATATGAAGATAAAATAAGGAACAATCAATATGTTAGTAACAGGTAAGTAAGCTGATATTGTTTATGGTCAAGAACTAATATTAACCTATTCAAAATTAGGAATGTATTACATCGAGAAGTCGGGTGTTTCTGTTGAAACTCATTGGCAAGTAACAGATAATTCTATGAGCAGACTGTAGAATGAAGAAAAGCACAATTTTTCTTTTTAAATTCTGTTCCCAATACAGGCTGATTTTTCTTCCATTTTTGGTACCGTCATAAAAATCATATTTAAAAATCGTTTTTCACAAAACTCAAACGATAAAATCAGCAGCTTCACCAAACTAATTTTGAAAATTGACACATCACAAAAACAATATTAAAAAATCCAAAGTTCCACAAAATCCGCATTTTTTAAAATATAAAATTTGCTTCTTTGTTTAAAATGGCATTTAGTTATAACTTTTTTTTCTGTGTGTGGAGGGGGGGGGGGGCTGTTTTTCTGTTATTTTTCTTAAGTGTACACAATACAAAACCTATTGGCTGAAATACAACATTATTTTTCTGTAACCTCTTAGGTTTTTAATGTGTTGGAAGAAATGAACTTATTCATAAAAATTAACAGCAATGAGTATTAAGAAAATATTACTTAAAAATTACTTTCGATCAATACATACTTTGTAACTTCTATAATATTTTTAGACTAAAACTTTTTTTCCCTTTAAGTGTGATAATGTTATTGGCTGTTTAATAACAAAAGAAGTTTTTTAAAGGCTTTTTTTTTAGACTTCATATCTGTTGCTATTAAAAATACTTTCTGTGCAAAAAAAAAAAAAAGCCTTATCTAGTAATTTTTGTGTTTTCTTTATTAAAACAAATGTTTTGACTATGTGTGTTTAATTCTGTAGGCGAAAACCACTCATACTGGATGCAGATGTAAATGTGGGAGCTTCAACTTCACAACTTTCATCTTCATCCTTAATTAGGAGAGTAATCTCACGCCAGAAAGTGAATCATGCTTCAAGTACAACATTCCATAAACCAAGTAGCTCAAAAACTGTCCTCAACAACAAATTTAATTCTCAAGGTATTTCTTTTTTGTTGATCAGCTTTATTTAGCAATAGAATAGGAATCATGACCAAAAAGCCCCTTGGCCGCAACTTATTCAACGCCTGCATTTACTTTTCCTAAAATCACTGTATTGTCCTCCGCCTCCCTTCTGTCCTTCAATCAAACCAATGGAGAAGCCTTTTATTTATTTTTTCTTTTGATGAAAATATAAAAGAACAGTAGTTTTTGACAGAAAGATGATACTGTCTGGGTTTTGGTTTAAAGGTTTTTGGATTAAAAAAAAACTCTTATTATGTTTTATTGCATCTATTGGCACCAAACTGAAGAACATCTAAAGTGTTGTATAGTTATCTAAAACTACGAAATAATAACTATAAAAACCATTTAAAATAAATTATTGACCCAATTCAAATTGTTTGAATTCAAATTGCTTGGTTTGTTGCCTCTGCCACTTGGTTAGCTTTGAACCTTGTGAGAAATCTGATGTAAAATCAATATTTTTATTAAAAGTAACGAGACTTTAAACCTTTAAAAGCTTTCCATTTTTATTTAATAGCATCATATGATATCTCATTTATTATTGTGCATTGAATATTAGTATTAGATGAAAGATTTCCCCAACTTTAAACCAGCATACACACATGCAGTTACTATTTACTTTTTTCAAGAGTGGCTTTAGACAGTAACTTCAAAAGTATTAAATTATACAGTTAGCTGTACACAGTGTTGCCAACCATCTGGAGGAGGAAATGGTCAGCGCACACAGTTTTTTTTTATTACAGAAATAGCAATTAGTTATTTGAACTTGTTATTTTATGATGAATTTGCTTAAATCAATTTTGATAAGAAAATATACTTGGTTTGTTATTTTAGTAAAATCTTGAAGTGCATAACTGACTTTCTCTTGATGAACAATATATTTATTTGCTCTTATTTTCTCTCTACCTTTTTTTTTTGTCAGGGGGTTTGTAAAATATCACAAGATTTTATTTATTAAAGGCAATATGACTTCTGACAATTACAATTCACATTCAGTTTTATTATGTATCTCTTAAATTATTCAATGATTAAAATGTAAAAATTAAATTTAATACAGGTTCTCCACAAAAAAGGAAGCTAATAGAGTCTCAGTCATCTAAAAATTCAGCTGTTCGTGTTAAAAAGAAATACCTGAGAAACTCATTAGGTAAGGTTTCTTTTTCCTCCTTTCTTTTTCTGTTTTTCATAAGCGTGTTGTATAAGTAACAGTTTTTTTTTTTTTTTTTGCAACTTCACTGGTTTTGGAGATTAAGAATACAGTCAACCCTTGTTTATCACGGTTAATTCGTTCCAGACTTTACCGTGATAACTGAATTTCCGCAAAGTAGGATTCTGTATTTTTAAACCAAATATTTTCCTAATTAGAGTGTATAAAACTTACCTACTACAATTTAAATAGCTTTTGAACATAGTTAGAGCTCCCTAGACATGAAACAGCACCCTTAGACACTATTACATTTGTATTACTTCATATATTGCACAAAAACAGGATATATGAGATATATTAGAGGTAATAGATATCAAATGGTCAATTATTCGGAAATAAACTACACACACACATGCAGTTCTTACACACTACTACTACTATTAAAAAAGCTCAACTTGTCTGATGATGAATTAACTGTCAGTTAGTGATCGTATATGCCCGGTCTTCTACATTTATCCTCATTAAAGGTATTACGGATACAACTTAAAAAGCTAGTACATTGTTGACCACCATTTACAGATGTATTTATCCCCTAGTAATAATACAGTAATTTATACTTCCCAGTCAGTGTTTAATAGTTAAAACGAGGTAGTGATTCCCTACACTTTCTTAGGCGATTTTATACCTCCACTCTCTCGACTAGTACAATTAATGCCCTTCAGAAGAGCTTACCTTACTTAAAAGTCGTACTTTGTCATTCTTTTGTGGGAAAAAGTTAACTCGAGCACATAATTACTATATTTGATTTAAAAAAAAGAAATAAAAAACGTGATGTAGTAAAGCCGCGAAAGTTGAAGCGCAAAGTAGCGAGGGAGGACTGTACTATTAGCTTTAGTTTTTGAAGGTTAACCCTTAAATAAAAAAAATTCAGGATTCCCCCCCCCCCCCCACACACACACACCTGAGAGGAAAAAAAAAGGCAAATTTACTTTTTTTTTGTCTTTTCCATTGAGCTTTGTTGCTGTGCTTCTACAGCACTTTTTTTTTGTCATTCCCCCCCACCCCCATTTGTTTTGTATTAAAGATATTGATAAGGAAATGCTAAAAGTAACCCTCTCCATTAAATTTGGAATTTTTTAGGCAAATAGCTCGAAATAGAATTTGGATTTCTATTGAATGTTTTCCACAGTTGATGTCCCATTGTTTCTGTAATTTCAAATTTTTGGATTTCATGTTCATTTTTATTAACACAAATTAAGTCAGATTATATATATAAAAAATTAAAATCAAACAAAGTGATAACACCTAGCCACTCTCAGAAAAGATACCATCCACCAAACAGCTAGTTAGAAAGGACTCCACATATAAAGCAAAAGTAAGCTTTTCAATCATTGCCAAATAAAAAAGACAAACTTGATTGTTAATACTTCAGAAAGAAGCTACAGTAAAAAAAAAGAGCAAGCATGATTTTTTACAAAATGAATCTCAAACTAAGAAATTGGCGATTCTCACATGCAAAACAAAAATTATGTTCCCGATATAAAAGTTGCTCATAACATTTGAGGCAGTGAGAAGCAAAGGGATGTAAGTAGCAAAATTAAAAATTTGGAGATAACCAGTACACATGGTAGGTGAATCTCTCCTCTGTCTTGGAGCAAGAGATTGTACTAGTAGCCCTGGTAGTTGCTGCTATACAGCATGATTTAGAAAAAAAATTTCAATGAAAGCCAACCTAGGATGTTACCTTTAAACACGTTTTACTCAAAACTTGAAAATGTCCACTTTCATCCCTTTGCTTCTCACTGCCTCATTTAATTTTCATTCTTTAAGTGCCTATTTCCAACTTCCCCTCTTTGAACCTGTGCATTTCTGGTATTTTTATAATCGTCATACTCCAGGGTTCCCTATCTCTATAAGTGGTTTAACTGTTTGGATAGAGCCCTGAAGTCGGCTCCTTTTTTTTATCCATACCAAAAGCTGAGCAATCCCTGGTCCAGCCCCTCCCCCTCCCCGAAACGTATTGATTTGGAATAGAACTTAGTGGCGACAACATATTTAACATGCCCTAGTCACCGTTAATGAACAAAGAAGATTCGAGCGACTGGTATCCAAACCCAGGATCCATCGACTAAAAGTCTGACCTTTGACCGATCAGACCACCATAGCCCACTCTTCTTCTTTGGAGGTTCATAAAATGCTATGAATGAGTGTTCATTTGTAAAAAAGCAGAAAGAAAATTAAATCATTGCCTCAAAAAGTGTTTTGAGGAACAGGGAGGCAGTAATCATAGGAACGAAAATTTTACATGTCTCTAAAACTCTTTTACCTGGTGTCTGCTATTTTGGTTGTTTATTTCAAAAAGAAAAACATATAAAAGTAAGAGGAAGCATTTATCGTTTATTTATCGAAATACCCCTTTCCCCTTATGATGTAAAGTATTGAAAAATAAACATTATCGGAAAAAATTAGGTAACATGAGTTTCTGATTTACTGATTTTAGGATAAATGAGCTTTTACCCTGCTAATAATAAATCTCAACGAAACTTTCATATTCTTATCCTTAACTTTAACTTGAAGAATGAGTCTAAATCATTAGAAATTAAAAATGTACAAATCTTCTTTGTTCTCAATCATGTTTCATTTTGAAATTTAGGTTCAACTGTTACAAATGGTACTGTGCAAAAGAACATTATCAAAGCCACTAAAAACAAAATAAAGGAAAAAGCCTCAAAGAAATGTAATGGTACACTAAGAAAGAAAGAATCTCCCGTTACTGAGGAATCTCAGTCTGATAGCAATGCAAGCAATCCTTCCAATGCATCTGAAAGGAGCAGTGCAAGTGATGGCTCTGAATGGGGAAGCAAGGTAAAGAGAAGACGTACAGAATCAAGTACACCAAAGAGGTTGCGTCCAAGAGTAATTGCAAAATACAAACCCCAAAGGTTTACACGTTCCACTTCTTTATATCATCAATCTCCCAGGTGTTCTGTTGCACAATCAAAACCATCTGCTCTCACAAGGCATAGAATTCATACAACTACACTTAAAAGAAAACGTTGGTTATCATTAAATAAAAGGCCAGTGCAACATAACTTATCACCTCTTCATACTCGATCAAAATCCATCCCATCTCAAAGAACTCGTAGTATGTTTTATGGTCTTCGAAGACAAACAGTCAAACCTCAGAAATACCAGAGCTCTCCAGATGAGTCTGAAAGCGAAGCATCGGAATCGCAAAGTTCTAAATGTGGAAGAAACTCTAATAACTCTAATACCTCATCATCCAAAATTCAACGACCAGACAGCAGTAGTAAAAGTCAGCAGTCTTCTTCAAACTCTGAACCGGAAGAAAATTCTGAAGAGGAGAAGATGCCGAGATACACCAGATCCAGCAGAGGTAAACTCAAAGATGATTCCAAATCCGTTCGTAGTGCCTTATCTGCACCAAAAAGTGAAATGCCAAAAAGGGGTCGAATACAGACTCGAAACCGCGGACAAAGAACAGTAAGGTATGCTGAAGCTAATGAAAGTGAAGAAGATGAAGACTCGGAAAATCCTGAAGACTCTGAAAATCCTGTGATATCTTTCAGCAGCAGAGGCCGATTACGTAAGTTGACAAGTCATGCTAGGGCCTTTTTTCGTGATTAATGTCTTGTTGTTTTAGTTTGATGTTTGAACGTTTGAAAAAGTGAATTTCTTAATTTTATATACATGCATATCTATTTTTTTCTTTTGTACATATTTTTTTATATTGTACACAATGTGTTAAGGAGTATGACGTATTAATTTATGAAAAGCTTTAATTTCACTTTGTTCCTTTCATTATGTAAATAGTTCAGTCACCTTTAGCAGCTGCAGTGCGTCTTTCATGGTTGAAATGTTTTCTATACATTTTTACATTATATTGTAAATATATAAATAGATCTGAAGTGATAGTTTGGCATTTTACATATGTAGAAAAGACTGCATTATTATTTCTTTTCCAATTTTTAAAATAATGACCTCTGTGTGTTACAACTTCACTAAAAGATGTACATATTTGCCTTAAATTTTTACTGTACGTTATAGTTATTATTTCTTGTACTTTTTATTGAAAAGGAAAAAAAATAAGGATTTTTGCTATGTATTTCTTTGGATGTTGAAACATCTTAAGGAAAAGTTGGTGCCATTTTATAAAAATTGCATTTGTATCTCAGGTCAGAAAAAAACATTCAGGAAATGATTAAGTTTTCAGTTTGTGTTAAAATGAAATAAATGAATATGTATTGAAATAAAATTACATTTTTTATATTTGCATTTCGTTGTTCTGAAAATTTTGAAGTGCTAGAGGTATTGGTCATGCAGATAAACCATATTTTGATATTATACAGAGAAATTTCAAATAGTTAAATTTTAACAAAAGGTACTTGTACTCTTTATTGTTCCAGTTAAACGAGTGACTGCAAACTGAACGATTTATATGTATGATCATGCATACAAAACATATGCATGAAAATAAATTTGAAAAATGACTCAAAAATTCCAGGAAAACTAACAAAAATTATATTGTACAAAATGAGAGAAACTAGATGCATAAAGGTTTTTAAAATGAATTTAATCTATAATTTATATATATACACAGGGTATTCCACTTTAACCTGCAAGACCTTTATTTTTGAAACCGTTAGTCCTAAATGCATACTTCCAATTGCAAAAAAGTTCAAAATCAGGTGCAGAGTTAAGATATTGAAAGTTTGAAGCGAAAATGAAAATGAGTCAAAAAATACAAGATTTAACTTTTTATGTGGGCCCTAGGTCCCCTAACTTATATTTAGAGAAATAATCTCCCTTGAAAACTAGTACTGACACAAAAAATGTGACACTTGTGCGACCAAAACTCAAGGAGATATTCCAGTTTAAAGTTTTAAGGGACCATACAGAAGATAAGATTAGAACTTATCACCCTTTCAGAAGAATGGCAGGTCGTCAAAGTAAGAAAAACAAGGTATTTATATTTTGCATTGCTATTCAAAAATAAATGCGAATAGTATGCCGTGATACGCTAGAACGCATGACAAAACCTCGAACAATTTGAAAAACCACACTCTGCATACGTATAATTTTAAACATTTGTTAACTGCTATATTTCCCCCCAAAAGGTGTTATTGGCGGCGATTGCAAAGTGGTGTAAAGTCACAAAACGATGTGTTTCATATCTCGGTGAATATTGATCTTGATCGTACTCTTTTCAAACCTTTTGTGTTGGAATTGTTTTTCAATGGAGATTATTTCCCTAGGATCTGGGGCTCGTATAAAAAGTTAAATTTTGTATTTTTTCACTCATTTTTATTTTTATTTCGAAATTTCAATATCTTAACTCTGCATCTGATTTTGAACATTTTTGCAATTGGAAATATGTATCTAAGATTAACAGTTGCAAAATCTAGGTCTTGCAGGTTAATACGGAACACCCTGTATATTAAAAGCATTTTGAGGATTCAGGGAACTGGTTCTTCAACGTATAGATGTGCATCTTCTGTAAAATGCAATATCTATCTATGAAGAGAATCCTAAAGCATATATGACATGTATTATTTTTAATATTGCATAGCTATTCTTTACATATGTTCAAGAAAATTTTAGTCAGTTAAATACATTTTACACACACTTACATTTTAAATGTATGAATTCCTGTGAAATGACACATCTAATGATGAAATTATTTATAAATTGAATGAAGAGAAACTAAATAAGAGTTGTATAATTTTTTCTGCAGATATTCGATTCAGAAAATATTTGTTAGCATTTAAAAAAAGGAAAAATTTGTTCTTGAAAATATGTGTGCAGAATAAATACAGATAAGTGTTTCAAGAACTTTTTTATGTAACTTAGCGTAATTTTTAAAATTTACAACCGGCAAAGTGAAAATGTAATAAATGAATTTGTGTTACTGAATTCATACTTTTCTCCAACCATCCTCACCTTTTACTCTTAAGCCTCAGGTGCTCTAAAGTGTATTAATTTTGCATAGAAGTTTAAAAATAACAATACATGATTGCACTTTGCACCTTTCAGAACAGGAATTGGCAAACCTTCGATTTATTTTAGGTAAAATAAATTCTGTATTAATTTTAATAAAAATGATTTTAGACAGAATAAACAAATTTTAGGCTATATTTTAAAACTTTAGGCACTTGCATTGTTCAAAAACTCAAACTGTCTGTAAGAGGTTTTATTATTATTATACTTGTTTTTCTTTGAATTATACTGGTACATTTTCTACTAAAAAATACTTTTACTGAGTTTTTTTGGGAATGTTGAAGCCCAATTTTTTGTCTGTGTTAAGAGTTGAGCCATATTATTTTTATATCTTAATCAAATTTGAATCTTTTTTTTTTAAATTAATATTATTCAAATGGTTTTTTGTAATCCATGTTTTTTACTACATGTATATAAACCACTGAAAAAAAAATTCAATACTGTGAAAAAGGAAAATGAATTAATAGTTTATTTTTGCATTTAAAATCTCATTTTGTCAACCTTGATAACATCAAGAAATGCTTTTGCGGGTAATGAATTTGAAAATTTAAATATTTTTCTAACATAAACTCATTTTTCTGTAATCTAAATATTTTCACAGAAAAAATAAAATTTTCAGTTTTCTTCTGTAGCGAAGAAGTGTTATTGCAATTTTAATAAAGTAAATATGCTAACACTAATCTGCAAAATGTCAGAATAACGCATAAAATTCATTTTAATAAAACGACTACCATGTGTGATCGGGAACTAACCCTGGGAGCTAAGCTTTTGGCCTTCTGCACTTTGAATCCCAGAGCACTTATACATCGAAACTGTAGACAAATACAATAGTCCTTGGCCATGGGCTGTTGCATCACTGAGGCAAGTTTTTATAAACTAACTTTTTTTTTTTTGTTATTTACTGCAAAGGAAAAAAAAAACTATTTTTATGAAAATAAATTACTATACAGAGCTGTAGAAAGAATATTCTGAAACTAATGTATGATAAGTACTCATAAGAGCAGTTACTCTTCAACTTATGTGAAATCAATTTTGATCTCATAATTAACTATGGTATTTATAATGAATATTTATTAAAAATCTTTTTGAATGGCTTCGAAATTTTCTGTGTTTTTATTTTCATTAGCCTTTTTTTCTGAAAATTTTAGCATATTTACTATTTCTGATGTTCATTTTTGAACATGCTATTCTTACTAACCACATTCACTACTAAAAGTTTTTACTTGCGGCTTTACTTAAGCAGATCTAAAGCTAGAATGAAAGGAACAAAGAAGTACGTAATTAAGCATAACATAACCCTATAACTTGTGGTTGATAAGTGTCATTTCTTTAAATGTAAATTGTATTAGGCATAACACTTATGCCCACTTGGAGAAATAGAATTAATGATTTTTCTCTTATCTTTCACTTTCTACTGATTTAAATAACCCAACATAAAGCAAAACAATTATCACCTTCTAAGTTTGTGACATAATTGATCTTTTTCTATTAATTATTAAACATGTTTAATGCCAAAAAAGAAAAAAAAACTATTCAAAGGTTTTTTAATCCAGCATATCATTCATAATATAAAATTTTTTAAAATGTATAGCCAATAACTTAAATCACTTTTGATTTTAACTATATAACTGTCAAGCAACAAAAGGTTCAAATGCGTCACAAAAATTTCATGAACTTAAAACTTTGGAGATTGTTGCTTGTTATGGAAAAAAAATCCTACAATTGTATCAAAGAATAAAACTGTCAGTTAAACTATCTTCTACACTGAAAATGATTAAAATACATAAAAATATGACAAACCCAACGGGAAATTTTAGATTTGGATCATTATTATTTGATGCATTTATATTAACCAAGTATTCCAGGGTGGTATTAAGAATAGTCAACTATAATTCATAGTGTATTGTAATCAGTGTAAAAATATTAATGTCTAAAAACAAAATAATAAATAAGAACAAGCAAATCCTTAACGTTAATATTTTATTACAGGGGTCTCCAACCTATGGCCCATAAGTCACATCATGCCTGCTGGAAGCAAGCAGGGGGGGGGGGGAATGAAAGCTTATTTTAAGGGGAGAAAAACCCTGGAAATTGCCACGGAGCACATTGTTGAAAATAAATTTGTGGATGTATTGAGGGGAGGTGGGGCAGCTGCTAACTACACCATATGAACTGAAGCACCAGAATTTTGATTAGTAGCCACTGGCTACCAGAGTCACAAAAAAATGGTAGCCTTTTAAATATATATTCAGTGCAAAAAATAAATAACCTTAAGAAAGTTAGCTCTGAATTATTTTACAAAGGTGGAGTTGACTGATGCCTTGAATGTCTCAGGACTGGAAGTGTGTTGTTGTAGAATATAGGATATGAATTTTCAAATAAAGAAAGACGTGGTTGCCACTTATTGCAACTAAGACTTGATTTTTTAGTAGCCATTTTCAACGAAATGATCGCCCATTGGCGACTGGCGACCGCTAATCTAGAGCAGCAGTCCGAAATGAAATGTTGGCCTGCCTCGCCTCCAAAAATTTACAATGTGGTCCTTGAATAAAAAAGGTAGGAGACCCCTAATTTATCACTGGTGGGCTTTGAGTTAGTTATTGTACAGTAGAACCCCGCTATTTCGCGGGAATCGGGACATGTTTTTCACCCATGTTATTACATAGCCATGGTATATTTTTTATCAGGTATAAGTAAACAACAATAATACAGCACAATGAAATATTAATAAAATTTCAATTAAATACCAGTCAAACTTTGCTGAAATCATGTCACATTTTACTGCATGTAAATAGACAGGGTGGTTCTAAATTGTTTTTACAAATTAAGAGGTGATAGAACTCATTCAGATGACCAATAACTACATAGGAACATCGGATCACATTCCATTCTGAAAGGGTGGAAAGAAAAAACATCCTGCAAGATGAAACAATGCAAGTAATTGCTAGTGACATCATTTTGTACTAGCCTACGTAGCATATCTCTTAAGACTATCAATATTTTGCAAACAACACTAGAGATCTTTGAGAGGGTGCACCGGTTTTCCTTTCACCGGTGTCACCTGTTTAATTACACATGCGGTCAGCATTTTGAACACTTAATGTGAGTTTCGCTTAAACAATTGATTTGATTGTGCAACGTTTGATTTTGTTCATTCACTTTCCCAACACAAGGTTGGAATTCTAATATTCCTCTTTTTCTGCCTCTCATAGTGGAATGCGATCCAATGTTCCTAATTATTGGTCGTCTGAATAGGTGTATCACCCTTCTTAATTTACAAAAATAATTTGGAATCACCCTGGTATTGATAAACTACCTCTAAATAAAAACCTGCAAACACAAACAACTAATAGCAATTATATGATTAAAATTCATAATGGAGGACAGTTATTGCATTTTCTATGAATATTGAGAACTTTGAATTTAATACAGAAGTAGATATTATACATTTTAAAAGGCTCAACATTTCAGACAACCAATTCTCAAAATGAAAGAAAACCGATGAACTTTTCCATGTCTTAAAATATTGGGGACATGACATACCCTCATATCGAGGCATAGTATGAGCGGGACTCTACTGTATTTATATAAATAATTAGCTTCATTTTTATTGGGTACGATTGGCATGTTTTAAATGGTAATATGTTTGCATGTGTAGTTTAAGTCGTTAGATAGATGTGTGTCTTTAGAATAGAATCAATGAGAAATAACTGCATACACAATTATGTAGTTAAAATTTACCCATCTACTGTTTTAGGCTCCCCTGTAATAAACGATGATCTGAGAAAGCTACATCGAGCAAGAACTAAGAAAATAATATCTGAAAGGCTACAAAAGAAAGATCATGCAAAAGTAACAAAGAAACAGTCTTCTGAAGATGAAGACACTTTGTCAGATTCCAATGCCAGCAATCTGGACAGTACAGCTAATCGTAGTAAAGTTACTCATAAAATGAAATCTTCTTGTCACAAACAACACTTAGCTAGAAGTCTGCAAAAAGAACTGAGGCAAAAAAAGATAAAGTATATTATTCCAAGACGAAAGGAAAGAACTTTCCAGAAAACAACTACGAAATACAAATGGAACTTAAGAACGGTCAGGAAAAATTCTCCTGTTTCTTTATTTTCTAATTCCAAAACATTTGGTCGTGATTCTTCGTCATCGAGGAAAAAAACCACACAACATCCAAATATTATACATGTGAAAAGGAAGTACTCTGAAAATGAAACCTCTGCTACTCACAGTAGTTTTAAAAGTGATAATGATAGTTCAGAAGTGATCAGGAGCAAAATTCTAGAAAGTGGAAACAGCAATGGTAGCAGTGGTAGCCAATCATTTGCTAGAAGCAAATCGCAAAATAGTTCTGTTATTAAGAAGTGGTATTTGAGATCAACTCCTGAGGAAATGTCCGATGCTGCCATTTTCATGGATACTGGATCTAAGAGCAATGAGAAGTTTTATGAAATACAAACGCGACATCGTGGCCAAAGAACAGTCACCTACGAGGAAAACATTGACGAGATTTATTCGAAAGAAAATTATGAAGATGAAAACTCTGGGCTGTTTTGCAACGCTAGTTCATTAGCCACTAAAAATAAAACAAATACGAAGGGTGATGTATCAGAAAATTCCAGCACGGGTACAGAAGGTAGCTCAAGGAAACGCACAAACTTTCGAAATTACCGTAACAATGATTGGTCTTTCACCTCAAGAAGAAATATGCGGACCAACTTTATTGGTTGCAGCAGCGAAAGAACTGAACACCTCAGAGGAATTCAGACACGAAACCGTGGTCAAAGAACCGTTGTATATAGCGAAAGTCAATCTTTTCTTGGATTATTTCCATAAATATTTCAAAAAGTAACATTGAATTTTGTGAAGAAATGATTCTTGATCGCTTATTTTGATGGTGCCCACTTGGCCAGATGTAATTTTTCTGTCAGGAACTTAAAGAACTTAAAGTCATAACTGTTTTCTTGTTACAGAATGTCTTTCTAAATATTTGATATTACGAGTTGTTTTGCTCAGATCGTATAAGAAATTGTCTTGCATAAGTCTTTCAAAATCGTTTCTTTGTCCTTACATATGTATGTATGTATGTGTAATAAATTAGATTTTATCATTGCTTCAGACAAATAATAAACTTGTAAATGGATTTATTGTTCAACACATCCCTAAAACTATTGACGTGCAATTATTTTCATCTAACTGATGGATCACTTTCAGAACTTATTGTGACTGAACGTATGAGGCAATGTCTGAATTAGTTGAAGTAAAATTTGATAAACAAAGTATAAATCTATGTGTCAGAGTAGCCATATCTTCGAGTTAAAACTCCAATTAAACATCAAAGTGATTTATTGATGAATAGTTTTAAGGTTAAAAAATTGCAGATTACAAACTACATTGAAAAAGTTTAATAACCCTAGTCCAAACTTTTCTTGGAAGATATTTTTTTAATATTACCAAACCATGTTATTTTTCAATCAGTAATATCCAAGGGTCTGTAGGGGAAATTTTAAACTTCTTAATTGATTTTAACTAATCACCTTCGAGGGACTTGTTTCAACTCCCTATAGAAGATTTTAGTGCAACATCTCGGAAAGATAAGTATTCCTAAACAAACCATTTGTATCATTGCTAAGAAAGATTTTTTAAACAATTTAATGCTCTAGTGCTTTGAAAATTTTGTTAGTCCAGGGGGTGCTCATCCCCCTTAAGGTCCAAATCCACCCCCCCCCTCCCTTAATTGCTCTCGTTGTAACTTTCTCATTTAAATTAGTTTAAACACAGCACTTTTTAGAGTCTCAAATTTCCAGTGAGATTTGTATTGAATGAAACAATAAAAGAATAAAGAAATAAATTTTCTAGATATATATATTCATCAAACTTGAAATAAACAGCTTACATTTGCGACAGCGATTACAAGTACAAGCAGGGTTTAATTTCTAATGAAAGAAGTGCAGGAGCTCCATAGTCCCTGCTACTCCTTTCAATGCGTTGAGTAATGGCACCAGTAATAGACATGCTTAAGACATTGCTCTCAGGTTAACTCAATTTTCTGAGTCTTTTAATGTATTTAGGCTTTTAAAACTTTTTCTCTCATGCAACAACACTTGATCTAATGTTTGGCTGCTTCTGGATCCTCTGCAGGGTTTCCACGGGCCCTCTAAAGTGCCTATAAAGGTCCTATTTTCAAGTATTGTTCGCAGGGGCCCCTCTAAAGGCCATATTTTCTAATCAAAAGGCCCTATTTTTTAGAATTTGTGTCAAATCGACAAAAAACAATTTCTCGACTTGACTTCTCAGATTTTCATGAAACTTTGATGAAACTTACTCATTTTTCACCTTACTAATTTATGTCATAAATTTATATTTTTTAAAAATCTCTCATTCATAAGGGATATGTAATTACTTTTTGGAACTCGTTAAACAGCACTTTTTTTTAACTTGCCAGCAGTGTTTTAAAGTATTTAATTCAAGTTCTATGAGCAACAGAGCCGCATAATAACTCATTTTAAGGTACTTACATGCACTTTAATTTTATATACAGTTAACTCCCAATTATATGTGGAATAGGGTAGGGCGGTAACCGCAGACAACCGATTTGGTGGATAAACTGCAAAGTAAGGGGAAGAATATTAGTCTATACAATAGCTTTTGATAGATCAGTAATATTTGCATCCTAACTAAAATAACACTGCATGAAAAATGTATGTAAAAGCTAAAAAAGAATCGCTCATTATAGCAAATGGATTTCACACATATGCCAGGAAATGGTGCAAACAAATTAATTGAAGCATATCAAGCTGGGTTACACCAAAAATGCATGGGGAAAGGAGGGAAGTTTTTTGAACAAGATTGGTGTGGTCACTCAATTACATGCATAAGTCGTATAGGTCTAATAATCAGTAAATATGGTGTTTAGATTTAAAGGAGTAAGTAGTGTAGATCTAAAAATCAGGTTTCAAGTTGTCCAGTTTCAGGGACCATGAAAGATTAGATGCCATTGGAAGGGAAGAGGAAGAAAAAAATAGGGATGTCTAGAGAGAAACAGGTTTTGCACTAAGGTAAAATGTGCATTTCTCAACATTCAGTTAATCCTTGTCAAAAAAAAAAAAACATGTTTTTAAATGTGTGAAAGCCGGTGGGTAATCCGCCCTGTGGATAACTGGGATTTTAGTGTATAGTTTAATAATTTTCAAGAAATACTTGTTCAAAAAATTTAAAATAATGTCTTTAAATTTTTTTGATAAAATATGATCTTAAATGTATTTCAATGAACACATCCAACATGTTTTAGAATGCGCCTATGAGTGACTCAACAGTTACGGAAAATAATGTGGGAAAAATTTTGCTTTCAAATGTTTTATGAGAGCAACAGTTTTACAATTGCTTATTTTAAAGAGAATTACATTCACTTTAGTCTGTAACATGAATAATTTGAGAAAAAATGTTTTCCACAAAATTTTAAAACATAAAAATTCAAAAATTTTTGTGATAGTGTCCTTTAATTTTTTTTTTTTTTTTTACAATGCGGTTTCAAACTGTCCAAAAATTCTCAGTGGGACCATGAAGTGTTCAGTAGTTACTAAAAAGTTTTAGCGAAAATTGCAATAATGTGTCCTACATTATTTGCCGTAACTGATGATCCTTTCATGGTCCACTCTGAAATTTCCTGTCTTCATTAAAGTACCATAAAAATCATGTGTTTTTTCCGAAAACTTCAAAAGACTCTTTAAAATTTTTGAACTTGACATTTTAAGGAAAAAATTCTCAACAATTATTCAAGATATATAAACGTATTAAATTAATGTGCATGTAATTGTTTTTAAAATGAGCTCTATCATGCAATTCTATAACTCCCATAGAACTTTAGTTATAACATTTTAAAGCTCTGCTGTCAACTAAAAAAAAAATGTTTCTTAACACTTTTCAAAATTACTCACCACAATTATGAATGATAGATTTAAAAAAAAAATACACATGAACAAATTTACGATATCAAAGAGAATTGATGTGCGTCTTTGGCGTGAAGTGACCCTAAATAGTTTTAAAATGTGCTATATAAAAGCCCTATTTTTTTAATCTGCTGAAAGAGTGGGGACCCTGCTCTGAATTAGTTAATTTTATTTTTAACTGCTCAATTTCGAAAAAAAAGTCTGACCTCCCAGTAAAAAACATCGAAAAATCTGATGATACCCAGTAATAGATAGGATGTGTAATGAAACGAGTTCCTCTTTTCTCTTCAAAATATGCAAAAGTTCTTTATTTTTAGAACTAAAGCCTTTTTTTAATTCAAATGGAAATGAATCACCAGCTACCGCATGGTGTCTGTTCATAACCTTCCACCATTGCCTTGTAAATACCAACTGACTCATAAAATTCACTCTGATAACACTAGATTGTTGTACCGTATTCATGGGCCACAGCAACATCGGTTTTACTCGTTTGAAATTCTTATTATTTAAATCCACACTTATGACTGTCTATTACTGGTGCTGTTACCCTAAATAGTCTAAATTCCACTCAAAATGTGAAAAATCACATAAAATTCTGAAGTGCACTAGCTGATCTCTCATGTAAGTTAATAATTAAGCTCCAAGAACAAGAAATTTATTTTACAGTTTGACAAAAATAAACTGCTTTCTTTCTTTCTTTTTTTTTTTTTTTTTTTTTTTGAAGTTTTGTGTCATGCCAAAGAATTATCTGTCATGATTGCAATCAGAGAATTAGACACAGAAAAAATAATCTGAACGTAATAAAGAGGTGATTGTAAATTCATGAAAAAAATGAAAAAAGTTTGAAAAAGAAAATGGGCATTAAATGACCAAAATAATAGTAATAATAAATATCACTTACCCTAACTCAATGATGAATCTGCTTTGTTTTTGCAGAAAATTGTCTCCTCTTTAGCAATGCGAGTTTAGTATCCATCAACCCCATTACGTCGCCGCCCAAGACATGAGGGAACACTAATACAAAATAACTAAATTCCACAGTTACAATTTAAAAAAAGAGTAGTGTGAAATATCAGAGAAACAAAAACTGTCAATGTTTAAAAAGGGGACGCCAGGCAAGAATAGGCCAATGCTACATAACGTATTAGGGGTAGGGAGGGCTAAGAGTGTATTCTGCACATATTATGCAAAAAAACATCGAAATACGAACTCGGACACAAATACCTAATATTATTAATAGCTGGAAGTGGGGCAATTGTCCCCTCCTGACCACCCAAATGATGGTTCAAAGTAAAAATCAGCAATGAAAATAAAACACTTGCCACAAAAAATGTTGAATCTTTGAAGGGGAAGAAGTCAGCTTGTCCCCTGACACACGGCCGTCATTTCAAATTTTTTCGTGGGGGAGCGGGTCAAAGGGTACTTACTGCAAATTATTGAAAAACCATGTCCACTTATATGTAACTAAACTAATTACAAAAAGCTGGCTAGCGTAGGGGAATCGCCCCCGCACCCCCTAAATGACTGGTTTGCTTGATACACTAAGCTAATAGTCTGTGGGACAGTCAACCATATTGTTTCATTCTATGACAATAAAATTGCAAAATGGAAAAGCAGCAGAAATGAACGAGAAAATATTCTATGGTTAAAATACTAAAATATCTTGATTCAAAAGTTGGTGCAAAAATGAAAAAATGCCAATAAATTACTGATCTACAGTGAAACCTGGGTATAACAATAATGTCTATAACAGGGGTCTCCAACCTTTTTCGCTTGCGAGCCATATTGTAAATTTTTGGAGGTGAGGCAGGGCAGTCCAACAACAATATTTCAGCTCAGATGGTCTATTTAGCGCCAGCCCTCCCCCCCCCCCCACCATGCATTGCAAATGTATACATATATATTTTTTTAATTAAGCTCTCGGGTGGTTTTTCGAAAATTTCTGGGCTTGCTTCTAAGTTATCATATTTCCTTATAAAGGGTGTCCCAAAATTAACGTAAGCTTTGAATTTGCCACCATTTTTTCCATAAATTGTTGGCAGCCATGAAAAAAGAACAATTTGACAGTTGAGAGTTTAGGGTTAGTAAAAACGGGGTGTTATTGTACCATACAGCTAGAGAGTGAAACATTTCAATTACTGCACGAGGCATTTCCTAGTTGCGTACTCTCTCATTTTGGTGATCAGAATTAGCACCATAGATCATGTGATTTAACATTTTAAAATTTCTTCTTATGGGGTTATTTGAATTCAAAGGTCTATGTCAACAAGCCCACAACCACCCGTGCATTACCGTGTTGCGATACCGAGCGCCAATAACAGTAACTGCTTGACCAACCTCAACTTTCATTATTTTTGAAACAATTGTTCAATAATGAAAGCGCGTTATTGTATCGTATAACGCTCCATTTTTGATTGCCATAAACTCTCAGCTGTCAAATTGTTCTTTTTTCAGGGTTGCCAACCATTTATTGCAAAAATGGCGGCAAATTCAAATCTTGCGTTAATTTTGGGACACCCTTTACATATTTGCTGTTAGCTAAACTAAATTATATTTCCAGTTCCCGTAAAGCTCTTATAATATAACGATAGGAAATCTTGTAAAATTTAGAATAGTTCAGAAAACTGGAATAAAAAGTATTCTTTGTCACAAAAAAAAAGTTTTTTTTTTCTTTTTTTTTAAAGGCAAATGAGTGATTGGTACAAGACAAAACTATTGCAATGTACTAAAAATTTATTTTATTTAATTAATGATGATTGAAAACTTGGAAATAAATAAGAACACAACATGTGTAAAGATTTAAAATTTTCTTTTTAAAAGATGAAATATAAATGAGAAGATTGCATTTGTTTACCACTTAAAATTTCACTCTATTCAGGGGCATACTTCGTACTTCTAATCATTAAGAAGGATTTTAAATGATCTTACTTTCATCTGATAAAGAAGATCTTATGCTTAGATTTAAATATACTTCAATTTTGAAAACGTCTGTTCACACTTGTAAGTGGATGCAGAAAGAGAAAACATGGCTTTAGCATGATTCTTTAAGTTCTTAAAGTCTTTTTCTGGTAGAGAACTGTAAAATGGAAGTAGGTAAAATTTAGAAAAAAGAGCCAAACTGCTTTTTGCTATTTGCAAAAAATAAAAACAGCCAACCTAAGCGAAAATTGTCCTCTCTTCTAGATAGAATTCTTAAGGGGTTGGGAATCCATTCTTCCATATTTCTTAGCTAAATAAAAAATCACATGTGCAAAAAGGAAAAAAATTATGAAAATGAAAAACGAAGAGATTAATCTACAATGGTTGTGTGTAATGTTCTGTTTAAAACGCTATTTGTTAGAGACTTTCGATTTCCGTCATCAAGTTTTTTCGCAAAATTCAGAATCAAGCATTAAAGTTTGGCAACAAACATTTAAATCTGGTGTCAGTCACCCTCTCAGGCTTAACTGGCTACTAATGAAACACGTGAAGGCAGGAGTGAGCGCATTTTTCCCCTGCGGCCAGGAAATGCCAGGGGACTAACGGCAGAGACAATGGCGTAGCTAGGGAGGGGCGGAAATTTCACATTTTTGATGCGAAAAAATTCAATGCATTTTCCCAATAAGGAAAGCATGCGTTTGATATATTACTGGAGGCAAAAAAAAAAAAAGTCTTCGAATTGTAAGGTTTTTCTGACTATGATAATGAAATTACTATACAAAAGATGTGTTTTTCTTGTGCACATCTCAGCACTGTTGTTTGTTTTTTCTCTTACTTTGTCTGCAGCTACAGACTAAGGGAGGTGGTAGGGTAAAGTCAACGGAGAGAGAGAGAATGTATCTTTTCTTTTTACTGTTAAGGTTAACTATTGCGGAGGAAACAATAAATATTGTCTAATAATAATCTAAAATGTGTATTAGGGTCATAAACTTTGAACTTTAAAATCCCCGTCTCATCCAATGTCTCCAAAAAAAAAAAAAAAAGCTAATAGTTGGGTTTTTTAAACTTAAATTTCACAAAAATTCTAAGGTATTGACCCTAAATGTGCACGAAATCACCTAACGTCATCACAGTTGGCTCCAAATTTCATTTTTAGAAATTTCTGAGGGAAGACCGCAAAACCTTTTTTTTTTTCTCCGAGATGAAGAGCTTAAAATGAGCAACAGTTTCAAAAAAGATTTTGGGTGGAAAAGCCCCCTCCGAACTTTCTCTCATAACTATATTCAGTAAGTTACAGCCCTATAGCCAGGGCTAAGGCAGAAATACATCGCCAGCTCAGTCATTCCAGCCGAGGACTGCAGTTTCGTGCTTATTAGCACTCCTCAGCCCGACTTAAGAAGTAGGTACTAACTTCGCAAAAAAAAAAGACATATCGCTTACGTTTCTGCAAACGTTTGCTTCTCATGTTTTAATTTCAAATTTAAAGGAAACTTTTATTGTTTCTACCGACTTCATATGTTTCTTTGGCAGATTAATTTACATTCTAATGGAGCTTTTTACAGTTTTATTTAATGAATTGTTTTAATGGAATCTTTTGAAGTTCATTAAAAAGACAAAATAATGTATGGCTTCGCTGAACAAAGTTTCTTTGTAACTTTGACCAAACATTGCGACAATAGATGGAATGAAAATTAATGGTCAAGATTTAAAATGCACTAACGAAAAAATTTGCTTTAATTTCATAGAATGTAATTAAAAGTATGATTATGTGTTTGAAATAATATACCTAAGATTTTGAGTTTTTGATGGTTTAATCTGATTATAACAATATTTTTAAACATATGATGTCAAAAACTTGACTGTTTCAAAATAACTTCAGCAGTTAACCTAATAAAAAAACATTATGAATTATAAAAAAAAATCCAATTAAAGTAAAGGAAGAAACAAATTATTTCGGAATGTTTTGCATTGACAGATGGTTTTTCTTTTCTGTATTTCAACCGTATACCCAAATTAACTAATGCGTGACATTAGTATTTAAAATAAATGGTTACTTACCTGTCTTTTAATCTGTTCTTCCATATTTAAAAAAAATATTTTTAAAAGAAAATGAATACTCTCCAACATGGAAAATCTAGCAGACGATACTGGTGGAGTAACACAGTATTTACGTTTTTCCTGCTCATCATTGGTTCAGAACTCTTGTACCTAAGAGGTCATATCGTATGCTTCCCAGATAAAGATGAACGCCGATTCACCCATAAAGTTGAAATAGTTCTTTATTTTAATTTCAATTTTCTCATAAATACAGCAACATTAAGTCAAGATAGTTTTTCCTCGTAATATTACAGCTTTATTTTGAAGAAAAATAAAATTTTACGTTTTGCACTTCCATTGTCGTAAAACTCTATTTCTTGCGATATTTTCTGAGCTGTACCACAGACTATAAGCCAATAGTAAACTAAAGAAGAAGTTGGAAGAAATCCTGTAAGTGTAAAAAACAAAAGTTAAAAAAAAATATTTAAGCAATGAGAAACAATATTTTGGCAGTTCTTGTTTTGCATGAGGGTGAAATCATGTTTAAGTTATTGCCTGAAACGTTTTCAGAAACATAATAGAAATAAAATCTCAGTTTCACAAACTTTTTTAGTTTCTAGAAATGTTTTAAAAAGTAACTTTTCTTTGCAAGATTCTTAAAATTAGCAAATCATACATCGTAAGTTTAAAACAAACATTGACAATCTTTGTTCTTCTAGTGATGTAAAATACCCGGGTATTTATTTTTCGGGATAAATACCCAGGGTATATACCCGGGTAAATACCCAGGGTATATACCGGGTATATACCCAGGTAAATACCCAAATTGGGTATTTACCTGGGTATTTATTTCAAAAATTTATATTCAACTAAAATACTTTTCTGTATGTATTCTACAATGTATATATATAACCAACCATATACAAAACAATAAATTTTTGCCCAAAAATTCTATTTTTATCACATATTTAAAGAATTATTGTGTGAAACAACTTAGCAATCTAATATGATATTCACATTAAATGTGCTGTATATGCCTAATCAATGTTGATAGCCAAATTTCAGATATAAAAAGCCATTCTACAAAAGTAAAAAGCTTAACTGGTAACAAAAAAAAAGCAAACCTAGTCTTTTATAACCCAGTAATATGTCGCTGCATGACATCAAAATGTGAAGAAATGTCGCTCAATTTGTAATTACTATTTATTTACCTGTATCTTTTGCAAAAATTTCCTCCAAACTTAGTTCAAGTGATCAGGCATATTCTGCAGATAACGTAGTCCTTGTTTGGCTCTATCTTTCTATCGTGGTTCAGTGGATTTGTTCTTTGGGTGCGAAGATACATGCATTGTTCTAAATCAAAACTTGTTGAAAGGTAAGCAATTCTACTCGAAATAATATGGAAAAAAAGCTTTTATTTACAGCGCGAAAAACTTAGCGACTACATTCTAGTGTATCCATTTCTACTCTAAATTCTACTCTACAGTTGCCAGAAAAAGTTCTGATAAGTCTTATTTTAAAAGTCTGCGCATGCGCGCGTTGGACACTGAGGTTTCGCTCACGTCAATCACAAACATGCCGGCCCCCGTTGGACGGATGTCCAACCTCTTCTGCAAATGGCAAGGGTGACAATCTAGTAATGGATCTGGTGTATGTCCCAGCTGGAGTCCTCACGTCAGCAACTCTGGCTTTTCCATCCTCTCCTAGATACACTTTCTCAATGCGACACAAGGTCCAGTTCAAAGGGGTGGTACTGCAATTGTCTTTCAGGAGGGCAAGTTGTCCAACCTTGAGATTAGCCGTTGCTTGTCTCCATTTGCCTCGTGTTTGCAAGGAGTTGAGGTACTCTTTCGACCATCTGTTCCAGAAGTCTTTCCTCAACTTCTGGATCATAACCCACCTAGAAGGAAGAGACAAAGAATCCAAAGCAGTATCATTTTCAGGTATCGATAAGAGGGGAGCCCCAACTAAGAAGTGACCAGGTGTGAGTGGTTGCAAATCTGTAGGGTCCGATGAAAGGGGACAGATTGGCCTAGAATTTAAAATGGCCTCTATTTGGACTATGAGTGTATTCAACTCTTCAAATGTCAAAACTGATGATTTAGTTACTTTTAACAGAAGTTTCTTCGTGGATTTTATATTTGCTTCCCATAATCCTCCAAAATGTGGCGAAGCAGGCGGAATGAATTTCCATTCGATATTTTCTTCTGCGCAGAAACGCTGAACATGATCTTTTCTACAAATCTGAAATAATTGATTCAAAACAGAACGAGCACCTTTAAAGTTAGTAGCATTGTCACTCCAAATAGTTGATGGCTTCGAGCGTCTTGCTATGAATCTCTTCAAACATGCCATGAAGGCATCTGTGGTCAAATCCGAAACAATTTCTAAGTGCGTAGCTTTTGTGCTAAAACAGATAAATAAAGCAACATAAGATTTTAATTTTACTCTAGATCTTTTCAAGTTAGGCTTTGTGATAATAGGTCCTGCGAAATCAATTCCTGTTGTTTGGAATGTTCTTGACGGTACGACTCTATCTCGGGGTAAATCTCCCATAATTTGATTGATCGTCTGATTTTTTGTTTTAAAGCAGGTTAAACATTTGTTTATAATACGTCTTACACGCGCTTGCCCTGAGGGTATCCAAAATAATTGTCTAATGACCGAGAGTGTAGTTTGAGTTCCAGAGTGGAAACATTTTTTATGGTAATATTCTATGAGTAAATCTGTAAAATGATGGACTTTGGGCAAAAGCAATTGATGTTTCTGAGAAACTGAAAGTTCTGATTGGTTTAATCTGCCACCTACTCTTAAAAGTTCATCTTTGTCGAGGAAAACGTTCAAATTAAGTAGCTTACTATCTTTGGGAAGAGTCATATTCTTCTTCAAGCATTTGATCTCTTTTCCAAATTCATACTGCTGAATTTGTTTAACCAATAACTTTGTTGTATTCTGCAATTCAAATCCACTTAGGTGATTCTTTTTCCTCTCTAAAGGTTGAAGCTTACAATTTTTTAAGAATCTTAGACACCACGCACTAATTCTAATCAGTTCCATGAAGGACGAATATCTTGAAATGAGGTCATTTTCAACTTTATCTTCGGATACGACTGTTTTCACTACAACATTTTTTCTGACTTCTAATTTTTCCAATTCATCATCAGAAGGATTCAATGGTTCTAAACATTTCGGCCAATATGTTTCATCTTGTCTTAACCATGTGGGTCCATGCCACCAAAAATCACTGTTCCTTAATTCTTCAGCTGACAAGCCTCTTGAGATACAATCACTTGGATTTTGGGATCCAGGACAATGCGACCACTCACTGGGGTTGCTATACTTCTGTATTTCTCGTACTCGATTTCTTACGAAAACTTTCAGCTTTTCGGGGTTACTGTTGATCCAAAAATAAGAAATAGATGAATCTGTCCAAAAATGACGAGTGAACGGAGTTTCAATAACTTTAGAAATCTTGTCACATAATCTAACAGATAGGAGTGTACTTAGCAGTTCGAGTCTCGGTATCGATAGAGTTTTAAGCGGAGCTACTCTACTTTTGGAAGTTAAAAAATTAGAAATGATTCTTCCATCATTGAGCTGAGCGCGAAGATATACCACAGTCCCGTAAGCTCGTTTAGAGGCGTCAGAAAAGGAATGTAGTTGGATGGAATGTACTTTGGCAGGAAGGGCTTCAGCCAAATAATGTCTGGGTATGCTAATCTCTTTTAAGTGTTGAACTTGATCGCACCATTCATTCCAAATTTTACTTTGTTCTTGCGGAAGACTGTCATCCCAATCTAGTCCCAAACACCATATTTCTTGTATCAAACATTTTATTCGAACAACAAAAGGCCCTAAAAATCCAATCGGATCGAACATGCGACTAGCAGCCTGTAAAAGAAATCGTTTGGTGTTATTCCTTTTAGACAAAAACTTTTCTAAATTTTGTGTGTCAAAATAAAATACATCCTTCTCGGCATCCCATGCAACTCCTAAAACTTTGCTGGGAGTTAAGAATTGATTGTCGGAATGATTTGTGTCTTCTGTGTCTAGTCCGGTGTCTTGCCACCGTTTGTTTAGCTGGGCAGAATTTGTCTTCCATTTTCTCAACATCATACCCGCCTCTCTAAAAATATCTCGACTCTCTATACACGTTTTCAATGCTTCTTCTACATTCGTTTGGCCACTGATGAAGTCATCTACATATAATGAACTACTCAAAAGGTTGCATGTTTCTGGGAATTCATCTGTGTATTTTTTCAAATGATGCCTAATAGTTGCTGCTAAGAGAAACGGACTTGAACTAACTCCGAATAGAACTCTCGACATTTTAAATATCTGAAAATTTTCGTCATTCTTATTTCCCTCTGGTTCATCATCCCAAAAGAATCTGGTATAATCGCGATCTTCTTCGTCTATTTCTATCTGCAGGAACGCTTGTCGAATATCCGCAGTGAATGCTATTGGATTGCTTCTAAATTTGTTTATTAAAATAAAAAGATCAGGAGTAAAGTTAAGGCCGGTGTATAAACAGTCATTCAAGGACAATTGGTTTTTGGAATGAGAACTTGCATTGAAAACTATTCTAAGCCTACTTGTGGTTTTATCATTTCGAATAACAGCTCTATGTGGCAAATAAAAGGTATTAGCCTTTTTTTCGATTTCATTCTTTCCCAGGACAGGTTCAATAATATGTTCATTTATGTAGCTGTCCAAAACTGATTTATATTCATAAAAATGAGCGGGATCATTTTTGAAAGTATTTCTCAACCTTAGAAAACTTCTTTTCGCTACGTCTTCATTACTATTCAACAACGGTTTCATGTCAGCTTTCCAGGGAAGCTTAACTTTATAGCGACCATCATTGAAAGTAATCCCCGATTCAAATTTTTTCATTAATTCTTCATCTGAATTGTTTTCTTTTACCGTTTCAGATTCAACACCTAAATTTTCGAGTTCCCAAAATTCCCTTAATTGATCTGAAATATTTTTCTCTTCTACGAAAACCTTCATACTCAACAAATCATTGGTAATATCACTTTTACCAATTAAACACCACCCAAATATAGTTTCACAAGTTACAAGTTTGTCATTTAGCCTTTTTAGCCTTCCCGATACAATATCATAATAATAATCCACTCCAATCAATATTTCAATTTTATTGTTTTTGTCGTCGTAAATATCCGCGAGTTGTAAACCTCTTAATTTTATATGCGACTTTCTAATATTCAAATTAGGAGCAGGCAAATTAGTAGCAGATATTTGATCGGTCACTAAGGCATCAATTTCAATGTTAAGCGAAGGTTCGTTTCTATTTTCTAACTTCATCCTTACCACATCATATTCCCTTTCAATTCCTTGTTTTGACCCGAATGCATATACAGATAAAGTTTCCCTTTTAACAACAGGAAGTTTTAATTTAAATGCAATTTCACGCGTGCAAAAACTCCTCATCGAACCGTTGTCGAGCAATAGTCGAGAAGGCGCGTATGTACCTTTTTCAGAATGTTTTACAAAAACAGAACAAGTTTGTAACAAAATATTATTGCTTGAAGTTATTCCTATCTTATTATTACCAGAGCTATCATTATTACACCGAGAGACAGCGGAAACAACTTTATTTTCAATCTCTTCCTTTTTCGCATTACGCTTGTTTTCCAACTGATAACAAATAGCTCTGCTATGTTTCAAATTACAAATATCACACATTTCTTTTTTCTTGCATTCACGAATTTTATGAAACGATTTCAAACACAGAAAACATCTGGCTTGTTTTTTAAGTATTTCTTTCTTCTCATTAACACTTAAATTATTACATTTTTCTGAGTCATGTGAATCATTACAGAAAATGCATTTGCTTTCATAAATCGGTGCTAAATATTCATGAGCTCTAGAAGAATTATGACTACGCAATGAAAAATTCGGATCAAATGCTTTGCTACAAGTGTTTTGTCTATGATCTGCTGTGGCGCCAGGCTTCGGCAGCTTGTCTGGCTCGCGAGAAAATGATTTCGGTTTTTCTTCTTTTTGCTTATGAAGCAGAAAGCTACTTTCCCTACATTCGATTTCAACCTTCAGAAAGTTTAAAAGTTCTAAAACATCAAAATCAGTCCCATTCGAAAGATTACTCAAACGTTTTCTATTGAAATCTAAAGCTATTTCTTCAGGTATTAATTTTATAAGAATAGGAAGCAATAAGTGTCCGTACATACCAGAAGTTACATTTAAAGAATCAAGACTTCTGATTTGCACTTCTACAGTATCATATAACTTTCTAAGAGCAAATGTATTGTTGGAATTTTTTACAGGATGCAAATTTAATAATTTTGACATATGAGCATTAATAACAAGCTCTTCTCTACCAAATCTCTGTTTTAACAATGTCAAAGCTTTCTCATAATTTTCATCTGTTAGTGCAAAACCATTTACAACGTTAAATGCTGCACCTCCTAATAAGGATTTTAAATATGAAAATTTGTCAATTTTTGTCAAACTATCATTCTTATCTATAGAATTTTGAAACTGATTAAAAAATTCCAACCATTGACAAGGATTACCAAAATATTTCTCAATAGACAATTTAGGCAATTTAATATTTCTCGAACAATCAGCAGAAACATTTCTATTCAAATAAACATTGTTATCAATGCTTGAACTTTCAATGTTTTCTTGTGCATTGGAAATTGCTTGTATATTAGAGTCAAATTGTCGCGTGTTTTGCTTCATTTTCAACTGAGCAGAAATTTTAGAAATCAAAACAACTATTTTCTGGCCATATTCAACGGCCGCTACAATTTCTGTGTCAAATTCTTTTTCATCGCTAATTATATCTTGAATTTCTTTATCTATTTCTTTAATTTGTTTCGACATTTCAGTTAAATAATCAAGATGTTCTTGTAATGTTCCTACATTATAAGAATCTAATACTTCAACATCTAATTTGTTCACATATTTAGTAACTATTCCTTTCAGAACAGCTCTCGATCGTTTCTTTTTTGAAAGTTCAAGCTCCATATTATATTTCTACTGAACAATTATTTAAAATGTTCTCAAATATATTGCTTACCTTGCATCTAATGGCAATGATGTTCGTCGCTTCCCGGTCCAGTTGCACCAAAATGTTTGGCTCTATCTTTCTATCGTGGTTCAGTGGATTTGTTCTTTGGGTGCGAAGATACATGCATTGTTCTAAATCAAAACTTGTTGAAAGGTAAGCAATTCTACTCGAAATAATATGGAAAAAAAGCTTTTATTTACAGCGCGAAAAACTTAGCGACTACATTCTAGTGTATCCATTTCTACTCTAAATTCTACTCTACAGTTGCCAGAAAAAGTTCTGATAAGTCTTATTTTAAAAGTCTGCGCATGCGCGCGTTGGACACTGAGGTTTCGCTCACGTCAATCACAAACAGTCCTTATTTGGCTTATTTTATTTTGATATTTTGACTCTCTCTTTTTATTGTACTTCTAGCATAAGTATTGAGTATGAGAAAAAATAGAGACATTACAGCTGTTTTACAATGTCTTAATTTAAAGAACAAAACAATTTAATACTAAAAATAAATGCAGTACAACATAAATGTTAGCATAAAAATACTTGATCATTCCTTTTTCAGTAAAATGTGTTTGAAGATGTTTTACGGTTTATGTTTTTTTAAAAGAAAATCATCATCTTTTGATACCGCCTAAATTTTTTTGGCAAAATTCGCAGTCATTAGGGAATTTATCCTGCCTTCGGATAAATACCCCAAAAAATATTTACCTTCCTACCCTACATCACTAATTGCGTGTATTAAAAATAGTTGGAATAAATTTTCATCATGAAGACCGAGGAGCAAATACAGATGAGCAAGGCAACAAAAAGCAATATTTTGATTTTTTTTACTTATTAATGTGAAAACTGTTTCTATATTTGCCACGTTATCACTTAAACAGCAATAAAATAAATAAATAACATCACAGTGTCTTAATAACTTCTCAGTTTATTCTTCCAAACATCCCTCATGCTTCCTTTTTTTTCTCATTTTGGATATGACTAACCTACATTGTGATTTTGAAATCCTGAAGTTCATCATTGAATTGCTTATACTTCTCCAATTATGACATGTGAAAGAAAGATTCTTTGGTTCACGATATGTTTCTTTCATAATTTCATCAAGTCTTCAATAAAAAAATATTATAAACTTTGTAATACATATGCATGTAACAGTTTTGCCAATTATTACTTCCTTGTAATTACAAAAAAGGACGTATTGTATTCGCGAAAAAAATTTCACCCAAAAATCAGCCTTAATTTCCATTTTGCTGAGCCCCAAATGAATGTTGAGTTTTTTTTTTCAACCCAACCACACGTGGATATGTGCCTAGGAACGTACAGACACCCGAAATATCCATTTTGACGATCCTCGAGTTAATTACAACGAGTTTTCTCGTGACGTCTGTATGTACATATGTATGTGTGTATGTGTGTCGCATAACTCAAGAATGGAATGCCCTAGAAAGTTGAAATTTGGTACATAGACTCTTAGTGGGGTCTAGTTGTGCACCTTCCTTTTTGGTTGCATTCGGATGCTCCAAATGGGGTCTTTTGCCCCTTTTTGGGGGAACATCAGGGGCGGCAAATAGGGGGGTCAAGAGGGGGCGTTCGCACCCCCAAATTTTTTGAAAAGAATGATAGAAAATGGGTGAATTCAATTCATGTAAGTCGGAAATCTCGCTGGTTCTCAGCAACTATTTGATGAAACTCGACACATTCTCAGACTAGAAAAAGTGTTTTTCGTTATTCGGATAATGACTTAGAAATTCATGAAGTATTTTCAGCTTTTTCAGAACACAGAAAACTGATAGAGAACCATGGTTAATTTTAACTAAAGAAGACACTGCCTCATATAGGCTAAATATTTCACACTTGTGCGCCCAGAGTAACGATGGTATGTCCAACATGAGAGGCTCGTGAGAAGTGGTGCGGCTGCATGGTTTTCACAAGAAAATTCCTTGATATTTTTCATTCACTTTTACGTCATTTTTTAAGTGTATATTTATTTAATGAATGTTCATCGCTTTCCTTCTGCTAGAAACACGTTTCAGCTGCTCAATATATTATAATGCTTTCATAGAAACTTCTTAAAAGTGCATGTGATTTTTATCAACCAAATACCTTTTACAGGGCTCTATAATTATGCAATCGCGGAGTGACACAAGATAATCTTTAAGAGTTAAAACCAGTTTCGTCCTTGTTATGGACTCATCAGTCTGGAATAGTGAATAACAGAGCTTGAGGCAGATGATATCTCATTGAAGCTGAGAGCGCCGACATGACTAGATTATTCAATCATGAAAAGTTTATGCACCTCACAGTTTTTGAAGTAGCCTGGGTGATTTTGAAGAGCAAGATACAAAAAGTGTTTTCATACATAACTTTGTGTTACTTCAATTATTTTTTAACTATTACAATCAGCTCAGCTAGTAGAGAAAGATTCTTTTACATGTCTCAGGAGTTTAGAGAAGCACAAAGGGGGGGGGGATAAAAAAAATCAAAACCTTTTCCATTTAGCTGAACTGGCAAAACAGCAAGACATTGGGCACTGATAGATTAGTAACTTAACACGATTTCCTGCTCTTCCGAATTCCAAAAATCATGCATTATAACTTTTCCAAAAGGTATAAAATTTTAGTAGCGACATGTTTTGTATGATAACTTTTTAGTCAATGAATCAAAATTTTAATTGTTTCTAAACACTAATTTTATTTATATTAAACCGATTTTATGACAAATTCTTGCTAGCTAATGTGTGTTTGGTTTCGCTTTGGGGTTATACATATTTAAGAAATTAGACCCCCCAAATGAAATGGTGAAATGCCGCCCCTGGGGAACATCATTGTTAATTTCGATATAAACTCAAGTGGTGTTATAATTTGGCGGACACTTGGCGATATATCGGCAGTCTTTTGGTCGCCAAACTTGGCGACAAATTTGGCATTTTTTTTAAAATCTGGTTTCAATTTGGTCACTGTTGGTGATATTTAGAGAGTAAACTATTCGATCATATTAAAACTGCCAATAATGAGAAAATGACATTAAATTAGAGTAAAAGGAAGTCATGTGATGCACACATCAGCTCGTTTCATGTTTAGATTTAAAAAAAATATTCCATTCACTTTTTGCATTTTTTTTTTGTAAAATACCCAGTTTTTGGGTATTTACCCAGGCCTTGGGTAAATACCCAAAAAATATTTACCTACCCGCTGGGTATTTACCCAATCCACATCACTAGTTCTTCCTAATGCTGCATTGAAAATTTTCATAGCATCACCAAAAGAAATACAATATAACCTCGATATCTCAAATCTCTCGGGACGGGGAAAAAAATCAAGTTTTTGAGTTATCAAGGTTTTACAAAAATTGCACTAGAACAGGGTGGCGACAGGAACTGTGAAAAAAAGTTCCCTGACTTTTCCCTGATTTCCCTGATCAAGTTCACCAAATTTCCCTGATTTACGTTACCAATGATAATGGTTTTCTTTCTTTGCTCTACTTGAAATCCATTGTATGTTTGTATTAAATGAAGTATTTTAAACGTTTTAAGTTGTGTAAAGTTGTTGAACTAAAGATATATTTTAAAAAGATGCTACTTTTTTAATAAAATGGTTTTTAAAAAAAACAAAAAAAAAACAAGACAATTTTTTTGGAAGGAAAGAAAAACCAACAAAACAGTATATTAAATTTTTATACATGGAAAGATTATAGAAAATTAAAAAAAAAAAAAAACTTCACTTCCAGAAACCACTTAGCATAAGAAATTTAAGAAACTATTAAAATTACTCTTTAAAACATATGTGTATTTATGATAAAACTAAAAAGTAATTGAAATTATTTTGAACTAAGTTTTCAAACAGTATAATAATTGCTGCAAGAATAAAAATAGTGAAAGAATAGAAGTAATGTAGTTATTCTTATCTAACTAATTGACATATTTATGCAAAACAGATGAATCCATTTGACATCCATTCATAAGGAGCTTTTCTCTAATCTAAAATATAGGTTTTAATGAATGAATACAGCATTTTAACAATAAAAAAAATAAAAATATCTACTTAAGTTCACAAGTTAACTCTATTTCAAATGATTTCAGTATGTAACGAAAAAAAAATCTTAGATTGCTTTTGTAACAAACAACTTTGAATGCAAGAAAAAAAAAAGCAATTAGTTAATATCAAAATATATAAAAGAATACAACTTGGTTATAAAATTAAAAAATTACTTAAGTCTGAAGAAAAGAAAACCTTTATAATCTGCGGTGACAACAAATAGTATAACGGCAAAAAACAAAGTTCTTTTAATTGAAAATTTTTTTTTAGCAATTAAATTAAAAACCCAAAGAAGTAATAACTTTTAAGCTTTTATAGTATTAATTTAAAAACCAAAGATTTCTTCTTGAAATCGTGATTACAGTACGCTAATTACATCGAGACAGTGGGATAAAGTCAACGGAGCTAAGGCATTAATGAAGCCTTCCTCTTTGCGTGTATGGTTGTTTATTTTACGTAGCATTGAAAGCGTAAAAGGAAATTTCAAGCTAGGTAAAATAAACAACCTAACAGACACAGAAGCAATCTTAATAAGTCCATCCTGTGGTTAATAAGTAAGATTCAATACTTTGACGTTGAGGAAAAAAAATGCACAAATATGGGGCAGTGTATAATCGCACCTCATTAATTTTACTTTTTTCGAACAGATAATTGGCGGAAAATGCGTAGGGAATTAGAGTATTTAATTTTGTAAAGCAAAAAAAAACATTTTTTTTCCTTCATAAAATCAATTTTCCCTGATTTTTTGTTATTTTTTCAAAATTCCCTGATATTTCCCTGATTTTTCCCTGATTAATAAAGTTCCCTGACTTTTCCCTGATCTCCCTGATTTCCCTGATCTGTCGCCACCCTGTAGAAACTCTCACAATTACACACATATGCTATATGCATTTATATATATACTATGCGACCACTTTGAATTACGATCAATAAAGTAGTCTTCAATATTTTACCAGATTTGAAATGTTATCTTGAAAAATCTGTTCCTGTGCAGCTGGAAGAGATTTTGAAATGAACAACAATTTCAACTTTGTTTTTCACCTAAAAATTTAAAAATTCTTATCTTCAACTAATAGCTACCCACATTCAAAAAAATTTTCAAGAGCCATTTTGTAGTAGTTAAAAAAGCAGAATGATGGAAATGAGGAACGCATTTTCCGTTTTCACTTGAAAACTGACTGGCGAAAAATCAACCCCCTTTCCTCAAGTGGACAACATGTTCGAGAGAAATGCACAAAGATTCTAAACTCTGGGGAAAATACAGCACCCCTTTCATACCAACACTTCCCTATTATCTTGCTTCAATCCCCTAATCACAAAGTTTCCAAGAAGAAAGATGAAAACTGATCCCTGGAACTTGTTTTAATACAAAAATTGCCAAAGAAAAACGACAACTGAAACTTGCTTCTGTGCAAAAATTTCGACATATGAAGGGTTCCGAAAAGTAAATTTTGAGATAACTATGGAAAATACATAGGGGTTTTTATAGAAAATGCAGGGGAAAAATGTTTTTTCGAGTCATCAAGGGTTTCGAGATAAGGAGGTTCGAGATATCAAGGTTCAACTGTATAGTTTAAATAGGAGCAAACCATTAGAAAACAAATTTAAACAAGCTTTTAAAATTTGGATTTCCAGATGCATTAATAGTAAAGGAGGCCACCTTTACCAGGGGTGCCCACCTGGGGGGGGGGGTCATGGTGAAGACTGCACCATTGAAATTTTTAGAGGGGGTTGTTTTGAGGAGTATCTTTTACTTTTTAGGGGGTGGCTCTTGCTTTTTTGGGGGGAGCTTTGCAATATTTATGGAGGTGCGCCCTGGCTCTTTGAGGGGGAGGGGGCTCAGATGGGGGCACCCCTGCTGAGCTCGCTAGGAGCCTTACCAGAAGTAATGAGGATGGATGAACCACCTTAGTCCAACTTACGATACTGAGAGACAAGAAAAAACTAAGGAAAAGACTTCAGTGTCCAAGGAAAAGTGAGATTATTATTTTTTTTGAGTAATAAAATGATGATTGCTTATTTACCTCATTGTCATCTGACGAAAATCGATGTTCCTATGATTTTTCGACTCGGGTTATCTGCGAGCACCACTACAAGTTTTATAAAATTAATATTTAGTTATAAAAAACTGGGAATATTTATATTATGAATTGTTATAGGGGCATTCCAAGGTATTTTTGACATTATGTAGAGTCCGTAACGTGACCTTTTTTTGCCATAACTTTTTAATTTACCGTTTGATTTGCAAATTATTTTAATTTGAGCTGGTAGGTTGGTTGGTAAAGATCAAAATAAAATAATATGCTAATCAAACAGTAAATTAAAAAGTTATGGCAAAAAAGGTCATGTTACGGACTCTACATAAATGTCAAAAATACCTTGGAATGCCCCTATATTAACCAATGCTTGATTTTTTGACGCTGAGCTAATGAAAAAGAACTGAAAAAAATATGTATCCAAAAATGTCACACATTACGGTGGAATAGTCCTTATGATCAAACTCTTGTCTACCCCCATATCTACCCCTCCTCATTTCTTGTCTGTTTGCTTTTTTATCCCTTTCCTTTACTGTGCTACGTCCTTTTGTGTGTTTACCTGATTTGTATAAATTGATATTTTAGGATAAAAATATACCTGTATACCCATATTAGAGAAGACAAAGAGAGGTATAAACTTAATTTGGTATAACTACTTTATCTTGCTTAAGTATCCATCTATGACAAATGGGCGAATCAGGCTTAATTAGTTCCGTACAATGTCTCTAAAAATAAGAACTGAAAGGTCTTTGTATTCTGATGTTACACTTCAATACTCATTCACACAATTAAAATGTCTGGCTTGTCTTGGACAACAGAATCAACTTTAAGGACATGCAGCAATGAACCAAGTCCGAGCGGGAAAAAATAAGTGCATATTAAAACGTGAACGAAGGCTATCTGTTGGGTGGCATAGGGCCATAAAAGAAGGCCTCGATGCAAGGAATCTCGTAAGTGGTGAGATATCACTGCAATTAGAAAAATCCATCCTATTCTTTCAGCTAACACACATCTGATGTACATCATTGAAATAACGAAGAATACAGTCAGAGATACTATTAAAGTGGAGTTGTGGAGAAAGGGTCTTGATGGGAGATTAACAGCATCCTGCAAGTACAAAGAAATACTTTTAGCTGAACTAGTTACATGAATATAATCAAACTTCACTATGAAATATTGAAATACAGTCTAACTCACTTATAACGAAAAATGGGTAATAACTATAAACGCAAAAAAACGGGTTTGTAAAAAAACCATAAATATTTATACATACTTGCTTTCTCTGTACAGCCGGATCTTGATAACTCGAAACTTATAACTCGAATATTCCTTTATCTCAAAGTTTTCATTGGGTCTTAAACTCTTGAGACTGCTGTGGAAACTTTCCATAACTCAAACTACCAATAACTTGAACGTTTTAGCTGGTCCCTTGGGACTTCAAGTTATCGAGAGTTGACTTAATTTTTATTTCTGTACATTAACAAAGAGGCCAGTCAATTTGTTTTGAAATGTCTTATTGTACCTTTCTTGCATCATTATTTTTCAAGAAATACTCAAGGCCCAAAAAACATCGTAATTTTCACTCCTGGCTTCAAAAACATTTGAAGCTTTTTTTTCATTTCAAAAGCTATTGAATACATTGAGGGTAATTCACCTTCAAACTCTTCACATTTTTGCTATAGTCGTTGCTTTTATTATGTTTTTCATCTGAATTAGTTTCAATTTAAACTGCAATATTGTCAGGAAGTATCTTGGAAATGATAACATTGGTGTCAACAAATATATAACTTTCAATTGCTTCTCTACTCACAATTAAAGGAAAAAAATGCCATCACTAGTTTACAGAAAACTCATCACTATCTACTTTAGAATGTTGCAGGAATTTTTCCAAGAAAAGGTAAGGGTTTGTCTGCTAATATAGTTAAATGTTTAAAAGTATCAAATAACAGTATCCTAAAACACAATTGCATCGATAAACGTTACAACGACAGATTTTTTTTTTTTTTTTTTTTTTTTAAGTTAAAGCACATAAACGTTGAAATGGGACATACCCACTAATATTAAAAAAAAAAAAAAAAAAAAAAAAAAAAAAAAAAAAAAAAAACGAGGCCAATAATTTCTTTTTATGAAGCAGTAACTTCTTACCTCTGTGATGCAGTATGTAATTAATCAAAACTCAAAAAGGAGACGGAAACATTTCTGTCAAAGTTCTCATTCGTTCCCTTTCGAAGCAATAAGCAAACCGAAAGTTATAAGCACGTGTTTTTAGTCATCCACCGACTACTTCTCGGAACTAGAGACATAGCAACAAAAAAGGGAGGGGGACCAGACTTCGAATGCCCAACAGGGGTGACGAGGTGGGGTCAACGTCAACGACAAATCTCCTTAGGCTCAAAGCTAATCAGTCCCAAAGACCTCTGTCGCCGACAGTCTTTACAATGTACTGATATTTTTGCTGCTACTACTGGACGACGACGACAGCAAACCCTGAACAACGGGGTGTCTTAGTATATCCCTCGGGTAATTTTTCTGGAAACCTTTCTTCGGCAGGGTATAGAGACTTCAGGCTAATTCCATTCTGAAGTAGCCAAGAAGGAATTTCGAAAACTCAGATGTGATTCAAAGAGGAATTTTTTAGCAATTCAATTCTTGACATTGAAATTATTTCATTTTACGGACACAGCAAAAAACTTCTTCGCTTAAAAAAAAAGTTTAGTAGCTTAGGGGAGGAGAAACTTCTCTCAGGGCAGGCGGCGCCTCCCCTGGCCTACCCCTGGCTACGGCCCTGGTTACGTCCCTGGGGGGGGGAGTAGATTTACCAGTGAGCTAAGGGCTGATTTTGTATAATCGCCCGGGCTGTTTTAACGGTCCAGTTCAGCCCTGAGTAAGTTAAATAATTATGGCAAAAAAAAAGTGTCACATTAGGGACTCTACATTTGTCCAAAATGTTGTGAAATGGCCCTATAGTGAAAAACAATGGGGGCAATCTGTACCCAAAAATATATTTATTTATTTTTTAATTAACTCAATGTATGATGTGTAAATTATATTTAAATAATTTTTCAGCATAAGGAAAACTTATATGTTTATGAAAAATGTCAATAATGAATGTATTTGTAATTAAAATGTTAGTATTTGGCATTCTTAACAGATTTTTGAGCTTTCAATCAGTTTTTAACATGTGGCGTCAAAAATGCAACCCTGCTTTTATGCTAAGTTTTATTGTACTTTTTCTCTAAAACATATAATATTAGTATAACAGAATTCTTTTCTTTTTGGAGTTGTTTCATGTAATGCATTGAAGAAAAAAAGAGCTTTTTTCCACCTAGCAAATATTGATGTAACTTTGCATAAAAGTAACATATGACTTTTCCTTCCAAAACCAGTCCAATAAATGTACTTTTTCCAAAGCTCTGAAAGTAGCACTTTTATATTCCCAGATATCGTTTAAAACATCTTTAGTTTTCTTTAATCTGTATAAATTATCTCATGAATATTCAATAATTGATTTTTCTTTTGATTTTTCAAAAATAATTGCGTGCTAATGGTGAATACTTACTGCTGTTTTCAATTAACACTAGAAAGACTAAGTTTTCCATATACCTAGAAGTACTAGTAGCGGTCATTTTGACCGCCATAATTAAAAGACAATAAATTATTTCTTTTCAGGATTTTTCATCACAGAAAAGGATTTGCTTTGATACTTAATGAATTAATTTAACACTTTAATTATAATATAACTTATAAATAACTCTCAGGCCACTTTTTTTTTTTTTTTTTTTATGTTCCATCAAGCAAAATACAAATTTGCATTACATAACTGGCATTGAGAAAGAATAAATTGTACAAAATATGATACATTCATAAGCGGATTTAGGACTGAGTTCCTGGGGGGGGGGGGGGGGGGCAGGATTTTTTTAGCAACATTTTTATTGCACCCCCCCCCCATTCCCATGTTTTTGTCTGTTTCCTGTGATGCATAAGTTCATGCTTTACTTTTTTGTGTGTTGTTTTCATTAATGTGTGTTTTCATACTGTCCTTTTTGAATTGACTTTAAGAGAGGGAGCTGTTATCAAGAGAGTGACGCAGGGCTCCCTTTTAAGTGGGAAATAGAATATCTCCAATTTTAGAGGGCCGGGGTTTCTCCCCCGGAGAAATTTTGTAAAACAGATATAAAATTCGGCATTTTGAAGCCTTATAAAGGTTAATTGGATAGACATAGAAATTGATAACGAGATTATACAGTTGTACATAATTGTTCAGCCATTTTAAGTTTGAAAGAAAAAATAAACTATAGATTTCTCACAGGGGCGTAGCTAAGGGGGGGGTTTGGGGACAACCCCCCCCCCAAAAAAAAACGTTAGTCTCGAAAAAAAAAAGAGAAAAAGAAGAGGGAAGAAAAAGAAAAAAAGAAGAAAAATCACTACGACTTTTTTCTGTGTAACAAAGGTCAAAAATTCACTTCGCCCCCCCCCTCCCAATGCCATTGAAAATCTGCTCCATCAGTGACCCTCAAGTATAAAGACGCCTCCCTCTGCTGCGACAATTTTTTGATAATTGAGTGAAATTTGACACTTCGCTTTAGAAATGAGATTGTTTGTTAAATCCACGTATAGGCAGCCTTTCTTTGTCATAGATTCTGCAAATTGTTAAATATGTTTAATTTTATGAGCCGCGCAGTGGGAATATTGCATACAGTTAAATCTGTATATTTCGAATTTCACATTAAAAAAATCGAGATAAAGAGGTTTTGAATTACGGAGGCTTTAAGAAACTTTTTATAGAAATTTGAAATATGATGGTGAAAATTTGAAATCGATACTAAAGACAATATGGGCTCTTGATTAAAATTCCTCTTTATTAGTTTTGTTAGGCATTTATTCTATTATTACAATATTAAGTGCTTTATTGCGAGTTTAAGGAATCATTTTGACGGTAAAAGTAACTTTAAGCATATCTTTTTCAAGAAAAGTCTTTTATTGCTTTTTGATCCATGATTATTTTTTTTTCGGACTCATTACTTATCCTCTTGAGGTTAGCAATTGCAGCAAATCTAACTTGGCCAGTAGTCTACCTATTTCCTGACCTACGATTTCCCTGTTTTGTCTGAGTGTACATACCTTTTTTCATTACTTGAAAAAAAACTTATACTTTCTTTTCACTCCTATCATTTCGATTTTCTAAGGAATCACAATTTTAAGAAAGATAGCAACCAAAGAACAGTACTAATCCAGATAACAGAGCGAAATGGCTTTTAATTTCACCCTTTAACTCTTTCAAGAAAGTGTGCAAAACGACTGTCCTTTGGTTAATCTTCCTGGAAAGCCTATTCGTGGAACGCATTCACTGCCTCCTCAGCTCTTGAAGACAATTCCTCTGTTTCTGAGTTGAAGAAAATGTTTTTGTTTGCTGCTTTGAAGATCATTGGGCTTTGAATCCGAAAATGATAGCATAACCTGAATTCGAGATGATAGAGGTTTTTGTTGGTCTGATCTCGTGTGTGTCATAGGTCATAGTCAAAACTACCTTTGCTAACCAGAGTATCCATTGCAATCACATTGATTCTTCAGCCAGTATTTACTGCGTATTCTTTTGGAAACATAGTCTGTTTAAAGTAGTACATTCTAAGGGAAAGTTGTTGCATAATGAAATGAACAGGACCGATAACAAGCTTTTTTCAACTCAAAGAAAAAAATTAAAATGACGAAAAGGATTGCTCTAAAAAGAGAAAGTTAACGTCGTCTGAAGAAAACGAAGTACAGTCTGCAAAGCAGCGTCAGTCCCATCAGACCCTTTTGAAGGTAATTTCATTTTAATTCAAAAGAAACACTGCATAGCATTACATGAATAAAATGTTTAAAAATGAGATGAATCTAGATTATTTCTAATAGCTTGGTTTGGATTAAAAAGTAGAAAATAAAAAAGACTTCTGTTTATAATACCCGAAAATTGCTGTTGCTCTCTCAAATAGATATTTATGTAAATTCTAAAAAGGCTAAAAAATTAAAAATAAATATCTTTATAAATATAATATCTTTATAGTCTGACCACCGATGAGATTGAAAGTCAAACATCCAGTTTACAGGCGGAAATGGAAGTATCTATTAGCTTTCAGGGATGCCAGCTTTTGTAGATGTGTGTTAGCCTCTAAATTAAGCAGTCACACTGAATGAACGGAACACGCTCATCAGATATTTGATTTCCCCCTGATTTGGATAGACTGGTTTTGACAAGACATTGCTAGAAAATTTCACTTTAAATTAAATGAAGGGAAAAGAAAAAAAAGTTGAATTTTCCATAACATTAAACAAATAAAAAATTCTTTGCTTTTGTTTTGTTTGACACAAGTATCGGAATTGGGGCACCCCATTTCAAAGTATGTAAGATTCACCTCCCTCTTATTTTTTAATACTAAAAAAATTTACACACACACACACATATATATATATATATATATATATATAAAAGAAGACCCCCCCCCCCCGAAAGTCGGGTCTAGCTACGCCTCTGATTTCTCATTACAACAACCTTTTTTTAATTATATGTAGTGCAGAAAACGAAAAGGAATAGAAATAGTGTATTTTTTTCCTCGCTAAACAGATTAACATTATGCAGTAGAAGTAATTGGAGCCCACTTTGCTTAGGATTTTCAAAGACTTTTCTAATTATTTTCAAGGACTCTAGAACAATTAAAATTATTTAACGCACTTCATTTGTACTTTCCAGTCTTTGATATTTTAGTACTTGATTGTAAATTTTTAGTCCTGTTCTAACTTTGGGAGAAATAGCTATTTTAAATTTAAAAGAAAAAATAAACCATAGATTTCTCACGACCACAACTTTTCTTCAGTTGCAAGTGGGGCAGAAAACGAAAATAAATAGAAGTAGTGTATTTTTTTCCGTGCTAAACAAATAGATAATATGCAGAAGAAGTAAGATAAAAGCAATCAACACAAAAGAATTTCCAAAATACTGCATTCGGGATTGAATAAATAGCAAGATATGAAACATGTGAGTCAAAAAAAGTTATTTCAAATAATATGTTACAAACGTGAGAACCATGATTTTTACATTTTTAATACAGGATGTGGCAAGGAGCTGAATTAGACATATTTTGGCATTCCTCCCCCTCTACCATTTGTTAGAAAATTTAAAATTTAAGGTTTGTAGCCACTCGTTTCCAAATATTCAAGGTTTTCAAGCACTTAAATATGAAATTAGTTTTTTCAAGCCATTTCCATTTTTTAAGGAACGAATCGTGAATTTTTTTTTAGGAGTTAGGGACCCACTTCAAAGCAGGCGTCCTAAGCAATAGCTTGTTTACCTTAAAGGCAAATTCAGTCCCATTTGTAATTCACTTACCTGCAAATTTTTGCTTGATTTTTTTGTAATTTTTACGAAAATTCGTCAGTTTTTACGGTTAAAGGATTTTTACAATTTTCCAATCTTTGTTAGGCTTTTATAGACTTTTATAAAATTTCAGCAAATTTTTTCAAAACTTTTGATGACTCAATTATTTAGATTTCCATAATGACAAGGACTGATTCACTTAGACTTAGATGATTATGACTTACCTTACTTTTTAAACAGTATTTATAAAGTAAGTAAAATTGTACTCTCCCTCTAAGTAAAAAGATTCATTTAATCAGAGCACTCAGATAACTGAAATTTATTCAGTTTGCGATAGTATTTCTCTCTCTCTATCTCTCTCTTAGAAAAAAGAGAGAGAGAGAAGGGAAAAAAACTATGTTTTTTTTATTTTTTTTTTAGAATTCCTCAAATGGTCAATTAATCTACTCCAGTGACAGCTGTACTATATGTATTTAATGATCGTTTTTTTTCCTTTTCTTTTCTCCCATCAGAAAAGGACATTCGCTTTTCTCTTCATTTTCATTGAACTATTCAAAAAAGAAAAAGTCATGATTTTTTTGTTTTAAGATTCCGGAAGATGTGTTGTTACTATATAAAGTTCTCCCAAAACTGGGGGCATTGCCCCCTATGCCACCCCTCCATTAAATCCACCCATGCCCTTCTGAACTATTCAAAAAAGAAAAAATCATATAAAAATATATATTCTTTTAATTTTCAGAAGATGTGTTGTTACTACATAAAGTCCTTCATAAATCCACCCATGGATACATTTTTAAGCATAAAATAACTAACAAATATTTGCAACCATGCATGTAATTATATTCATAAATGAATAACTATTGTAATACATATTTACATTATTTACAAATACTCATCTTTACCATTTCACTTATACATGAGCCAAAATTGTCTTTTTGCAATCAGAAAAAATTTTCGTAATTTTATTTCCAGATTGTTTCATTTGACATTGCTTTCATTATTTCCATTCTTTATCGTTTGTAGCAAAATTGATCAGTGCAGGTGACTTGGAGGAAGTCTACTTGTGCTCATCTGCTAAATTTAAGACATTCTCGACACTCAATCTATGTACAAGTAATTTCTTTGTAAATGTATCAAAGCATTTCTAGCTGCTTGGTCAAGAATATCAAAAAAATCTTGCATTGGTCAACTCTACTCCAAACTGCTTCATAAGTGGCTAATTTTTTCCCCCCTCTTGCACTTTGAGAGAAAATGTTCTGTTTTTGAATTTTTCACTTTTTTTTTTTTGCTTTCTGGCACCCCTTTTCCTTTTTTATATTGATTTCTATAGCATTAGTGTTTATTAGCGAAGTTTTGTCTGTTTCTGACTTTGATGAAGAATCTTTTTGTACAAATCTAGGTTTCAAAAAATATTCCCAATCATCTGATGAAAGTAAATTATCTTTCACGTCATATTGCTCTTCAGGTAAGTCAGACTGATCATACAAATCAGAATAAGTTTTCGACAAATTCTGTAAAAGTTGTAGGAAATCATATTGTGATAAGTTTTGTCCTTCGGGACATCATGAAGAGAATTATGTGACTGGGCACTTCAAAAGCATTGTAGGAAAGAAACACCTATGTTGCAAGCAAAACACATGTTCTGCTGCACAAAATAGTTCCAGCTAAATTTTTAGAATACACCTGTTTTAAATCTACCTCTTTACAGAACCAAAGGAATTTCACTTGCCCAATAACATGCTTTTCAAATCGACATCTTTCAATTGTGCCCTCTGTACTGATAACAAAAAGAAAGATGAATATGAACAACAAGTGTTTCCCATTTTCCTAACTATTCAAAGAACTGCACCTAATTAGCAGGTGCTACTCAAACCCACCAATTACAAAATAATGTTACTCATCCTGAAAACTATCAAAAACCTATCATGTACATTTCTGATAACAAAAAAGAACAAAACTGGATGCATATAAATAAACGTTCGTTGAGCAGTCAACATGACCGCAGTCAGTCTTTCTAGGTATAAACATTTATAGTGACTATAATAATAAGCCTAAAGAAATAAAATAAACTTCTGTAAGATCTTAATAAATAGATAGGAAAAGTAAATGAAGGAAGAAGAGTTTGAAAATTAAATGCGGTAAATATGAGCATTTGAAAACCGTTTGTGATCAAAATGACCACTTCCATCTTTCTAGTGTTGAAGATGATTTATCAATTAAAATCAATTTAATATGTAATATTGATATTCAAACTTATATTTTTCACTCTACACACAAAAGAGAATAAAGTAGTTGCAACGTTCTTATTAATCATTAAAATTATAACAAATGTCGATTGAGTTATGCAGTCCAACGTACCCCACCCATGGCCCCGTGGGGCACGTTGGTCCACTTAACAAGGTTCCGTTAAAAATTAATATAAAAAGAGTTTATCAATTCAATATTTCCAAAAAAAATCGGTGGTGTTGAGAAGTGTTTAGTGAAACTTATTGTAGGAAATGGAACTGCTCATTAAATTTTTTGATGAGATAAAAAACGCTGAGTAAAAAAATTGACCAACATGCTCCACCTCCCCTTTTACTTACATTTTTTTGAACCTATCAAGGGTGATAGTGAACTCAAGTAAAATTTTCTGAAGACAGTAAAATTTTCCGAAACTATGAAGCTTGTCCCCACCCTCGTAAAAACTCTTCAAATATACATACAAAAATCCTTGATAAAAGTCGTTTTGAAAGTATTTTAAAATAATTTTTCAGTTTTAGAATGTGTTGTCAATCCAAAAGTTTTGGATACTATGGTAACCCAAAATTAGTGGAATTGCCAGTTCTCAAATACCCCTGGCTTTAATATTCATTTTAAATCTTCCGATCAATAAATTTTAGTTGTCTTCTGATATGTTTCTAATTTTCACCATTATATTTTTAAATATTAATAACTTCAACCAATAATCTTCATCATGATGAATCAACAAATCTTTTGAGGGTGGAAAATTCATGAAAGGAAGTATCAAACATCATTAAGTATACTTTAAATATATTTATGATAAAACATTCAACATATTTAAAAGTCTTAATATAATAAGTTTAATTATGAACTGGATGTGGAAAGAGATGAATTAAAACTAGAGCAAAAGAAAAAAAAAATTAAATAAGAATTTTTAGCCTGAAAGTTAATAAAACACACCAATAAACTTACTCGTAATTGGAGTGATTTTGCTGTCACAAAATGATCTGAATCAATCAAACTGGCCAGAATACCACAAAGCAATGTTTCCCACACTGAAGTGAATGTTAGCTTTTCCCAGCTAATAAAAATTAGCCAGCTGATATTTGCAATTAACATATGACAGCTGCTATCGACTATTGCTTTGCGCAGAAGAGATTTCTGAACACTTTTCTTGTGAAAGATAAAATGTCCTGCATAATAAACAAACCACAATGTCAAAATCAACAAGAATTGTTTTTTCAGAAAGGAAAGATCGTAAAAAAGTTTCAAAATCATAGAGGCTTCTTTGTTTTTCCTAATGCTACATTTATGTTCACACTCTGCACAAACGACAGAAACCGTCACATACCCATCTGCACATACCCTGACTTTGTTGTACTACATTTGGCCCAATCGCGCATTTGAGCTGAAAGGTAAGAGATACGCACACTAAGTTTCTCCTCTTCGACACATAGGATAGCAAAACATAGGCTGCGTTCGGAAATAATCCTCAGATTACACCGCGTGGTAAGGCCCACAAAATTAAAGAAAAGGGTAAAAACATTACGTTCCGCGTGTGTCTGTTGGTAAAACAGGCAGTTTCTTAGGACAGGAGTATTTATTAACGCATTCGATGTGTCTTAGATTGCTTTTAGCAAACAGAAATTGTTAGCGTAAACACAAGAAAAACTTCGCATTTGCTCCTTACTTAAGGCGACCTAAGGCCCCTACACATACGAGCCGGTGGATCAGCTTAAGATCAGCCATTTTGGATCGGAGCGCGTGTTTGAGTAGTTGTCTTTTTCTCACTGCGAGCAATTATTAGCGGCACACACACGTGAATTGTTTATTAAATAAAATATTATTTTCGGCAAGTTTGGTGAAATCCGAAACTTTGCTGTGGTTACCCTAGCAGTGCAACAATGAAAAATCCGATCCAAAATGGCTAAACTTAAGCTGATGATCGACCTATCTATATAGCGGCTCTGAGGCGACCTAGACAATACATAGTTTTAAAAGAAAAAGTCCTGGGTTCGATACCAGACAGTCAAAGATCTTCTGTGTTCGTTAATGGTTACTGGGGCACTTTATATATATCCTAGCCACCAAGTCATCCAAGTGAATCAATACCTCTAGGGATGCCGGACCAGAGATTGCTCGGTTTCTGGCCTAGATCTAAAAATCAAGAGCTGTTTTCAGGGCCCCATCCAAACTGTTAAACCACGAAGAGTGGTAGGTGCGGGGGACTGGAGTGTGGAGTGAGACACGGTAGAGTATTAAGAGTAGCACACGAAGAAAGATTGAAAATTTTTTGAAAATGAGAAAATAATGCTGTTTCCAGCAACTTTGTCATACTCAAAACCCTCTTCTCATATTCGAAGAAAAACTTAAAAACTTTACGTGTAATCAATTTATATTTAATTAAAAATATAATACGTCAAATGTAGTCGTGCGTCCAGTAGATGAATTGGCGAAGGAGGTTAGTGCTTGAATTACAATATTGCAAGTACAGGGGTAGAAGTGATCGACTTGTCACATATAGGACATTTTCCACAAAAAATATAGGACAAATATAGGACACATTATATGAATAGTTTCACTGTGAAAAAAGAAATAATACATGCATATCATATATTTATTCTTATCAATGATTTTGTTTAAAAAAAAACCTTCAAATAAAATTATAACTTACACCTGAAATGACTTTCCTGTAGTTGAAAGAATAATTTTTGAAAAAAGTGTACTTTGTAGACAAAAAAAAAAGAACAAAGTGAAATTTATTGATAATTAACACAGCAACTCACAATTTTTGCGGGGATAGAAGTGTCACAAACATAGCTTATATAAATAAATAAAAACCGTCTTTGTGTTGAGAACTAACAGGAAATAACCAATGCTTTGTAGCACAAACATACAGATATTTTGTTCTATAAAATTCCACAAAAAGAAAAGTTACAAAAAGAATATTATAACATTCCGATCAGAAAATGCAATGAACACAAAAATATACCCGAGAAAACAAAAACCAAAAAAAAAACCACGAAAACAAAACCAAAAAAAACCACGCTGAAAAACAAAACAAACTGCTGTTGCCAAACGCAAAATTCTAAAACCAACTTCAGAATTCGTTCTCGAAACTCCACCCACTACAGTGACGTCATATTGCTGTGGCCAATGAGAGTAGATGCCTGTTGCAGGATTTAGTGAGTTGTGTTTTTTAATTTGCAAATTCGTTTGCACACGTACTTTCCACGAAAAATCCGAAGTCAGATAGTTTGTTTACTGTTGTTTTAAAGAAATAAATTGGATAAAAAACAGGAATATAGGAAATATAGGACATTTTCCAAAAATATAGGAAATATAGGACGATTTTCATACTTTTTTTGAAAATATAGGATATATAGGACCACTTCGACCCCTGCAAGTACTTATCAGCTTTGAACGAGAACTGGGACTTTACAGAAAATAATTTAAGCATAATTTGTTCATTGCAGTAATTATAATTTCCATATTGCAGAAAAAAACTAAGATTTGCACCAACTATTTTCTTTAAGAAGTTCTTTGTGCCAAGGATTTATTTAAATTTGTATTCTTTCGCTGATAACAGTAACTGTGGATCTTAGCAAAATGTGAGTCCTAGCTGGTATTTTGTTACAGCTCTAAATTAACAAGCTTCTTTACTACCAAGACTTACATAGAAAAAACACGATATTTGAGTAAAAATCAATCAGTCCATAAATAGCATTTTTCACTTTTTTTTTTTTTTTTTTTTTGTATTTTTCACAATCTGAAAGAAATTGAAAGTGGCACACAAAACTTTTTCTCCAGAAAGTGCCCCTTTCCCCAAAAAGTTTGGATATTCTAGCTCTAATAATCATGATAGTACTATATTATTTGCAGCAGAAAGAAAAACTTGCAACAAAAGTTGTTTAAGAAAGAACAAAGAATCTGGCTCAGGCATATTTTAAAGCAAGTTAGTTTCTAAATGGAAAATTAATGTGAGGGGGGCATGGAGAGAAATGACATATTGCAATTTTTTTTTTTTTTTTTTTGATTTTAAATTTGGGTTTTAACCCTTTTTGATGTACAACTACTTCTTTATGTATTTGGAAATGGTTCTCCTTAAAACTCAGAGAGGTTAATGCAATTTTATTGCATTAAGGCTTTACAAGGCAAGGTTGTATTTCTCACATAAAACACTTCCAATTATATTTTAAATTATCCAATTTTTACAGTATTTTCATCTACCATAAGAGTTCCAGGTAGCAGAACAGCCTGATTAACCTCATGGAGAACCTCCTTTAGCAAACTCACTTCTCTCCAAACAATTAAAACAGACAAACTACTTATTCACAAAAAGTGAGTGAAAATTTATTCTTATTTAAAATACAAAGATGCGTAACAGAGTAATCTTTGGTACACATGGAACATTGACTAGACAAGCACAAAGAAAAAATGGCACCAACATAAAAAGTTCTGTATACAAAAAATAATAGTTTAAAATTTCTTTGGAATATCGGATAAATTGTCCATGTGAAAATTTGAATGCTTGAGTTTTGAAGTGAGCATGGAAACCTAATTGTCAATACATAAAATTTAAGACAAACATTTTGTTCTTGGGGGAGGGGGGGATTTTTACCAGCAAATGCATAAAAATGGTGTGTATATATATATATATATATATATATATAATATATATAATATATATATATATATATATATATATATATATATATATATAATATATATAATATATATATATATATATATAATATATATAATATATATATATATATATATATATATATACACACACACACACACATATATGCAGTTGAACCTCTTGTTATCTTGAAACCTGGATGACACCTCACTCCAGATGTTTGTCACCTGCCTCCGTGTTCAAGACTGGAACTAACGACATAGTTTTAATGTTAAATGACATCAGAGTTCATTGTTTTTTTATGTCAAATTTCAGTTACCGCAAATGCTTCTAACTGTGCAGACAGGAAAAAGTTTTTGTTTTCAAACAAAAATCCATGAAGTAATGAAAATTTCGGGAAAATATTGGATGAATTTGTCAATAGATTGGCGAGTTGTCCTTTTCAATTTCAGGAAGAGCAACAACAATAAGATTGCCATAGGCAATTAAAGAACAGTAACTGAAATTTTTCAATTTTTTTTTTTGTCATTTGTTGTACATTAGCTTTACTGCACAATCTTGATTGTTTGGTTGGCAGTGAAAAAATAGCTCAAAAAACCCGTTGAATTGCAATATTTCCCTACTGTTAGTATTGAATCCAAAACGCGTTTCTTCAAAAATCTTGAAAATTCAATTTTGCAAATACTGCCGTTTAAAATAGCCCTTCTTCAGAAAAAATTCTATGGCTATTAAATCATCACAAGTTGAAAAGTTCACAGGCAAAGTGATAAACGCTCCTAAACCACCGATTAGACTGGTCATTTGACAGATGCAGAGTCTTCAGTTTTACAGCCATTGGATTGAGGTCTGAATTTGAATTTTAAAATGAATTATGAAAGATGCTGTGCTCAAAATTGGGCAAGTGTGATTACAAACCAAGATTCATTGAATATTGATCCTATTGGATGCACATATAAAAGCATAAACAGTATTACTAAAACACAATTATATTCTTCAAAAAGGAAGTAGGGTTTTTTAGTATTGTGGCTGAGTGTTTTTGTGATTCATTAGATAAATCAAAACATTTCATTTTGTTCTTTGTACCACAAAAATGAATCCTAAAATATTTTTATGCTTATTTTGATAAGGAACTTTTACCCTCCTTCTGATGAAACAATGATTTCAAATATTGTTTTACAGAACCTTTCAACTAAATGGAATATTTTTCTACAAAATTGCATCAGTGCTGCAGAAAACTATCTGTTTTGATTAGAGAATTTAGACAAGATAATTTTGTCTTACTAAAATTGCATCAGTGCTGCAGAAAACTATTTGTTTTGATTAGAGAAATTAGACAAGATAATTTTATCTTACTATACAAAATAAGGAAAGATTTTTTTTCAATGGCACTTGAAAAGTAAATAAACCTTTTTTGGAAATTTATATGTGAAATAGTAGATGTGATGCAGTTTTTATTACAATGAGTTCTATTAAAATGCTAACTTGTTAATTTATTTGCTAAATCTGTTAGTTACATGACATTATTGTGTAATTTTGTAAATTGAAGTAATTCTGGGTAAGACATCGCTCTTTCTATGACCACACTTCTACATTTCGTAAAAAGACAGGAGGGTGACAAGATAATGAGGTTGCACTGTATATATGTAATATATAAGAAAATTGAAACGTCAGTAATTTTAGAGCATTTGATAAATTTATAATTGCAGCAATTAAAAACTTGAAAATATTTAAATACTTTAAAAAGTCTGGAAAATGTACACAAGCAAAAATTTCATTGACCACAACAAAATGCATCAACACAAATTTAAAGTTATCACTGACAAGCAAAGGGGGATAGAAACATTACAAAAGCAAATTTGCTACAAAATTACTTAATTAAAACACAAAATTTATACACTTAATGGCATACTTGTGCTTGAAGAGCATCTTTATTTTTGTAAATAATAAGCAGTTCATAAGAAAAAAAAAACAGAAACAAAAATGAATTTCTCATAAAGTATAATTGAGGCAGTGAGAAGCAAAGGGATGCAAGTGGACATTTTGAAGTTTTGAATAAAACGCGTTTAACAGATCCTAGGCTTACGTTGAATTTTTTTTCTAAATCAAGCTGTATATTGGAACTATACATACTAGTACTATATCTTGCTCCAAGAAAGAGGAGGGGTTAACCTATGATTTGTGTACTGGTTATCTCCAAATTTTTAATTTTGCCACTTGCATCCCTTTGCTTATCACTGCCCAAATTAAAAATTATCACTGCCAAATCTTAAAAAAAAGCTGCCCGATTTTACAATACAAAAAACATATAAAGCATATGTATTATAAAAATATGAAATACAAAATGGCACCAAAACATGATATGCAAAAATAAAATTATCAAATAAAGAGTCACTGTTTCCATACAATGTCAGTAGAATAGAGCATAACTCTCATTTTGGACACAATAAGGAACTTGAGCAGAAAATAATTTTAAAACTATCATTAGTTGCAATCATGGGCATAGCCAGAGGGGGGGGGGCAGGGAACTGCAACTGACCCTCCCAAGAAGAGAACCTATAACTTCTATGCTCTTTCGAAATGTTACAAAAGATAGTTCAAAATTGCAAATTTGACTTTAATTTCCAAAACTTTCCAGGGTAGAGCCGCATAACCCCTTTTTCTGCAATTATATTACCAAAAATAGCATAAAATCTTTTTTTAGGGGGCGGGGTAACTAAAAACCACTATCTTGTTACTCCTATGCTTTCCCTCCCTAACTGGAATTTTATGCCCACGGCTGCAATTATTTTTAAATCTCACAAAAAATTAAACTGTGCAATTAAAAAACTTACCTTTACATTTAAAATGCGTTGAAGTTAAGTACTTTTGCAGTTAACTGCATTTAATTTGCATGAACTAGTATGCTTTTCAATCATTATTGTTAAAAGGAATTTAAAAAAATATACTTAAAAAATTAATTTCATAAAATACGTAACTAAACAAAATTGCAGTTACCAACACAATCGGCAAACTAATTTATAATTTTCAATTTTTAATTCATACTTAAGTTTTTAAAAACTTCATATGTTAAGTAAAATAACTAGTTATGAAAAACATGGTTTCGAAGTTTTACCATAAAAAGCAGTGTCAGTACAAAGTAAATCTTTAAAATTACTATGCACTTCAAAAAATATCACAAAAACAGCAAATTAAAACAAGAAAGTAGTGTCTGATAATTAACCTTTCTTGATATCATTTGCAGTAAATCTTTGGAAATAATTTCAAATAAACAGACTAATAAGTTCAGTCACTTTGTCATGTGACATGAAAATGAAATGGAATATGAGATAAATTAGGTTTCAAGTGATTAATTTTGGTTATTATTTGTCAAAATTATTATTTATGAGCAGTTGAATTATTAATTAAAGGAATATATCAGTCGAGGGCATTTCTGATTTAAATTGTATCCTTTATAACTTCTTAGACAACCAACAGGGATAACTCCATATAAATCAAAGTTGTAATAGTCATTCCAAAATAAGTAAAACATTTTTAAACAATCAATATTAATCTTAAAATTAATTACATCTTCCCAAATACATTTAAAACTTATAGTATATGAACACATGAGCAGTTGAAAATGATACATTAAAACTGAAACAATGTAATAAATATTTAAAAAAGTAAAAAATATTTGTACAAGTATCAAACATGGTAATATTTTTTCTGTACAACGTATTAAAATGTATTATTTTACAAGTTAGAGGATTTGTATTTCCTCATTTACTTTACACAAAGTGGTTGATATTTTTGGTTTAATGCAATGATATTCAAAGATGAGATTAGAGGTATCATTCACTTGTGAGAAAAATTCTCTAAAATTGGGTCCTCTGACCGCGATCAGTAAATGAATACTTCCCCATTCTGAGTGACAGTGTGCTGTGAATCTGCAGAAAATGTTCACCATTTGCACATGCGCACAGATTAAAGTTCCGTCACCACCCACGTTGCATCACTTATATCTGATGAAAAAGAATGTTACAAGCTCTATATAAAAACTTTGTTATAAAAGCTCTCGGTTTGTTTTAAGAGAGTGGACATTCCACAGTAAAATTCACTGAGCAGCCTTACTATTCCATCGTGATAGATGAATTTAACTGCAATGAAGGAGTTAAATATAAAAACTAACTTCTGTTTGTTTTATCACGTAAAATATATGCTTAAGTCCTCAAAAAGGGCGGATTTGAAGTCTACAGAAAAAAAAGGAGATAAAACTGATAACTGAAAGCACTACTTATTAGGCTTCAGTTAAGTGGGATGCCAAGGCACAAAAAAGTGCAAAACTTCCTATTCATTTATGAAATACAACAGAACAAAGACTTTTAAAACAAAAAAATATAGAAATTTTTTAGTACTTCATAATTTTGTGCACTTTATCTTATTCAAAGAAATGGTGTAAATTACAAAATAAATTTATTTTAAAACCAATAAAATCTCTAATAGCAACTAAAGATCGATAAAATTTAATGACAGTGCAATCATTTAAGAAATGCAGGTTGGAAATATATAAAATGGATTTTCCAATTCCTAATTGATTACAAAATCGTCAAATTCTAAGATTTAACCAGATCAAAATATAAAATTTCGCATTATGGTCTCTCAATGCCATAGTTCACCAAAACATTTTGCAATCATGCAACACAATTGAAAAACATCCTTGAGTGATTTTGTAGTTTGAATGATAAACTATGTTTGCACATTTGTTTTACAGGAGCAAACACCCAACGAAATGCAATGTCTTTCATACTTTGGATATTTTGCCATCTGACATATGATAGGGTGGTATCACTTGAGGAGGCATGACATTAGGCCTAGGTAGTGACATGACATTTAATTGGTCATTTGGGAAAGGATTTGAAAGAATGTGTGGTGGATGCTGGTTGTTGCCCAACTTGTGCTGTATGTTTGGACTTGAGTCAGGAAAAATTGCCTGTGGAAATACAGGCACGTGAATGCCTGTTGATGGTAGAGGAGGAGCACTTGGCTGGGTGGTGTTAAGAGTTCTTGAATGCACAGCTTGCCAAGAGCACAGGCGAGTATGCAATTCTTTGAAGGTTGGTCGACGAGCTGGAATTTCATGCCAACACTCAACCATCATAGAATGCACATGAGCTGGGCAGTCTTCAGGACGGGGAAGTAGCTGCCGAGAACGGATCATATCTATTACTTCCTGGTTGTTATAACCGTAGTAGGGCTGTAAACCATAGCTGAATGTCTCCCAGAGAACAACACCAAAAGACCAAACATCACTCTCGGTAGTGAATTTCCCGTACAAGATGGATTCTGGAGGCATCCATCTCACTGGAAGCAGAGATTTGGATTGCACTCGATAATAATCGGATGAGTATATGTCTCGGGATAGGCCAAAATCAGAGATCTTGACAGTCAGATGATCTCCGACGAGACAATTACGCGCAGCTAGATCTCGATGAACATAGTGATGCCCAGAAAGATATTCCATCCCAGCAGCTATCTGCTTGGCTATGTGGAGGAAGTCCGGCAGCTCAAGAATATGCGGTGTGCCTTCTTCACTGCTGGCTGACACGTCTTCAGATCTCGGGGAATGCAAAATGAGATATTCGTGCAAGTCTCCCTGAGACATATATTCAAACAGCATACACATTGGTTCCTCTCTTACACACACTCCAAGAAGGCATACAATATTTGGATGATGTAGATCAGACATCAGTTCTGCCTCTCTCTGGAAGTCATTGCGAGTTTTTTGTGTAGCATTTTCTTTGAGGGTCTTAATAGCTACCGGAGTGATGTTATTGGCTCCTCCATTTCCTTGCATCAATTCTCCACAGTAAACTTTCCCAAATGCCCCTTCTCCCAATTCTTGCAGAAATCGAATTGAGCGAAGTGGCACTTCTGGAACACGAACATTAGGAACACGAGGAATCAGAGCTTTCATCTCCATTGGATTGTCAGTGCCTAGTTGGCCACCACAAGAAAGAGGTCTAAGTGGGGGACCTTTGGTACCCTTTTTTGCAGTGGGCTTTGGAGAAGGCTTGCTGCGTTTACGTACACACCATAGGCCCAAGAGCATACCAAGAAGAAGAACAATAGCAATCGCAGGCAAAAGAATGTAGAGCCAGAGATAATCAACTAAAAAAAGATATTTTTGCATAAGTTTTCAACAATTTTCGATTATTTGAAATTCAATTTCAGTATTAAAAAAAAATTTTAAAGTCTAAAGTAACAAACATTGAAATGAAAGAAATAGGAGTACAACCCAACCATGCATTGCAACTAGAGGTCTGTTGTAATAGTCCTCTAAAAGAAGTCTTCAAATAACATATTAGATTAATAGTATAGCATTTAATATATGATAAATGCCATTACTTGGAGTAAAGATTAGCACTTTCCATTAAGAATATTAATGAGAAAAATAATTTTATCTTTAAAAATCTAAAAACCAAGCAGACAACAAATATATAATAGGAAAGATATACATCATTAATAAATATTATAATTGAATGAAGATCATCATTAACATGTGTGCCACAATTCAAGTACAAAATCTGTCTTCAATGTAATTAAGCTAGTTTAAAAACAAAACTAAAAATGTTACAAAGAGTAGTTATAACCATCAATTTAAGAAACAAAATTCACACATTTCTACAATTGCGGACATAAACAGCTATCATAATTGGGAAATTAAAGCATGACTAGATGTGTCAATTGTTGGAGAGAGAAAAAAGATGTTGAAAGTCAATTTATTTTAGTGGTGCACAGAAATATATGATAGTCCAGGATATGACAGCACTTCTGTAGGAAAGTTCGAGTAGGGAGAGTTTCTTTTCAAAAATGTTTAGTAGGTGTCCTAGAAAGTATTTTGGTCTCGGGTGGACACCCGCCACCTGGTCACTTCTCCTGCTGTGACTGGTCGCTCGCTCTCATAAATGCTCAGTACTTCGATAGGAAGATTGAGTACGGATAATTTTTCTTCAGAAATGTTTAATAGGTGTCCTAAAAAGTATTTAGAGTTTATGTGGACATCTGCCATTTTGTTCATTTTTTAGCTATGACGTCATCAAAGATGGCAGGCGCGTGCTTTCGTCCCCATATAAGCCCAGATTTATGTTAATACTTAACCAACAAAAATGAAAATTTGGCCAGTAAGTTACACTTAGTTCTTTTAAGGAAAATGACAATGTATTTTTACTACTGCTATAGCTTAATAACTATTTTTTTTTTCTGTTGCACTTAATAAAATTATATTTAAAAGGGGTTGTTACAAGTTGGTTGCAAACCCGTACTAATACCCTTACAGAAATAGCAACAAGTTTCTTCATTTGCTCTACAAGTACAGGAAGATTTGGCACATTTCAAGCAATTACATGCTCCAATAAAATCAATTGGTAATCTTTGTTAGTTTTTTTCTGGCATCAAATCATCATCTACCACTGCAAAACCAAATTCACAAGGATCTAAGTCAACAGCAGCATCGTCAATACAATGTTGTAGGTTTGTGTAAAAACATGATCTTAATAAGTGGCCTTTAGCACTTCTGCTAGTAGGCGGCAAGTTATCAGTGTCAATATTTTTCGCAGGATGATACAGCCATAACCTAAGTTCATCTAAAGATTTACAGAATGACCCTTTTCGCAGTATTTGCACTACGTATTCTGCAGATTTAAGGCTTTGCTCTATATAAATCCAGTCAGTTGATGCGCCAAAACTCTCCAAGTACTCTACAGATGCACAATGAAGCGCAGATTTTTTGGTACCAAATTTACTTGTATAATCTGATCCAGATAGTGCGTGGATGGCAGGAAGCAATGAACATAAAAGTTTTCACCTATTTTTCAGTGAATATCATTAACAGATAAGAATCGTGTAGAATCACCAACTCCAGGACGCACCCAAAGTTCCTGAACACCAAATCGTTGAAGAGTAAGATAGTAAAACAAAGCTAACACCATTATATCAGTGTCGGCGCTAACAATAACAATGCATGTTTCGAATGAATCAACATTCTGAAGTCAGCTTCCTCTACTGTCAGACAGTTTAATTCTGGGTACTTTATTATTTTGCCACTTTGCACAGATGTACAATTAAATATTACATCATTCTCTTCATCACCATGAAAGGCACGAAAAGTGTGGTTGGTATTATGTGGTGTTTGAGTCAAAGAAGCGGTCACTGTATCAGCAATGAACTTTTGCAACATCAATTTGTTTCTTGAAGATCCCCAAAAGCTGCTGAGTTGGACAGGCAATGGAATATCTTCTGAGATTTTGACCACATCTATAACGATGCTGCTACTTTGTCTTTGCACCCTTTCAGACTTTTTAGCAGAAAATTTACGATAACTGTCAAAAATGTAATCTACTCTTCCATAGTTCTTGGTGATGCTCTCGATGTATGACGAAAAAGCTGAAACAACTCCACCAAAGGTTTTATTTTCATTTGTCACCTTTCGTACAGAGTTCATTACGTCGACTATAAAACAGGTTTTATCGTCAGACTTGAACCAGGTATCATCACTGGTGCTACCATAAGATGTTTAAAGCTCTTTTAACAATGCACTTTTTGTGGTTTTACCATTAGTCCTTGGTCATTGAACAATGAACAGTTTTCAGATAGCTCATAACAAAAGAGTTCTTGCATGCGATACGAACAAGCCTGAGCTATCTGTATCGTTCGGTGAGATGACTTGTTCGATATCTTTTTAGTAATTTTCCTTGTAGCAGCTATACTTTGCGCTTTGGTACAATGAAATGGTGACAACCTAGCTTTATGGATGGTGCTTGATATTCTTACTGTTTTGTCCTCGTATCGTGTTTTCCTTTCATGTTTAGGTCCCGTAAACCAGGGGGCGGAAGGAGGAAAACAACTCAACAGTGGGCGTGACCCTAAAGGGGGCGTGGTCGTCCGCCATCTTGGATGGTCACGTGATTGAGCCGCCATCTTGGATTTCTTGTAGTCTTGTATGGGGGTATTTTTAGGATGACGTCACTGATTTCTTGAAGTCTTTTACGAGGGTATGATAACGTCACGCATTTGAAAGACGTCATCTTGGATTATCTGCCATCTTGTTCTACGTCATAGAACATGTTCATTCGTGCCCATGCTTAAAGGGCTTAATTTAATTAATTTGTTTTTTTTTTAATTGTGTAATTAGTTCGCCTAATTTATTTTATTGAAATTATTCTGAAATATTTGCAAGGGTAATAAAATGCTCTCCCTGGGATTTGAACCCAGGACCTTTCGCTCCGAAACGAGGGCGCGCTAACCACTAGACCGGACTAGGCAGTTAGTAGGAAATGATAATATAGCTTTAAATGGGTAACATTCAGTAGTGGCGCCATCTGTTGCACGCTGTGAACAATAAAGAAATGTTATTTTTTGAGATGAGAAGAACGCTGCATGACAGGAAGAAAAATATGAGGAAATATTTTTGAAGTTATGAAATTTTTTTAAAATAAAAATGGTTGAATGATAGTGGTGCCATCTATCGGAATTTTTTGTAACTTATGTTTGATTTCATTTATTTATTTATATATATTTATTTTTGTTGAAATAGAACAAAGAGAGTTTTTTTGTTGCGATTCGAACCTGGGACCTTGGGGTTACATAAAGGAACCATAGATGATTGACGCGCGTTTTACCAATCATGCTATGGCGACTTTGTGCTATGTATGTTATTTACGAAAGACTTGAATGCTTTTTCTGTAAAACAAAGTTTAATGACGTCAGGGTGTAGAGTGCGCTGTTGAAAAGAAATATTCATGACTAGACGTGTATTTTTTAAGTAACAAAGTGTTGTGTTTTGACAAATTATTTTATGCTTGAGTTTAATTTGAAAAGTAGTAATAAAGCAGAATGCACGGTACTCTAATTTTGGAACACAAATATATTTAATTGCATTATTTATATGCTTTTTCCCACTTCTCTCAAAAAAGACTTCACGAATCCCGAGGTTTGATCTTCTGATTTTTGAGCATTCGCTTTTATTAGTAGCAATTATACAATTTAGACCACAAAGCTTTTATCTCGTTTCATGTTACAGTCGATCTTTGGAATCATATTTTAAAAGAAAAAGTTAAACTTATATTATCTGAGGAGAATTTAAAATTTTTTATTCTAAAAAAATTTAATTTTTACATTAAATCAGTATAAAGAGGTAAGCAAATGTCTAGAATTATTAGTAACAGTCGACTTTTCAGTAAAAAGAAAACATATTTCTTTTAACTTTGAGAAAAATGATTCGGTAATTTAGCTATGAGCATACAACTTTAAGAAATTAAGGGACATTTTCCCACGAATGATACTATTGATGAAATAGATTTTAAGGTATTTACACCCTAGAATTTAGGTTTTATTTTAGGGGAATATACGGACATCTCTTCGCCGGTCTTAAATAATTTTAATATTTTTTTCTTTGTATCTTGGGAAACCAGTGCTTTTGTTAGCAGATTGTGCAATGGATTAGGAAGCATATGCATATCAAACGGATTACCTTTGTGTAATATATATTTAAACATTGAGACAACATTTGCATCTATGTTCTGAGTTTACTTCTTTGAAAATTCATGGTGAATGTTCAATCCTTTGACAAAAGCATTAGAGTCTGCTACCTCTCGAAATAGATTTGATACCATCAAAAGTTCATGATGCGTTATTTCCCATTCTGCTACAAAATCTTTCTGTTTAGTTCGCCCTGAAGATTCCAGGTGAGCTTTTTTGGGATCTATTAATGGTTTGTTCTAATGCCATATCCACAGCAACAGTTGAAAATTTATGATTATATCGTTTCACAACATGTTTCCCCTTCATGAACATTTCATGCACCTCTAGGGCTGTCTTGGTTAGTCTCCTCATGTCTTCTAAATACAGAGAAGACCATTGCTGATAGTTGACACAGTCAAATACGGCAAATACTGGTTGAAGTTTCTGCACTGTATCTAAATGTAATTCCCAAAGACCTTGTCTATCTGAACCAATCAAATTTCTGAGAAGTTGGACGAGTTTCAAAAAATTGCTCTGACATTTTCCTTCCTCGGCTGACAAACCTCTCAAAGTCCGAGAAGAGTTTTTCCACATTACCATCTACATCTATATAATCTGATTTTTTTCCCACGCCAAAGAAATATTCTGCTGAATGTTCTGTAAGTTTTCAAACTTTGTGGCGTAGGACTCGATGGATTCTTCCAAAAATGATTGCACCTGCAATATGAACATGGTTTCTCCCAACATGAACATCCCCTTGCCACCTCTCACATAATTCTTTCCATGTAAAACTGATTGTAGCACATGTACTCCAAAGACTAAACATTCAATAAACACATCGGACATTCCACTTTCCCGAAGAAATTTACCTAAACAACATAGCACTATTTTAGCCCTATGGAATGCACCCATTGCACTTCGCGTGCAATAGCGTATACACCTTCATCACAGGTTACTGGTAAATAGTTTTGATCCAACTGGTCGAGAACACTATTGAAATTTAATAGAGCAGTGTAAACTGTAGCACTCTGATTTACTGGGTTTGGAATTACTGGTAGAAATCCGACTTGTTGTTGCTTCAAATTTTCATCTGTACAAAGTGCATTAAAAGCGCTTCAGGATAGGACAAGCTGTTCAATGTTTTCTTCTTTATTACAATGCTCGTAATCAACAATAACATCAGAGTTGTGTAAAAGAGGTTGTGTAATTCTTAAAAACTGCCATAACTTGTCTGAATATTTTTTTATTTCTTCTTCTCATTCTCATCCTCATCCTTTCTAAACAAATCTGAGGAAACTTCATAATCGCTTGGAAGATCAGGACGTTTTGTCGATTTGTAATACAATTGTATCTTCTGGCATGGAAGTAGTTCTTGAAATGCTTTCAAACCTTGTGTGATACCAGTTTAAGATAAGCATGGTTTAACTGATATGTCTTGCTGTTTATCTTGGAATAGTACGCACACAGTGTCATGAGAACCTCCTATACCGGATAATGTAGATTCTTTGTAGTCCAAGTTATCGAAAGCGCCAACCATATATGAATCAGCCTTAAAATGCCTGGGCATTGGCACTGCAGTAGGAAACTGTTTAAGAGCATATTGTGCAAGATTGTGGTGACGAATGACCTTACTGTAGCTGACCCTAAAGCCGAGACGATTCAAGCTTGTTATCAATGTTTTACTATTGCATTTCTCATGTATTGCTTCGCCCATCATCATATGTAAAGGAGTTTTTTTAGCTCCATGATTCAGGTTATAGTACATTATTTGTAATAACGCTTGTGCCTTAAGATACCACTCCTGAGAACATTTCCTCTTTTCTTCCTCTTCTTGTTCATTGTCAACTTCTTTCATGGAGTTTGGATCTATGTCAAATAATGTAAGAAAAAGTTTATTAAAACATCAGGTATTTTACTTTTAGTCCAAGATATTTTAAGGTCTTGCACATCACCAAATTTATCGCTGAACTTGAAATCTAGCCCCTGCAATGCGTCTCTTAGTAGAATGGCGCATTCTGTTACAGGATTGCAGCTTCTAAGGACATCTGCTATTTCTTCTGTGTGAAGATTTGCAGAAAAAAACATAATCGGTTTGTTTGCCTCTTTAGGTTTAGCGAAAGTAATGTCATTTTGAAAGTAATCACACAGCATTAGTTTATGCTCCTTGTTGCATTTTTGATGCCCTCATTTTGCATATTAAACTTGTCTTGAATGTAACTAAACGTGTATCCATAGCCTTCATGCAGTCCAGATTCGATGTCATGAGCTATAAGCGAGAAGGCTGCCACCTTTTCTGAAACTGGAGGTGTACTCTTGTCATCTGCTTCAAGTTTTCGTTTGTACTTCAACAAATATCCAGAAATACAATTGTCATGGCACAAAAGATCGGCAGCGAAAACACTTGATACATCCTCCAAATCACAAGTGGGAGTGAAAACATCATCTTGTAAGTATAATGTGGCTTTTAAAAACTCCTTAGCTCACGGATACTCACTTATTCTGTACTTCTCGCAAATGCGATTATGTGATACATGGTTACAGATACACAATTGTAATCGATGAGGAAAACCTCCTGCTTGAGAACTGATAACGTGCACGCTTCTTTCCAGATTTCCTTAAACTGTCCTCCATATTCGACTCATCAGTAATGATGCATCATCTTCAACTTTTGATTTTTCCTTCTCATTTTGAAGCTGTAAGAGGTTTCTTATGACAGGATTGCTTATAGCATGCATTATTCATATGGTAATACAACAACTCTCCATCACTTAACGCGTTCAAACGCTTAGTAATTACGTCGTTTTGCAATTTTGCAGCAGCCCTGATTTTTTCACGACCATTTTCTACACTTATCACACTGTTGTCGCTTTTAATACATATAATGCAAGTCTTTTCAACTGGTTTAAGGTTTCTTATGCTGTCTTTTGACACTCTCGACAATTTAATAATATCCATATCTTAATTTTAATTCGATAAATCTCGAACAAAAGAATCATTCAGATTAACAGCGTTTCATTATCTCAAAAACCACCCTCTGTCGCACTCATAACACATCATATAATTCAATGGCTGCCAACTTACTACTTCGAAGAATAACAACGCGCTCGAATGTTATGCTTGCGCCGCTTATAGTCATTGTGAGCATTAAGTGTAGTGAAATTAGACTGACTACACCGCTAGTAGAAGTGAACCTGCAAAACATGTCCACAGCCTGATGTTGAAGAAAATAAAAAACACGTGGAGCATTTTTCCTTAAGGAAAATCTGTATTTATTATCTTCAGAGATTGCTTAAGTTGTAGAACAACATCTTCATTAATATTTAAAAAACATTTTGAAAAATAAATATATCAGCCGCTATGATACAACGAAACAAAGTTCAATTTACGAACATGCTGGTTCCATGGAATATAAAGCATTACTGTAACACACAAAATAGGCCTAAAGGCATTTTAGAACTTTAAAATATACATCACGTTGTATTACGACCTGCCAGGAGTAAAGAGCACTGGCAGACATCACGAAAATATGACAAATTACTACATGCAACACATTACAGCTACAAGAGGTGAGAGAGAGAGAGAGCGAAAAAGATCGCTCAAAGTATTTAAGGTCTTCACATGGCTTTCAAATTAAGAATATGCAAAACACAAGATGTGTTGCCAATGCAAGAAAGTTAAAGATGTGTTGCCAATCAAAACGTAACTCAATCTAAAAAAAAAACTCTCGCGGTTATAAGATACAATGAACTGGTGACTTGGTTCACCCAAAAGTTCATTCATTTGACTGAGTTATCGCGACCAATCGCACGAATGACGTCACAACATGATGCAATGTTTACATTGAAAAAGGATTGTTTCTGCATGATGCAAAAACGTATTTTCAATAATTCTTTTTTTTTTTTCAAATTGAGTGATTCTTTCACTTTTTGTGAAAGTTTAAATTAAAAATCTAACAGTCATCACCACACTAGAGTTTGACTCTAGTACGGTGATGCTATAGTGGCGCGCCTAAGAGGAGAGACTAATAAACATTCTGATTGATTAGTCACACCAGGTGAAATGGCAAATAAATATTTTTCAACGTAAATAGTTTTTGAATATAATTTTATACTGTTATTCAACGATTGACATTTGAAAAAATAATTTTAAAGAATGAATTTTAAAAAAGGAAAATAAATAAAAAACAATAACATAAATTGTTTTCAAACTACCTTTTTGGGAAAACTTTAACACTGTAACTTAAAAGTAAACTAGTTTATATAAATTAATATAAAAATGTGCAAAAATCATGCAAAAAAGTCATGTATTAAAATAAATATGAGCATTTATGTGATCGAGATGCCGCCATCTTTGATGACATCATAGCAGGAGAAGTGACCAGGTGGCGGATGTCCACCCGAGTCCAAAATACTATTTAGGACACATACTAAGCATTTTTGGAAAAAAATTCTCCCCTACTCAAACTTTCCTACAGAAGTGCTGTCAGATCCAGGACTATGAGGTATGAGTGGAGTTTGAAATTTTTGTAATTTTCTTTTAATAGGACAAAGCTCAAATTCTATTTATCTCAGAATAAATAATAATACTAGAAAACATACATATCATTATATTTTTAAATTAAGAGTGGTTAAATTGCTTACTAAAAGATGAGGAAGTAACAAAAGTGGAAACATTAAAATAATGACATGCCTAACTAAAAGAAGAATAAAATGTATTATTGAAACTACTCTCTGCTGTATATTTCCTGATCTATGCTCACAATACGTAAATCATACGTGACTGGCAGAAAAAGTCATTTTGACAACGAAAAATGAGGCTATCAATGATTTCGTTCATATTCAAGATACAACCGTTGCTGCCAGGCGAGTTGGTATCATACAAATTGGCAATTTGCTATGCTAACGAAGCTGCAAATTATCCAACAGAGTTTTTGAACTCATTGGATTTGCCAGGCATGTAGTCACACCTTCTAGGATTGGAAGTTGGATATCCAGTTATTTCACTTTGGAATTTGAATTCACCACAGCTATGCAACAGCAATTGGCAATTAAAATATTGATGTTAGACATTGTTGAAGCCATCATTTTGAATGGGGAATTCCGACATGAAAATGTTTTGCTGCAACAAATTCCAATGATTCCCACAGAGGTGCCAATTGAATTCAAAAGCGTTTCAATTTTCTTTTAGATTGGTATTCGCAATGACCATAAATAAGTCGCAAGGCCAAAGGCTTAGATTTGGACACACCATGTCCTATCACTTGGACAACAAGTATACATACAAGTAATAAAAATATATTACTTTTTCATATTACGTCTAACTTTTAAGAAATCAAACAATGAATTTGCTAGTTACGTTAACGAAATACACAGTCCAGTCACATTAATGTGACCATCTGTCAAAAGCCAGAATAACCACCTTTCACAGAGCGGACTGCTGCGAGACGTGCAGGAAAGAGAGTCACCTAGGTCCCTGAAGGTGTTCTCTGGGATGTTGAGCCATGCCGACTCTTATGCCGTGGCCAGCCGCGCTAGATTAAGCGGTTGAGGATCCATGGCGCGAACAACTCGATCGAGATGGTCCCACAGATGCTCGATTGGATTTAAGTCAGGTGAGTTTGCTGGCCAGGGGAGGACAATAACTAACATAAACTCATCCTGGTGCTCTTCGAACCAGGCACGTATACTGGCAGCTGTATGGCACCTCGCATTGTCCTGCTGGAAGATGCCATCATCCTGAGGAAAAACAATGCGCATGTAGGGGTGGACATGGTCTGCAAGGACAGATGCTTACTTGTATTGATCCATTGTGCCTTCCACAATGATCAGTGAACCCAGAGTATGCCAGGAAAACATTCCCCAGACCATAATGCTCCTGCCTCCAGCTTGGACCGTCCGGCAATGGTTGCAGGGTGGTTCCTTTCAGAGGTTTCACTCCTTATATGCCAACGTCCATCTGTCCGATGGAGCATAAAACGAGATTCATCTGAAAACGCTACCTGTCGCCACCCAGTGGACGTCCAGCTGCTGTACTGGCGTGCAAATTCTAGCCTTCATCGTCGATGAACAGCAGTCAGCATAGGTGCACGAACCAGGCGTCTGCTTCGGAGGCACAGACGCAGCAATGTTCGCTGAATAGTAGTTTGGGAGACACTTTTGGTAGCCCCTTGGTTCATTTTGGTGGTCAGTTGCTCAACGGTAGCCCGTCTATCTGCCCAAACGCATCTCCGCAACCGTTGTTCGCCTCTGTCATCTATGGCCCGTGGTGCACCACATTTGCCATGTCGCTGATTTTGGACAGTCCCATTTTGCCATGCACGGTACACTTTTACCACGGCGGCACGAGAACAGTTCACAAACTCAGCCGTTTCGGAAATGCTTCCACCCTTGGCCCGAAAGCCAATGATCATGCCCTTTTGGACGTCGGATAAATCGCTTCGTTTCTGCATTGCGCCAACGATTGAAATGCTTTCCGAAGCCCTCACACATCCTTTATATACACTCAACTGCACTGTGCTGCCGCCTGCCTTCTGTGATTGGTTATTTAACTCTGACGTGGAAAGTACGTGGTGGTCACATTAATGTGACTGAACTGTGTACATTGTATTGAAAAAATGAATGTTTGGTTTTTTTTTATGGGCGATCAATCTACAGCGCTCCATTCTTTCTGTCATAGATGATAGACCCCATTCCCACATACCTTTGTTATTTCTTAATTAACAACCAAAATATTCACTAGAAATAATTTATGTGGCAGAATGTTTGCGGGATTAGCTATTTGTATCGTAAATAGGAGTGCTATAAGACATAACAGGAAAATAAATAAAATCTATTTTAGCAAAAAATTATGTATTAGTCAATGCTTCCGATTCCTGCCGGCCTTTAGGAAACTTCATGTAAATCATAAATAATCACATAAGAAACAAAGGGCTATATTTACCACATTGGGGAACATCACACACTTCTTTTCGAACATTAGGATCCGTGGTGAAGCACCATGGTTGAACTTCCTTTCCACCAGGATTGCGGCAATAACTATGGCCTCCAACAAGTTCAGGGTAGTCGGCGGTGCGATAGAAAATTTGATCACTCCAAGGCTGACACTTTAGGCCGGAGATAGTTTCTGATTTTGTGCCACGATAATTCTCACCATTGCCCTCGAAACAGCCATCCTCTGAAAGAAATCAAGTAAAGTTATCAAGCTGATACTGAACTCGGCAATCTATAAAATAACTCACTGGAAGTATATGGAAGAAACTTGATCAATCACTAATAAATATTTTTTAGTAAATATTTGATTTCATATATTGTAATTATTGATTCTAAATAAAACTAAAAATTGATAGCACAATTAGTAGAAATAAATATAGAACAAAAGGACTACAATGGCAGGAAATATTTTGAAAAGGATCCCCCTTTACAAAAAGCAATTATGGGAAATTTAATCGTTTCTAGAATTAACTTGTTTTTCAGACTTGACTTCGGGCATTAATAAAATGCACATATAGGAAAGGGAGGGAGAGAGAGAGAGAGATGCTCAAAAGGGTTTGTTTAGGCAGATTCCTTAACACTATTAAAAAAAATCATTTTAAAAACTGTCTCTACAAAATATCACAACCACAAAAATTGAACCTTCACTTAGTTAAAAGCGTAGCAAGGGCAAAGTGATTTATTACAGGTATGCTGTTCTATTGTGTCACTTTCATATAATTAACATTGCAATGTACTAATTTTTCTACTTTCATTAATTCCTTTTTCATTATTTTATGCACACAAATACACAAAATTAATCACAGATTTGCAAAAATGATTAAAAATTCGATGAGTCAAGACACAACCCCGATCATTTGAGGAAGTAAAAAATGGCTGCCAACCCCGAAATGAAAGAAATTAAATGTAAGAAACCGAAAGCTTAGTCGTGGCTTCAGGGGGGAAACCAGTATAGGCGGCTGAAATTTTAAAGTTTTTCATGAATTTATTTTAGCAGGAAAGGCATAATTAGAATGTCTTTCAACTTGGAGGATATTTTATTAATTTTCTGAAATACACCTTGTAATTTTATCAAGTCATTTTTATCACAAATAGTGGTCCATGGACAGTTGCCATCAGAGCTCGTTGTTGGTGGGCATTACTGGAATCAATTTTTATCTAAAATCATTACAATTTTTCTTTCACATAAGCAACATGTTTCCTAATAATATGAACCTAATTGTGATCAAAAAAGTTTAAAATTACATGTTTTTGAGGTGCTTGACTACAATGTCCATGTTTTTCTACCATTTTATTTTGCATTTCTTGCATTAAAAAAATATTTTTATCAATAATATCAACTGAGAGTTAGGTTCATATAGAGTATAATTGAATAAAGAATATTCACACAAATTTTTAGACCGATTGGTCAATAACTCTTTGAGCTACAATGTCCACCAGTTGAAAAAAGTTGTTTCGAGAAAAATGCATTTGAAAAACGCTACTGTGAAGGTTTTTAGGTCTCCACAAACACCTAAGTGTTCATAGCATCGGAACTAATTGTAATTTTTCACTGAAATTTTAGCAACATATTTTTAAATAGTTTTACTAACATTTTAAGACATTTAAAAAAAGTGCATTTTTTGACATGCTTAAACTGCTTCCCCTTCCCTTAACCAAAGCAAGCACGGCTACCAGAGGCCTATTGTACTAGTCCCTAAACAGAAGTCTTAAAACAGACCAAACACTGAAGCAAAAATTCAGCAAACCCTTAATAGGAATACCGTGAATCTCCCATGGTGCAAGCAAATAAAGACCAAGGTGTTCAAACCTTTAGGCAAAAAACACTTCACAATCACACCAGGGATGGATACAAGGGAGGGGCGATCGTCCCTCCCTTAAGGGTCTTCTCCACCTGTAATTTTTAGAAAATGAGGTTCAAAAAACACAAATTTAGATGAGTTTCATTGATGTTAGGAGAAGGGAGGTCCGGGATAGGGTTTGGGACCCTATCCCGGAACTGTTTCGGAATGTCAGTCCAAAACCTTTGTGATCAATATTTTTAAGTCAGTTTACATAGTAAAAAATAAGTCATAAAAATAAAATGCCCCTCCCTTGAAAAATTTCTGGATCTGTCCTTGAATCACACAGGATGTGAGAAACAGCTTTCCCACATGACAGAGGCTACTCCTGCAGCATAAAACTTTGATACATTTCGTGTCATAGCATGTAAAAGTTGGCTTTTTGTGTAGGTTATGTAAGTTACACAAGCATTCAAACAGTAACATGTATTTAAATATTCCTTCCTTAAAGTTTGTTGGTTTGGGAACTATTAAAAACCTGAAGCTAAGCAAAAATCAGGTAACTAGTAGCCAACTAATCTTGAGGTTGTAGTCTGCCGGGAGGAAATGACACATGAATTATATTTAGTAAACAAACGAGATTTATTTAAAAAAAACACTTATGAAAAACATTTAAAATTGAACTCTTATCAAACAGGACTTCAAACAAAGGCGTAACTTGCAGCAATACCGAAAAACCATCAAGCAGAAACACTTTTTTTAAAAATAGACATCTTACGTCAGCGTCCTAAAATTCCATCCAAACGAACTGAGCAATTTTAGAATAGTCCATTGAAACACAAAAATCCAATGCTGGATACCGCAAGTGATTTAGTTGTCCAGTTCTTGTAGTAGCGTTTCAAGAAGACATCAAACTAACAAAGAACTGTTTACGAAACCACATTTGATCCTCCAGTCGAGACTCCATCAATCATCTGACACAACAATCTATTATGAGCTCAGGTGCGCTAATTACACACTAGATGGAATCCTTTAGAACTAATGACGCTCCAAAAGACGTATAAGACAATTTGGTTGGAATTAATTAAATTTTGAAACTTCTGAAATGATGGTTAAACAGTATACTATAGGCGACCGTTTAAAAAATTACAATGCTGCCTTGCTGCCTCTTATTTGTCAAATCAACTAATCAAAATGTTCCCAAAAAATTTTTTTTTTCAGAGGTCACAATGATCTCTGGTGACTTCCCATGTGAGTGACTACAGGGAGGGGGGGCCACAATTTCTTTAGTTCGCCAGGGGCGCTAGACCACATAGTTATGCTACTGATGTCCGGACAACAGCACAAGAGCATGGCGCTCTTCAAATTCAAACTTTCACCATAATAAGCAGTGGCCCAAAAAACAAGCCAGCAAGCCTGACAGCCACAGCATGCTCCTGCTGTGAACTATCAACAGATGAACAACATGGCGAAAGGAGAAAGAACAGCAAGAGAAAAGCAAAAAATCCAAAATTAGATCAGCTATTTATTGCCAGATCCGAACATGCATGCAGCTTGGATGACGGAAAACAAGTTTGTATTTAACAGAAACAACTCAACACATACAAAACAAAAGTATTTAACTCTATTTCTTACGGTTAGTTAGGCATAGTAGAGCTCAACTAATGAGCTTACGTCAAGAGCGGCGTGCGGGATTGGAAAACACTCCGAGAATTCGCTCAGCCGAACACAAGAGTTATTACATACATTTGAAAAATTACCAGGGTTCTTACTCTATTTGGATGTAAAAATTCCATGACATTTGCAAGTCTTTTTCATGACTTCAATGAAAATTTTCATGACCTCGTTACACAAAGAGAATAGCACTATTTAATCGCAAATTTGGTAATATTTGGAAATGAGCATTAGCAAAATGTCTATATGAATGTCACAGCCTCATTCAAGCACTTATTCGTAAAGGAAAAAATATAAGTGCACACTTAAAAAACTAAACTATTCTTATTTGTCTTCATCATATAAATTTAAGTAAAGTAAAAATGCAGTGAAGCGAATAGATGATGCTTAAATGTCTGTTATTTTTTTTTAAACAGGCAGAATGATATTGCATGGGACAAAGGTTGATGAGTCATCACTAAGTTTCAATAAATTTGCTTCAAAAGTTACCTTTTAGTGTCAACAGTGCCTTTAATCATCCACGTAACTTGACAGTATTTTGGTTCTTTAAAGGTTTCTTCCACATAGTTTAGTTCTTTATGTTTCTAAACCAGATCTTTTTTGAAAAAACCATTCAGTAATGAATCAATCTTTGGGTTCAAAAGTATATTTGTTTTGTTTACAAATTTGCATATTTTCAAATGCATATAAATCAATAGGTTCAGAAATTCCAGAACACGTTTAATTCCCGACATTGAACATAGCCGTGGGTCACATGGGTTAGTATGGCCGTATGTTGTCATATGGTCGTATGTTAGGCACTACTGTTTTAGAGCATTAGAACTCCTCTTTTTCTGTATTCTATCGCCTGACTTAAGATCTTTATTTAGTCCTTACGAGTGATGGAATAGAACTCAATTGCAATTGAATTTCTTTTTTTTTGAGTGGGCGTGGCAAAACTAAGAACGTGAAATTTTGCTACTACAGAATATAAAACATAGGAAGTGTTGAAAATAACAAAAAATTCAAAATAAGTGATGTCCAGGCAGTAAAATCACAACACAAAAAATGGCAAGCGGCTGCGACAGAAGTGAATGCAATGAGATTTCAAAATTCAGATTTGATTTTTGGATCATTTAATTTTCCACTTTTAATAGCTTTTATGTGCTATACTGAAAAATCACTCAAGATTTTTAATGCTCCTTTAGCTACTGATCCTTTCTCTTTGTCCAAGACATTTTTCCATGACTTGAAATAAATTTCCATGACTTTCAATGAAAATTTCAATTTTCCATGACTTTCCAGGATTTCCATGACCCGTACGAACCCTGAATTACAAGCCCCCCTCCACTTTTAAAGGTTCATTTATTTATTTTATTTTACAATTTAGAAACCAAAACTAGAAAAACAGAAGTGTCAAAATTTTTCAGATCATACTTATTTGTTTTACTTTGTATATTTGTTTACAAAACATTACTTAGCACAAGCAGTAACTTTTAGTTGATGTATTCATTGTTCAGATATTAGTAAATCAATTGTTTTACTTAAACAAGCCATACTTGCTTAATGATATTATTACTAAGTGTTTCACATCTGAAAAGGCTTTGGGGGTAAATAAGTCTAATTCATGTCTAAGTGTTTCTTTGGGGAAAGTTATGTACATAATTCATCAAAATCTTGAGAAAAACGTGAGTTAAACTGTTAGATTTGCATAAATTACCACTCATATGCTCTCAAAACCAGCCTTAGCAAATTTTGCACCTTTCTTTTTTTTGCTGCCGCTAAAAATCCTGTGGCTTTTAGTTTTTTTCGTCCCCTCCCCCTCCCGCCTTTTATTCCCAATCGCCTCCTCTGATTACATGATTCGGATTTTGCCAATTGGGGAAACGGAACTTGTGTGAATCAGTTTGGAAATGTGATGAAGCCGTCAAGGACATAAAAGTAAAGGCTTTAGCCCACCAAAATTAACCAAAATCACATCAAAATTGAATAACATAGTAATGCTCCGTACTACAAGATGTTAAAAACAACTGCAATTTAGAACAAATTTAGTCTAGCACAGTTATACACTATAAAGTGCTGGATAGCATATGTAACCATTCAGAAGGCACTTGTCATTTATAACATCACAAAGCCACGCCTTGTTTTAGAAATCCAACACTAAAAAAAATTAATTAAAAATTAAATCTTGGAAAAACTTAGTTTTTTTTTTTTTTTGGATCCATTTTTTTTCTTTTTTTTTTTTTTTTTTGCCTATAATTCTAAAACCTACAAGGGCTGAAAGTAGAACTTTTGACAAAACAATATAACCTGTTACAATCATGAAAAAGTCAGAACTTTTTAAATTTCAGCAGTTACAATTTTAAAAGCAACAACAAAGAATACAACTTTTTATTCTCAAAACAGCTAAAGTTTTTCAATGGATTTTACTTGGCATTCTTTTACACTTGTAACACTTTAAAAAAATCCCTGTACATTACCGTTTAAAGCAAAATAATCTATGACCAGCATTCGAGCTTAGTTGCGACAACAAATAGCAACCATATTAGGTAATTTACCTCGATCAACAACAACTGCATTAGGTATTCCCAATCGCATACAAGTCTCACTTTCCCTAGAATCCACAGGGGGAAGATCTTCACAGACTGGTAGGATTTGCTGCTGTCCAAGTAGGGGGTGACGTTTGGCAATTGAATATTCCATTCTACAAATCTGGCTCTCCAGTACTTCACATTCATCCCGACATACCTACATTAAAAATATATATACGTTTAAATCCACAATAATCTAAAGAATTTAAAAAGCCCAATTCATTTTTTCTGAGAAAGAAAGAATATTGACATATACTAAAATATGTAACGCTTTCAAAAACAAAACATAAGAAAAATTTAAATATTCCATAAAAAGTCATTTATTTAAAACCTTTAATTATTTACAGTGCACAAACTACTATACTACTTCTAAATGAAATTTTATTTGATATTCATCTGCATGAAAATTTGTTTTGCACCATGACTTGAAATCTAATGTTTTTAGGTTTTTAAAAATATAAGTTAAGTTTAGTTCTATGTAATAAGATAAATTAATTGAAAAATGAAATTCCTGAAATTTATATTTAAAAAAACAGATTTATGTTTGAAAAATTAAGGCTTCTTTTACTTAAAAAAGAATTACACATTTTTAACATCCTGGTTAGTATTAATTACCAGAGGCGGCTCTAGCATCGGACAAACCAGACCCCTGTCTGGGGTGGCATTTAGGTTTGAATGTCTAAAACACATTTTTCATTAGGGACAAACTTGTGTAAAACTATTTTGCAAACATAATTCTTTTTTTGCAGCTTGCGAGTCTGAAAAGTACGTGAAGGTTGTAGGTCTTCTGGTTCTCCTACGTTTTAATTGTACAGTAATTGCTCCCGCCCAACGTCAGATGGTCAAGTGCCAAGTTGCCAAGCGAGACAGCAGGGGTGCCTACATAGAAGGGGTCATAGCACAGACTGCGCCATTGAAATTTTTAAGGGGGGTGTTTTGAGGGGTATTTTTCTCATTTAGGGGGGTTTCCACAATATTGAGGGCTGTGTGCTCTTGCCCTTAGGAGGGCGGGCACCCCTGGAGACAGAATGGGTGGTATCCTATTACCATCAGAATCCTCCACCTGATTCTGGGCCCTAGGCCATGTGCTTTACAGCCCTATTGTCCAAGCCGCTCTCTTCAATATAGTAGTTTCGTCAATAGTAGTTTACTTGACAATTGTTTCAACAAGGGGAGCGGAAAGCTTTGATGAGCAATCTTTTGGCATTGTTTTGGAAGAGTTGTATTTTACTTCTTACCAGTAAAAAAGAAAAAAGAAGAAACGTGCACCACTGACACCACCATCCCTTCCATAAAATGGTGTTTTCCGTTTGAGTTGATTGTGTTCTCCGACACAATTTACCACAAACACGAGCAGGGAATTTTCAAGCAACTAAAAGTGATTTTTGAAAGTCCGCTCTGTATCTTTGTAGTTGAAGAACTGAATATCATTGGTTACTTACTGCAATTTAGCTCAAATATCATTGCCATCAGTGCCATTAAGCAAAGTAAAAAATTAAAGAATATAAATACATAGTATATATTTCGCAGGAAAGGAATCTTTCTTGTTTTTTTAATAATTATTCGTTTCTTCTTTCTTGTGTTGCAATCATAATGTTGAACAATCTTACTTTCATATTAATTGTGCATTTAAGAATTAATGTGGCAAATTTTGTTAATGTTGTTATCTCAGGTATGTTTTTTATTCTCAGATAAAAGTAATTTATGAGTGAAATTCTCAGATTCAAAATATTGATCTTAAAAATGTATTACTTTCCTTTCAACATAAATAACCCTTGAATATATGCTGTGGCGTCCCGATAGGAGGTCACGGAGGTCACTGTGACCTCCGAAAAAATCCTTATTCAGCAAATTTTGTTTGATGATTCAGCAAATTTGGAAACTGAAATGCGTAAAAAAAATTTTAGATACCCCAGTCATTTTTCATTAAATGTAGTTTTATGTACATACCCGCATTTTCTCATTGAGGAAAAATTTGGAGTTTCATTCAGCATATTGAGAATTTCCGTCCTCCTAAAAATTTTCATTTGAGGTGCCCCAGATAACAAAATTAGTATTAATGCTAGTATTAATTAGTTCAGTTAAAGTTTATTTAAACTACTATAATTTTTATGTTTTAATATCAACTCCAAAATCAACAATGTGTTGTTTAGCTCCTTTTTTGGGGGGAGGGGGGATTTACGAGAAAAGTTGACTAGAAAGAAAAGTGGCAACCCGATTTTGTACAGCTAGCAGGGCTGCCGAGAGGCTCAGCCAAGCCCCAGAGCAAAATACTAACTTGCGGGACCTCTACCAACCACTTAAAAAAAAAAAAGCCTGATGACTGCCTTCACCTCTTATTTACATTTCAGTGATCCCAAGTGCAACTTCTATACCGCGACATCTGCTTCATAGTAATCCTAGGCGTCATACCATGAGTCACTGTACACTACAGTGAAGAAACGAAATCATATTTGGTAGTTTTTCTTCGTAAAAAATATAAAAAAGCTAACCAGTCTAATGTTAAACAACACCTTGACACCAGGATTTCAGCTGAGTTCAAAAGTTCTATAGCATAATAGATAAAATTGAGGAAAAAGGTTTAGCAAGATGCTGAAATGACACGTTCTCATCTTTCAAAAGGCCTTAGTGTGCTTCATCTCCAGTTGAAAGTTCAAGTCCAATTTCCTTTATGATATCTTTAACGAAATACATACAGTAGCTCTTTATTTATTTACTTTAATGTAAAATAAAAAAAATCTTGAATTATATGCTTACCATTAAAAAAGCACATGTTTGGTTTTTAAAACGTTGCAAGTCCCCTCCTCCCAATAATGCATTGATTGGTGGGACATAATGCCCATTAAAACTAGGTATTGTTAAACTAGACAGTAATTTAAACATCTTAGCTAAGATTTAAAAAAAGATTAAGTTGATTATGGTCATGCTTGCTTCCTATTTCGGATCACGCAGTTCCTTTTTTAAATGAATTATGTATTTTATTTTAGCTAAAAAGTGGAAATACTTTGAATCATTTACTTAATTGAGATAGTATTTTTGCATTTTGCAGAAAATGCGACAGCAGCGGAAATTCAACTTGATGCTTTGAAAATTCTTGATGCCGTTCAATTTTTTTTTTTTTAAACGTATATATAATAAGAGAGAAAGGGGGTTCATACTCTATTTGGATGAAAAAATTCCATGACTTTTTCATGACTTCATAAAATTTTTCATGACCTTGTTACAAGAAGGGAATTACTATTTAACATCAAATTTGCCAATTCTTTCAGAAAAAAGCATTAGCAAAACTCCTACGTGAGTGCCACTACCTCATCGAAGCACTTGTAATAGCAAAATTATTAGTGTACACCAAAAAATCTATTGTTATTTGTCTTCATCACATAAATTTAAAATCTCAAAGCAAAGTAAAATTACAGTGAATGGAATATAATGATTCTTAAATGTCTCTTAATTTTATTAACAGGCAGAAAGATAATGAATGGGACAAAGGTTGAATGAGTTACTATTGAGTTTCAATAGATTTGTTCAAAAGTTGCCTTTTAATGTCAACTGCGCATTTAACCATGCACATAATCTGACAGTAGTTTCGTTTTTTAAAGTAAAGCCACCTTCTTTAGTAGATTCATGTTTCTAAACCATTTGTACGTTGTTGGTTCGAAACCAACATGTATTTGTTTTTAAAAAAAACTTTTAGTAGTGAATAAATTTTCTGATTCATAATTACTTGTTAACTTATTTGCACATTTTTAAATGCATATAAATTAATAGGTTCAGAAATTCCAGAACATTGTGTTTGATTCCTGAGATTGAATGTAGCAGTGAGTAGCAGGGATTAGTTTTGCAGGCTGCAAGTTGGGTACTACTGTTTTAGAGTGTACTAGAATTCCCCTATTTCTGTATCCCAATGCCTAATTAAAGATCTTTAATTTCTAAAACCTTCAACAATTTAAGATAAACTATGATGAGTTTAATAATAAAATAATAAAGTTTTTACAAGTAATGGAAAACTCGGATGCAATTAAATCTCATTTTTTGAGTGGGCGAAATCAAAAATCTGCAAGTTTGATTCTATTCGCAACTCCAGAGCTCGAATATGCTACCTTGCGGATATTAACAAAACTGCCGATAAAACTAAAACATTGCGTTTCACATGTTCATTTTGGATTAAACAAACAGTTTGTTATGCGTATTTTTTTTATTTGCATAATTCATCACTTGGAATCGTCATCCGCAACAGCGTAACATCAAAAATATCTGATATAAACTGTGAGTACACATTTTATTTATCTCGTTCTGAATGAATTTGAATAAATATCAGAATTTCAATTCAATGAAAAAAAGCGGACTTAACAACATTGACTGGATACTAGGGCCATGCTGAAAAATTACTCTTTTCCTTAACCTAATTCCACATAAATGATTTAAATAACCTTTGTTACTACAGCATCCAACTGAAATGGACAGTATGCAAATAAATTTTCTTGAAAATATTTATCGCAGAACAGATTGAAAAATCCAGAAAGAACGTTAAGAATTTGAACAATAAAAAATAAAAGTTTGGAATTTTTATCGCTAAAATATCACGTCAACTTTACTTTATTGCTCTGCAAAAGCTGTCATTATCGGTGGAAGAGTTTCGCCAAAAATCTGTTTATAGGGTTATGGTTTTAAAATTGTGTGAAAGAATAATGTATCTTGACAAGATTTCGCATATCAGTTAAATCATTTCCATGACGAATGAATTAAATGCATGATGATTTCTTTTGATATCCAATCATATAATCATAGAAATAAATTGTCTAGTGTTAAATGCTACCTCTTGACAGTCTGTCACGTATGTGCACTATGTAACAAAAATGTCAATAAATGCCGTAATGTCACAAAAATGTCAACCAAATGAATAAAAAACAAAAAATCATGCATGCGAACAAAAATTTCTGTCATTTCCTAAGTTTAGAAGCAATTTATATATTACAGCGTGCGTTTGTTTTAGTTTTTTCATTCGCCATTAGACAGTGACTGCAGCGCCCCCTATAGTTTGTTGGAGTTGCGAATAGAACATATAAGAAGTGCTGAAAATAATGGTAAATTAAAAATGAGTAATGGTCCAAGTAGTAAAACTACATTGCAAAAAAAGACAAGTGGCTGCTACAGAAGTGGATGCAATAAGATTTCAAAATTCAGATCTGTTTTTGGGATCATTCAATTTTTCAGTTTTAATAGCTTTTATGTGCAATGCTGTTAAATCACTCAAGATTTCTAATGCTCTCTTAGCTACCATTACTTTCTCTTTCGTCAGGACATTTTTCCATGACTTCAAATAAATTTCCATGACTTGGGAAGAAAATTTGAATTTTCCATGGCTTTTCCAGATCTGAAATTTGCTAATTTTTTTCCATGACATTCCAGGATTTCCATGACCCCTACAAATCCTAGGTTTAGATTTCTGTTTGGAGGGGGAGGGGGGAATGTCATTGACATTACTAGCATTGCACAATCAATTTTGAAAATTGCATTGAGTGAGGAAAGAGAAATAACTATATGAACCGACAGTCATAAGTGCAACATTCACGAAGGTTCTCCCCCCCCCCCCCGATAATGTTTGAAAATGTAGTTCTGAAATAGTAGTTTACACGAACACTGGTAGTGTTAGGAGGAGGAGAGTTTCAGGGACTTTTATGAAGGGTGTAGTAGGGCTTGTAGACTCTGCCTTCAAAAGTTCTCAAAATTAAAGTCCTAAAAATGAAGTTCTTGACGATTTTTAACGAGGAGTGTGGGGGGAGGGGGGCTCTCTAATTCTTCAAAAATCGAAATGAAATATCCTCAAAATGCCGAGTTGTAAACCATCTTTAAAAGTTTTGGAAACAGAAGAGGTTCAGGCAACCTTTCCATGGAATTTTTTTTAATTTGAGGTCCTAAAAACGCAATTAAAGGCCTGTTAGTAAACATTAGGGAAAGGGTTTGGATTTGGAGCCTCTCCGCCGAAACATTTCAGAATTGAAAATCTAAAAACGAAATTTTAGATGCGTTTTTATGATGTGGAGGGAGAAAGGATTGGGGATACTCTCAAGGAATTTTTAGAAAAATAAGGTCCCAAAAACAGAATAGTAAATTATTTTTGATGACATGGAGAAATGTTCGGAGAACCTTCACCTGGTACTTTTTTTTTTTTGAAATTTAAGTCCTAAAAATGAAATTTTATATGATCTTTAATTATGTGAAAAGGGCAGCTGCCATTCCTGATTTTTTTTTTTTTTTAAATCCTAAAATCCCATTTCTTGGCTATTTTTGATGAAGTTAGGAGATGGGATGGGGTTCAGGACTCTTTCTGGAACAGTCCCAAAACTAAGTCTAAAAAATGTAATTACAGGAATCTTTCAGGATAAAGGCTGGGATTTAGAGAATCTCTCACAGAAATTATTTGAAATTAAAGTTTCAAAACCGGAATTTTAGATGATTTTAGATGATGTTAGAGGTAGAGGAAGGTGAATTTGGGGCTCTTTCGTGGAAAATTACAGGGATGAAATTCCTTAAACCAAAATGAAATATTATCTTAGAGGATGTCGTGGGATAAGGTACTCTGGTATAGGGGGCGGGGGGTGCAATCCTTTAGCTCTTCTCCTGGATTTGCCACTGTGCTCAAGTATTGATACTACTCTAAAATGCTATTTTTCCCTATGTATTTTAATTTTTAAACTATGCAGTGACATTTTTAAATGTAGGGATAATATCGCAACTCCATAAGAAATGCTTGGGGGTCACGACCCAAAGGTTGGGAACCCCCTAGCGTGACGTCACCCAACCGTGTTCCGAGCCCGGGAAAAAGGCGAGCGCTGTTTGTCATATTGTCTACTGGTCGTCCTCCTTCCCAATAGAAACATCTCTGCAAGATAGCCCCCTAAGGAACTGATTCACAAGCACTTGATGCTGTGAACATGCAGATTCTGAATAATGGGCTAAAATGTTAAATGAGAGATGTTTTTGTTTTTCCAACACCGAAAAGAAGTTCAGTTAGCAGCATATATACTCTGAATATTTTTTTTCCTTTTGAGGAGAAAAGGGCTTTTGGGTTTCCCTCCCTATTTTGATGAAATCAGATCAGACCTGACGCATGAGCAGATTGGCGCTAGGTCTCAGCTAAGGAAAACAAACAGTACATATAAATTCTCTTTTATTCATTTGGAATTAAGTCAAATAAGTAAATAAATAAAATGCTATGTAAAACTAAATTATTTTTGATTCCTAAATGTGAAAAGAAATTAAAAATTATTTTGAAATAGCCGTACACGTGAAAATTTATTGCATCAAAATCAAGTCTACGTACTTGTCGGGGTGTTCTGTCGTTGTCATCGCAAAGCGGGAATGCAAATAAACACAGGGATGGAATAGCGTACTTGTGACACTGGGCAGAAACATCATGAGATGTAGCAACTACAGTGAAAGCAGCAGCCAATTTTTCTTCCATACGTCCCAAACCCATAGATGGGTGCACATACACGCTGCGATTCCCCAAATACTGCACACAAGTCATTCCTCGATAAGGTTGACACAAAGCACCATCAACTCCAGGATCACTACTATGGGAATGTGATTCCTCTGGAAGACTATAATAGGAGAAAAATAATCATCGTTATTATATAAAACTAGAAAGTCGCCCGTCATGGTATGACGAGTGAAAATTACTTCTACTCTTCTATATTTGAATGAAGCAATTACCTGTTTAGTGATATTTTGCTAGTTGAAAATGTAACCCTAACTCTAGAGGATTAACCCTAAACTCCCGTAGGTAGCGTTCATTGCTGACCACTTTTTTGTTTCTTCATTCCCCCAAATGAGTCTTACCAGTAAAACAACCAAGTTACCGGATCGAGTTCAGGCTTGTCACAATAAAGCCTTTCCCAGCATGTTAAACATTACCAAAACATATTATCAAATTATCATGCCGTTTCGAGAGTTTATTGTCGAAACATGCGGATTACACGATCATCGGCTATTATTTATATGAGGATGCAAGGAAAGGCCTAAAATTTCAACTACTTTTAGAATGAAACATTCTAGCCAGGATTCCCGATATAAAGCGAAACTCAGCAAGTTTCTAACTCTAATTTCAACAGAGGGGGGAAAATTTCTCACCCACATTTTTTCCTCTAATGAGAACCCTGATTCTAACAATATACAACATATAATTGAATGGGTGGCGGGAAAACTGTAGTATGTTGAAAGCAACAACTTTTCACTGCAGTCAAAAAATGAATCTGCTTAGTGCAATATATACTAAACAGGCGACTGAGAGCAACATAAGTTTTCCCATTCAATTATCTACTCACTTGACCACGCGAGCCACAAACCAGGTTTGTAACATACAACGTTCTACCATAAATTTTGAATACTTTATTTACAAGAACAATGCCAACTATTGCATTCTCTGACCGTGTAAACGAGCAAAAATTTTCCCCGCCAACCATTCAATTAGTCACTTCCTTTTTTCAAAGCAAAATTTTCTCTTCGACACTCATGAAAAACAACTAGATGTTAGAAAAATCAGTGGAGTATCTATGAGGGGACAGACAGGGTAGGGATTAGATTTGACTTTCTTTGCTATTACAAGAGTAAGCTGAGATATGAAGTGTTATATTACAGAAAAAATCATACAAGGAGATAGCACGAAGGGCCGAAAAGTGAGCTGTGATTTATTCGGCCTGTAACAATTTCTACTACATCTGAGCCCTCAGCTTTGCATCATTACCACACAAAATATTTCTTAAAATTTTGTTTTAAAGTTGGCTTTTGTTATGACAGAGATGTCAACCTTAGAGAAGCAATTTGAAGAGCTTCTGTGATGATTTTAAAGAGCAACTCAGAGTTCACAGGGGCCAACGCCCCCTAAGAGCAAAGGTGTAATTCCCTGAATTAGAAGCCCACTCCCTAAAAATGAGAAAAATACCCTTAAAAATTTCAATGACCCAGTCTGCGCCATGAACCCTACTTAGGTGCCCCCAGCAAAATTTTATTGCAGAGTTGGGTTTTGGACTGTCCAAAACTAGTTTAGGACAGGACAGGTGGTTTTTACCGTCCAAAACTGTCCTAAAGTATGCTAAAGCTAAAGGGGTGTAATCTAATTAATTTGTAATGCATAAAGGTATATATTAATGAGGTTTAATTAATGAATATTTTGTAATATTTCTCTCCAAAATGTTCATTTAAAAATATCTTTAAACAAATTGCCAATAACTCTATTACATAAAAACTTCTTTATGTAGTAACAGTTGGTAGAGTTATGAAAGGAAATTTACAACATTACCAAGACACCTAATTTCAGTTCCATTTATAACTCAAATGAATGTCATTAAATGTGCAATATTTAGGTCCAAAAAAAAATGCTTAGTTTTTTTAATGGCTTTTGAAAATAAGTTTTACGTGATGTTTTAATAAAAATTATTTTTTAAATCAGATAAAAGAATAAGAAATCGATGATTGAACACTTATATTCTAAAACTTATGCTACTCTTTTTTTTTACGTTCATATTTTGAATATAATACATTCTGTCAATACAAAAAATTTTGATTTATTAAAGTCAAGTCACTGGAATGCTCTCATTGAATAAAAATATTAACTTAATTTAATTTTGACACATTTTATTCTTTCTGTTAATATTGTCTCACAAAATTTAGTTTCTCAAAAAATAGTTTTGGGCAGTTTTGGACAAGGGTTTTGAACAGGATGGTAAAAAGCTTGCCAAACCTGCTTTGATTTGCACATGCATAAACATAGAGAAATTTGGTTACTATTATCAATTAAAAAAATATAAATAAATGAACTCACGCATACAAATTGAAATTTTAATCAGGAATTCAACTTCTATGAAGCTAGATTAAAATCAGCTGCATAAATAAGTTGAATGTTGACATTGAATAAATGCTCAATATAAAACATTACTTTGATACATTTATTGTGTTATTTATGTTTTCACACATAATGGAATTTCTCTAAAAATACAGTTTTGGACACTTTTGGACAGGACGGTAAAAACCAGGGTTTTTACCATAGTGTTCAAAACCTTGCCAACCCTGTTTTATTGATGTAATAATCGTTAAAACAAACTAAATCCACTTATTTAACAGATCAACTTAAATAAGTGATTTTAGTTTGTTTCAATGACTTATATAATAACAAGAGACGTACCGAGTACTCGGTAACTACTCAGTACTCGGCCAAATTCTGATCAGATACTCGGCCAATACCGAGTAGTTGCAAAAAATTGAATATTGTCCAAAACAGATGCTAAAATTTATAAAAAAAAGAGCAAGCATTATATTCTGCAATCATTTACAATTGAAATTTTTAAGTCAAATTTAAATTTTAGGAATAATGAAGTGTGTAATGCTTCAATGGAATTAATCTTTATTTTAATCTTCCCAAAGTTAATAAAACTTATTTATTAAAAATTATGCAAAAAAGGTAAGCATAGAAAATATGGAATTTTTATATTAAAAATGGATTTTTGCTACAAACAAAAATTAGTTATAAAACAACGTTAAAAATGGGGGGGGGGGGGCAGAAACACGTGTCTGCAGAGTTCCTGCACAATTTGTTTTATCTGCTTTTAAAAATTATTTATGTTTGGCAGACTAGAACTATAATTGATTGGTATAGAGTGAAACCCCTCAAAGGCGGACAATTTTTAATTCCCCAGTTCCAATGCAAATAACATTATTAAACCCCTGTCCTGCGGACACCTCTCTATTGCGGACAAAAAAATTGTCCTGTCAGGGTCCGCATTAGAGTGATTTTACTGTAATTTCTTTAATTCCAACTTGATTAATCATACCTTTTATTTATTTTTAATTTTAAAAATAATTTTTTTGTAAAATTTTTGATGCAAACAAAATTTTTTATATAATGCGTAATTAAATTTCAGCAGGAATTTAGTTTTAAAAACTATTATATGGACAAGGAGGTCTATACTACTATTCCAACAAGTTCAAAATTCATCACATGTGTGTCGGTGGTTCTTTTTAAAACATAATTGGAACTCAGTAACTCGGTACTCGGCCAAAGTGCTGCTCGGTACGTCTCTAATAATAACAAGGACAGATGTAAGGGAGGGGGATGGAGGCAATCGCCCCTCCCTTGAGGGATCCTGCACCGGCAATTTTCCCAAATTGAAATCCTCTTTTAGGCGAACTTCCACAAAGGGAGAGGGTTTCTAAAATTCCCCACAAATATTAAAAAATTGAAGTTTTGAAATTAAATTTTAAACAGCTCTTTTTATGGAAAAAGTTCGTCCAACGGAAAAACCGGGGCTCTCCTTGGATACATCTCTATATTTTAGTACTTTTGGACGAAATACTGAGGCAGCCCCCCCCCCCCCCCAAGCATGAAAAACCAGATATGGTGTAAGAAAGTAAGTTGAAAAATCAATCGCCCTTTCCTTGAAAAAGTTCTGGATCTGTCCTTGTATAATAATTTGAGACAAGTAAATCCTAATAAGTAAAATGTTATTAAAACAGTTATAAACACAATCAATATCAAAATCAGTTCATTTGTTAGGAGTCACCACAGACGCAGAGCTTAGTTTGCATACGAACTCACAAGAGCTGAGCTTTAACTTTAAAATTTGTGTGAAATTAAATATTTTTGCCTTTTTGGTAGAAATTAAGCCCTGCACAGTTGGATACATACAAACTTATAACCTCTTCTTTTATGTCTGAACTAAAAATACAGTTTTCATTTGTTCTCCCACTGACAAATTACAAACCTATTAACCAGGGGTGTAGTCAAGGAGGACATAGGTGAAGTGTCCCCTACTTTATAATTCTTACACCAGCAAACACCCCCCCCCCCCTTTATTTTTGAAATTTTTACACAAATTTCTTCTTAATTTTAAATTCTTTTAACTTGTGCCAGTGTTTGCAACAGCCCCCCACCTTCTTATCAGAAACTAAGACACTGCAATTACTATACATGTGTCTGTTATTTGAGTATTTCTTTCTGGATGTTGCCTGAGTAGCTGAAATACTGTTAAAAGAAATCGTTGATAGAAAAAACTTAAACCAAAATTATTATACAGCTCCACCTAAACTGTAAGTTCCGAAGCTTCGTAAACGTAAAGTTTTAAATCTTCAAACTTTGATTTCATCTCATTGGCATACTCTAGCTAACTTTTACGGGATGCATGGATACGAGTCCATTACACAACATTTATTGAAATGTTCATTACAATGTTTAAAAAGTACCATTTTTTAAATACTTATAATTAAAAGTAATAAATGTTCTATTCTTTTCAAATTTTATAATTGTGGCTGCTAAAGTGCGAGAAAAATTCTTCCATATTTAAAAATTCGTTTGTATACATTCAACCACGGGGAAAGAAAGGGAAAACATGGCAATTTATGAAAACATTGTTATACATTAAAACGAATACAAATCATATTAAGTTACTATTTAAAACATTAGAAAGGAAAAGTACGTTCTTTGGCAACCGAAACAGATGAAACTGAGAATATTTATACTGAAACATTTTAATATTGATAGAAAGCTGAATGAAATTTAGTTTTGAAACGTTGAAAATAAAAAGTTAGAAAATATCAAGATAGTGAAAATACACACCTGGTATTAAAATCATCTGTCAAATCTGTTGAATTTTCGTAAGCAAAAGAAAAGTAAAAGGGAGAAAAAGCTAAAATCAACAGACCACAACACAGCGTCGCCGCCATGTTGCAGACAACAGGGTGGAGCTAGGGTGAGTTGAGTTGTACGGCTCTGTGCATCGCGGAAAATGTAATACACGGAGACGTGAAAGATAAAATTTGGTTTCGGTTTTATTTTCTTTATTATAAATTCATAAATATTACTTGGCTAAAAGCATTCCTTCAATAACCATTAAACCACTGACAGATTCTTTGTTTGAAAAATGAGTAAGTAATGCAGTTAGTTAAAAAAATTTAATTATTTCAAAAATACAAAAAAAATATTTAAAATGATTTCCAACTAATATCAGAAAAGAGGAAAAAATGTCAATGAAAATGCAAAAGGAAACAGATTTTTGAGCAATCACATTGCTAATTGTTCTCATTTGACTGTTGAATGATGTCTTTTGATTTTAAACCCGCCGCTCCTCTAGCGAGCACCGTGTCCATGTTGCGTCCATTTCCTACATAGACAAGCATACACACACACACGCGCGCGCGCACAAACATACACGCCTACATACACACACATACACTCGTGATTGTAAAAAACATAACTTGAATTCAAAATTTCAAAATTCAGTTTTTTTTCTTTTGTTATGTTTAAAAAAAAAATAAAAAAAAACAGGGTAACGACCCCAGTAATTGGCACTTTAGGAGTTTGTCCTTTAAACCTACCTCTGTTTTAATTACTTAGAAAAAATATATTAACTTGCAAATATTTTTGTATCAAAGAATGTACATCTGTGCATCTATTTAGTTCCCTATAAAAGCAAAAACATTTGAATTTATATTTTTATAACAATATGTGTATAAAAAGTTAACAAAATCACCAGTAATTGGCACCTGATACCCCAGTGTATGACACCTTGTGATTTAAAAAATAAAATTAAAAAAAAAAAAACACCTAACATTAACACATTAACCCGATGATTCTAAGGGATCATAAAAAACAAAACGATTCTCTACAGTCGCAATATCTGACTGTGATGGCCAAACATATGTTTTTTATTGTTTCTCTTAAAAATTTAGATAATAGAACCCATCTCAATAATAGAACCCATATAATATTGTTCTGCATATAATATTGTTCTGCAAAAGAATCATAAATCAAGCTCGTGACATATTGCACAACAAATTAGTGACTACAAGCACATGTGTCAATCACTGGGGACTAGCAAAATTGAAGAAGCACCACTAAATGGCATCCATCATTAATTCCAAAATGCAAAAAGGGACAAAAATATACTTCTACCCACTCAGAATAACACCTTTTAACTAAACAAAACTTTTGAAAACCAAAATTTAAAATATATTTTAAGTCAAATTTTAATGGAATGATGCGCATGCTTTCCTTAAGCCAGAGAAGCAGCTTTTGCGACAAAAATGGCTGATTTGACACAAATCACAATTGCTTCTCTTTCCTATGCGCTGCTACCATTTAGTAACACGAATTGAAGTTATAATCTTTAGAGTAAAAGTACATTCAGTTGGTTCATAGCCTTCTACTTTTAAAAGATTGGATATGAATCGTATTTTTAGGACATTTTTGTCGGAAGTGAATCATTGGTGACCTGCCAATTACTGGGGGTATTACCCTAGGTGTCAGCAGATTTTTTTTTTTGAAGGGATTGAGGGGGGGGGGGGGGGTACAATGCTCAAAAGTCAAAACCCATTCTAATTCCTTCATTTCACAATAAATAATGTAAATACGATATTTTTCTGCACAATGTGTCGCGTTTTTTCTCGTTCTTCAAAAAACAATCAAAAACAAAACAAAATAAGTATAGAAATAGAGAACATGATCTACACATTTCCACACACTAGCGGGGTTAGGCCAGGCCCATCACTTCGTATTAAGATAAAAATCTGATTAATCAATTTATTAATTACTAACGGCCCGTCCCGAAAAATACTATCTATCTTAAATAATTATGATGCAGGTACTTTTTAGTTTAAAATTTAATAATAAGCAACATTTTTTTATTTCGTTTTTATGAGATTTGAAACACATTCATTCACCTCATTTCATGATCAAGAGAGACCAGTATATGGTCCCCAATAAGTAATAGAATCTTCATGTGTGTGACGTTGTACTACCTATCGTAAAGCTGTACGTTTGAACTTCAGATTTGATGATGGTGAAGTTATAAGAAATTTTCATTGGAAATTGTGATCATTTAAATTGGAAAATTAATTATGCAGGGACCATGGGGATGCAAGGAAAATGAGCCAACTGATATGCTGCTGGTGCTGTAAGAACATTAATCTTAATCATATTATTCCGTAGTGATTTTATTTGATGTCCAATTCCATTACACAGATTATGCAAACTAAAGTTGCGCAATAAAATTTACAAGTGTTCGAACAGTGGTCGAAATTCAATCATATTCATAAATGAATATTTGAGAAAACTTGTAGGAATTTAACTATTTCCAACATTTTTATTTCTACTCTTACTCATGTTTACTGCATATTGGGAAACATACAATTTTTATATGTACACACAATACCAAGTAGTAATAATTTATATTTCAGTTTTACTTTTTGGTTTGTTAATTTCAAAATAAATGGATGAAAGGGGATATTTGGGTAATGGGGTCGTTTCCGAAATTTTAAAAGTCTTTTTTTTCTGAAAGAGCATGCTTAAAAACATGGGTTTTAACCATTTTTTAAATAATTTGAAAAAAAAATGAACAATTATTTTAATCGGGGCGCAGATTAAAATTCATTTTTTACGCTTATGCACATTGTATCAAAAGCGATGACTCTTCTCTCTTTCTTTACTCTTGACTCTACTGTAAAATTTAGATCATACGTAAAACTTCTGCATGAACAATATTTCTTTTAAAAAGTTTAATATTATTGAGAAAGTTGTTTCGATTTCTGCCATTAGAAATATAAAATTTCAAACAGTCAAATGAACGAATCCTACTTGCTACATTCAAAAACACTGGACGTCGCAATAATAGAGCAATTTTATTTAAAAAAAAATCGTGTTTGTGATTTGTTCACGGTTTAGAGGATGACTGACTAATGCACTTTTCAAAATTTTTGATCCCTCTCACCTTTGTCACAAAGTTTCACACTTCACCATACCCACTCTTCCCTTTGCCACATGTCACACTGCTTTCATAAACATCCTTATCTATAAAAGGCTTGATGTCATTCTCCCCATTGTATGTCCCTCGTGTCATTAATTTCCTCCTCTTGTCACGAACGGTTACAATTTAATGAACCACACCTTAAAGAGGGACTTCATTCGTAGTCAGCTCCTTGCAAATAGATATTTATCTACTCTTTCACGAACGCAAAAGAAAAATATTTCTCGCCCTGGCATTAGTGCCAAAAATTTGACACCAATGGATAAAATTCGCCAATTTCACAATTATGGAAGTCTTCCTGAATGAAATGATACCTCAAAACTCCTTTAATGCGTAAAACTTCTGTTCAAACGATATTCTTTGTAAAAGTAGGCATGACCTTTGCAGTTAGAAATATAAAATTTCCAGCGGTCAAATGAACGAACTCGACTCGCGGCAACATATAATTGTCTATGCGAAAGCACTGAACGTCGCAATATGCCAATTTTATCAAAAGTTTCACTTTGAGATATGTTTGTGGTGATAGCAAATACAGGTATTATTGGGTTTCCCCCCCCCCTCACTCTGGAAAATGATTTATTTAAATGTTAAAGTCGCGAAAACATAATCAAACCGAAAATATTTTAAATGCCCGTAGTTACCCAAAAAAGCCTCAATAATAAAACCAAATGCAATTATTTACGCTCTAGCAAAAAGTGACAACATATAATATTTTCCAGCAATTTCTTCACGCTATGTCGCGAGAAAAAGCAAATAAAAATGAATTTTTGCTAACTTATAATTGCTTTTAGAGCTTTTTCTAGTCAATATAGCGGGTTTGCGTTTTCGCACGGTGTAACCGGGTAAAACGAGTTTCAAAGTATTTTTCACGAGCTTTATAATTATACCAAGCTCGAAGCACTAAAATGCATTTTTCGTGTAGAAAAAGCGGTTTAAAAAAGGAATTAAAACTTAATGTTTCACGCTTCTAACAATGAATTTCAACAATGGAAAAGAGATAAAATTAAAAATTTTGAGTTTCGCTAACTAAAAAACGCTTATATTTTTTTTCTAGTGGATTTAGGTTGTTGGACCTTGGGCGTCCTGACAATTTCCTCGTTAAGAGTATTTTTTAAAGAGCTTTCCAACCATATCAAATTCGAAAAAAATGGACCATCCGTTTGCGTAGAAAGAGCCATTTAGGACGAAAATGCGTTTTTTATTAATATCTCCGTTAATTAGCGTTCGATTTCAAAATTTTTTATCGACGACACTAAAACTCAGCAATAGCTACTGAACAAAAAAAAAAAAAAAAGAATAAAGGAAATCGGTTCACAAACACAGGAGAAATCGATACCGAAAGAAAACGGCTTGCCTATTAATATATAAAGATTCGGCTATAGCCTTTAATTTTAATAGCATAAAGAGAACTCCGGAGGAGTTAGGGAGCATTCATTAATTGTGTAAAGGTTCCGTGGGGGAGGGAAAGATGGAAAATCTCCACATATACCCTTACTTTGGGGGGGGGGGGGGATCAAACTCATTCTTACGTAATATTTTCCAAGCATGGGCGGATTTATGGGGGATCAGAAGGGGGTAATGCCCCCCCCCCCAGTTTTGGAAGTACTTTATGTAATAACAACACATCTTCCAAAAATTAAAAAAAAAAAAAAAACATTATTTTTCTTTTTTGACTAGTTCAGAAAGGCATGGGTGTATTTATAGGAGGGGGGGGGCATAGACGGCAATGCCCTTCAGTTTTGGGAGGACTTTAAATAGTAACAACACATCTTCCAAAATCTTAAAACAAAAAAAAAAAAAAAAAAAAGATTATTATTTTCTTTTTTGAGTACATAGTGCAATAAAAATGAAGAGAATAGCGAATGTCCTTTCCTGATGGGAGAAAAGAAAAAAAAAAAACATTAAATACAAATAGTACAGCTGGCACTGGGGTGCTGAAAATATGCCTAAATTCACTATTTTGGACTGAAAACCATTTGGGCAAGTATATAAATGAAAATACAGGCTAAACGAGCTATGCATTCAGCGGCAACACTTATAATAATTGACGATTATTTTTAAATTAGAACCTCTAAAACAAAGGCAATCCCCCCGTTCTACTTGTTATGATTTGTTTTCTTTCTTTTCAGAGTGTTTATTTTCAGTTTGCATGACTTCAAAAACTAGATATTTTGTGTTGTTACAGACGAAAGATTTTGAAGAACCTTCTGGATTCACACGTTCAGATTGGTAAAATTGTAAAAATCCTTTAACCGTAAAAAACTGACGAATTTTCGTAAAAATTACAAAAATCTGCTGGTAAGAGGGAATTACATATAGGGCTGGATTTGCCTCTAAGATAAACAAGCTACAGCTTCGGGCCACTGGTTTGAAGTGGGTCCGCAACTCGGAAAAAATTGCATGATTTGTTCCTTAAAAAATGGAAAGTGCTTGAAAAAACTAATTTCATTTTCAAGTGCTTGAAAACCGTGAATATTTGGAAACGTGTGGCTACAAACCTTAAATTTTAAAATTTCTAACAAATGGTAGGGGGAGGAATGCCAAAATATGTCAAATTCAGCACCTTGCTACATCCTGCATCAAAAGTAAAAATCATGGTTCTTACTTTTGTAAACATATTACTTGAAATAACTTTTTGTGACTCACATGTTTTATATCTTGCTATTTATTTAATCAATTTATGGTATTTTGGAAATTCTTTTGTATGGATTGCTTTTATCTTACTTCTACTGCATATTGTTAATCTGTTTAGCCCAGAAAAAAATGATACACCACCTCTATTCCTTTTTGTTTTCTGCACTGCTAATAATTAAAAAAAAAAAAAAAAAAAAAAAGGTTGTTGTAATGAGAAAATTCTATAGTTTATTTTTTCTTTTAAACTTAAAATAGCTTTTTTTTTTTTTTACAAAGTTTGAATAATACTGTGCAACTGTATAATCTAGTACTCAATTTCAGAGACTGGAAAGTGCAAATGAGGTGCCTTAATCATTAAATGTTCCAAAATCTTTGAAAAGAATTGACGCAGCATAGCCTACTAGGGCTCTTCTGTCAAAACGCCAAATGTAACCAACCAAACCTTGAAAATAATTAGACAACTCTTTGAGACTCCTTAGCAAAGTGTGCTTCTATTTTATTTTGTATCAAGTATATACATTATGAATTGTTCTAATAAGTAGTATGTTACTCTCATGTTACATCTATATATATAAAAATCTCTTGTCACGATGTTTGTTCGGGGTAAACTCCGAAACTACTCAACCGATTTTTCTCAAATTTCATATCTATGTGTCATTTGGTCCAACTTAAAAGATAGGATAGTTTTTATAATTTTTTATTGCAAATTTCATATTAATTATGCAATAATAGTGTGAATTAATTGTTTAGTTCTAAAAATTCTTAATAGATGGCGGTGTAAGTTAATTAATCGATATAACTCTAACATCGTATGACTTACTGCTAAAAACACAATGACAAAAAATTTAGAAATGTTGCTTAGAATTTCCATATAACGTTTTGGGATATTACAGGTTATTATTCACTTCCTGAGAAAATCACCTATATTTTTCAAAACGTTTCCTTGAATTGCTACAAATTGCAGATTTCACACCATTGAGAAAAATATTTTTCTCCACCAGTATCAAGATTAACTAAACGTATTTAATAAGTGTATCGGTTTCGGAGCGATTATGGTTCGTCCAGATTGATTCAACACCCAATGAGTGCGAAAAGATATCTGGATTACGAAGAGTTGCAGAGGAGTTACATTCGAGATACTTGCTTGAGAGTCTGTCTTCGCGTTGGCAATGCGTGCAGTAATGCTTTGAGAGCTTTCTTAGAAAAGCAGGAAGGTTCCAGGCTATTATACTAAACCTGCGTTAGGCTTCTTTGAAGGTGCCAGAATCATAACTGCCTTTAACCAAGAAGACTACTGAATTCTTCAAAAACATTCAAGGTTAATTTTAGGAAGGTTAATGAATTTAAGCGGAAAACAATTATTTTCTTTATTTTGTTCCCCAAGAGATTTTCAATAACAATAATTCTTGCAAAGATACGTTCGCAAAAGAAAATTGCAGTGACAATTGCATCGTCAGGCATTGCTGCTACTTTTTTTAGATGGTAGACGAACAGCACATTCAGCTTTAAAGTTGTCGATTAGATATTCATAACAAACAAAACGCAATGTGTAACCTTAAAGGAAAAAAAAACGTGGAATGGCTATAGTGTTGCAAGAGAGTGAAATTAAAATTTGGGATAAGTGTACTATGGCTCATGAGTAAAAGCATTCATTCGAAGCACATCATAGGATTGTGCAAGATTTGAACGGCAACGATAAACTTTTAGGCGAAATTGTCTGAATATTGTGTGAGAACTTCCGGCAGACATTACCAGTTATTCCGATGTAATCAACGCATGTTTAAAACAATCGTTTTTATAAGGTAATGTCGAGATAATGCGATTGACCATGAACATGCGAGTATAAACGCAAAATAATCTAATCCCACAAGTATTTTCTAATCAATTGCTAGGTATTGGAAACGGTGAAACTGAACTGTATCAAAATATACAGTACAACAAATAGCCAGACAAATTCTACACTGCCGTTGAGACAAAAAGTAAACTTAATTGAGAGTCTATTCCCAGATATTTTTTTTTTTTTTAAATCATAATTGCCTCTGTAATCGCGCTGGTTTTCTAGCAGTTTTGTTTTCGGTAAGCATTCCCGAACAGACAGAAATATTTGTGGATCGTCAATTGTCGACTGTCAAATACATATCCTGATGTTGTCGCAAATTGTGTTTATTGGTCGCGCAAAGTCATTGGGAGTTGACACTTTCTAATACAGGTTTGACATAAGGAGAAACAATATTCTTCAACTGTTTAAAACAATTTTGACGACATACTATCCAACACAATCATCATTTTTTAAGGAGAAACTATATAACTTTCACGTTTGAAGACGTATTGCATCAAGTTTAACAAACATACAAATGTCCAAATTCAGATTTTACACCAGAGATGAATATGAAGCTTTAGTTTAAACTGAAAATTTTGCATTTCAACTTCAAATTTGCCATTTAGTCATTATGATATGCCATCACTTGATAGTTGGACTAGAAAATTAAGTGTTTCTCCCATGGACACAACTACATGTAACCAGCTCAGGTATGGAAAAACCATCAAACCTGTTCGTGTTAGCAAAAGACAGATTAACCAAAAACATTGTGAACAAATTAGTACAAAGATAATTTTCAATTTTACTAATTTAAAATAATCGAAGCAATAGTTCGAAATCAATGTTATCTACCTTATTCATAAAATTCCACTTTTATAGCTTATCAATTTATGTGGTATAATTTGTAGGGTCATTGATTAAAAACAATTGTAAAAACAATAGTTAAGGCTGACATGAATAAACTGTGCATACAAAATCTGTATATTGGTCAGTGCTTAATTTCAACATTCTGATGCTTTACGTACCACTTTCAAATAATTTTGCACCATTGGACGAAGTAAGTACACTGCAAAAAATTTTCGAAACGTTTCTGAGTATTTCCGGGTAACGTTTCAGAATTTCAGTTGTTTTTATCTACTTCTTGGAAAAATCAAGTATCATTGTCAAAAAGTTCTCTGAATTGCTACACGTTGCACGAATGCAGTTTTCTCACTGTTGTGAAAAATATTTCTAGCTTCCAGTTCAAAGATTAACTGAGCGTATTTATAAAGTGTAGGGCTTCTCCGCCCCTGTTGATTAAGTGCTGAAAGGGAGCAAATAGGTATGGACGACGTTGCTTCGCAAGAATTGCAGGCGAGTGCAATGCGCGATACTTGCTTGCAATTCTTGCTTGACTTCGGCCATGTTTGCAATATTGCTGATGTAACTTTCTAATTAAATCAGGAAGGTGCCAAGCGGTTATACATACCTAAGTTTTCTCTTATTTTCCAGAAACATGACAGGTTTTAAACGGGAAGATTTCTGAATTTTTCACGAGGCTTTAAAATCAACGGAACTTTCTCCAGCTGTGTTAAAAATATTAATTTGATCGTATAAAAACAATGAGTAAAAAATTATTTCTATTCTCTGCCACAGCAACGCGTGGCTGGGTCAGCTAGTATTTTCTATATCTGTACAGCATTTCTTTTAAAATATTAACTTACATCACAAAGCACATTTAAATCATAAAATTTTTTTAGAAAAGTTATTTGTCTTCTTTTCCCCCGAGATTTTTGTCTGTCCAATTAACCCTTATAATGCTTCAAAATGCTGAAGTTTATATCCATTTTACAAAATTTTCCTCCTGGGGAGAAACCCCCGGACCCCTAAAATTGGAGATATTTTATATCCTACTTAAAAGGGAGCCTTGCGTCACTCTCTTGATACCAGTCACCTCTTTTAAGGTCAATTCAAAAAGGACAGCATGAAAACACACATTAATGAAAACGACACACACACACAAAAAAGTAAAGCATAGCCTTATGCATCACAGGAAAACAGACCAAAACATGGGGGGGGGGGGGTCAATTTAAATTGTTGCTGAAAAAAAAAATCCTGCCCCCCCCCCCCCCCCCAGGAACTCAGTCTTAAATCCGCCTACGTTTCCAAGTTGATATTTTATATCAAAGTCGCGCAGTCAAGTGGTTTGGCAGGTGTCATATTTCATTTGCGTCTAAAAGGTAAAGAACGTATTAGAAGGAGCCGTTTTTAAGTTGTTTTGCAAATAATTAATACTAGTGTAAAATATAATAAAAAGTATCGCACTTAGTAAATGGCATGTTTTATTTTTTATTAGGATTGCATCATTTAGAAAAAAAAATGTTGAAAAAACTTTCAGTCAAGATTTTAATTTTTAACCGACTTCAAAAAGGAGGCGGTTATCAGTTCATACCGTATGTATGTTTTTTTTTGTTTGTTTGTCCACTCACAGTGTCGCATCTAGTGAACCGATTTTGATGATTTTTTTTTTTTAATGGATAGGGGATGGCTCAACTTAGGTCCCATTACTTTGTTTGACCATATTTGTCCTTTAGAAAAAAGTTATGGGCAAAAAACAATAAATTTCATGCAATTTCCCTATTAAATGATTAATTTTAAAACCCATTGTTATGAAAGTTTGGTGCCATACGACAGTAACATTAATAGTAATTGTAATGATAATTTTGAATGAAGGCTTCTCTGAAGCAAGCATCAAGCTTCTTCAGGGGTGATATTTCGATAATAATCGGGAATCTGGCGCTGTCGCCTCATTTTTTGGCGTAAACAATTTTATTTTGGTAACCTTGCTGATTTATAGAACCCTATGTGAATTATCGAAATCTTCCCTTCTTCAGTGCTATTGCTCCATAGTGGGGGTAAACCTAACCTGGAAGCGAGGTGATGCAGTGATTAGGCTCTGCTTAGCCTTCACAATGCTACCATTAGGTTTGCCTCAACTACAGTAGTATTTGTTTCGTTATCATCTATGCCAATAACAAATGATGGGAGCTAAGTAAGAAAATAAAGAATTGCATCATGAGCAACTTAAATGCTGTGAAATGTAAATTAGTTAGGAAAAACGTAATACTTAAATGGTTATAATTAAATTAACTACACATTAATTCAAAAGAGGAACAAAGATAAGTTTTTAGTGCCTATCGCTTAAAGTTTAAAGCGTGTTTATAGTTTTTTTTTTAGTATAGAGCATTTTTATGAAAAAAATAAGGTGAAGTTTCGTGATGGTAACTTCTTACTATTTCTGATATACCTACATTTACACTAAAAAGAATGAATTAAAAAAATTTTGAAAAAAAAAAAATAGAACCGACTTCAAAATTGCTCTAAAAAGTGAAAAATAATTTTATTCTTTAAACACCATCGATAATGCTTTTAAACATAATTTTTGAAGTTGGCGCAAAAACGATAGATAAAATCATTCACAGCCATAACTCAACTACAACGTTAAATTTAACCAGGTCCAGTTTCTTCACTACGTATCACATAAATTATGCATTGATGACAACTTATTTGAATAACGATATAAATGTTTCGTTCGTAACTTTGGATGCTTTTCTGAAAAAAATATGAACGAAGCATGGTTACACTGGATTTTACGTTTTGTTTTTGCGCCAACTTCAAAAATTATGTTTAAAAGCATTATCGATGGTGTTTAAAGAATAAAATTATTTTTCACTTTTTAGAGCAATTTTGAAGTCGGTTCTATTTTTTTTTTTCAAAATTTTTTTTAGTAAACATTTTTTTACACGCAAAAGGTTTTATAAAATAATAGTGAATTTAATAACGATTCCAGTGATGTAAGATTCGTTGTTTTATTATTTTGAAAAACGAAATGGAATCAAACGTAAGAATAGTGGGGAGGGGTTTGAAAAATCTTACGTACCCTTAAATGGGGGAGGGGGTCAAAAATTGCCAAAATCATCCCTACGTAATTAATGAATGGCCCCTTAAGGGCGTTACGGAATTCACGTGCATGATGCACAGCATTGTTGTAAAAAATTTTGTCCTCTCTCACATACACGTGTAATTTTTTGCCAAAGAGTCTTGGTTTCCGGATAAACATTCAGGATCAAGTCATTTTAGAGAGATATTCCCAACTCATCTATTTTGATAAGATATCCTGTACCGTGTGTTTTTCGGTTATTTTCTTACAGTAAAAGACTCTAGTAATACCACAATCTCCTAAACGGGTTCTTATAGTTTTTCTTAAGATACAGACACAGAGATTGTAATGGGCTACTAAGAGGAGACGACTTTAATCAGGCTTGAAGTCGGCACGTGTTTATCTAGGACACCACATGAAGAGCTTGGTGAAAGACACCCTCAAATACAAAGGTGACACCTCTCATAATTTTGTCTACACCTTCTATAGCCAAACGGCGGTATCTCATCGAACATTTGTCCTCCCAAGTTCTCCCAATTGCCATTTTTTTCTTGTGGAACATGCGGAGATTATCTGGAGGAGATATTAAAAGTAGTTTAAATGTGAAAAGGTCAGTTTTTCTACCGCTAAGTAAAGTCCCGGCAGTTCCGTTAAAAAATATCACAAAAGCCTGCTGATCGATTTTTGACTACTGTTGCATTCATTGAGTTTTTCAGTTCCACCGGGTATGCCGAGAAAAAGTAATTTGCATTCTTTTCTAGAATTAGAATTTCGTTTATACACAGTAGAAACAATTCAGAAACGTTTCTGGAAAATAATGTTCAGCTGATATGCCCAATTTCTGCAAGGAACGTATCTTGCAAAAAACAAAAATGTTTTCTACTCAAAAGTTCAGTAACCTTACTGAAATTATCCTGGATTACTTCTGAAGACTTCGGCAACCTTCCCGGTTAAAACCAGTCGTGTTATCTGGAATCTTAAGTAGGTGTAATATAATGGCATCGCACCCTCCTGCTTCGCCAGAAAAGCTTCGAAAGGTTTTTTGCAATCATGGCCACAGCACACTGTCAAAAATGAAACGCTCAATTTTGACGATTCGGCAATCCTCGAGCACTATTTCGTTATTTTCTACGATCCTTTCGTCACCGAATCACGTGATATTTGACGAAACCAGAAATCCCAAATTTTTCACGAAATACAGTCGGACCTCCATATATCGAACTTCCATATATCGAAATTTTCTATGTATCGAAATCCTAGCACATTTCCATGTTCATTACATAGAAAATTTGTTTCTATATATCGAAAAAATCTCTATATATCGAAATTTTTCTTGAGACATTCGTAATTTTTTTTTCCCCTTTAGACTGTTTGTCTCATGAAAAATGAAGGTTAGGGAGAAAATTATGCTCACTAAGGTTGCTATGAAACTCATAAGGAATCTGGGGTTGAGGGGTGTGAAGAAATGTCGTTGTTCCGTTCTGGAGTTCTTAAATTCCGTCAAGTTCATTTCAAATCTTAGTTGTAACCAGTAACACTGTAAAATCAGTTTCAAGTTTGGTTATCATTTCTATTAGTCTTTTAGCTTCAGTAAAAATCATTCAGATTAAGTAGATTGGTTTTTTACTTTTTTGTCGATTACATTGTCAAAACGAAAATACCCTAATGTTGCGGATCAAGTTGAATTCGGAACTCCAGCGCTCGAATACGCTACCTTGCGGTGATTTATAAAACTGCGTCTGCACCTAAAACATTGCCACGTTGCGCATCACGTGTGTCTGTTGACGTAAACACAGGCAGTTTGTTCTGAGTATTTATTAACGCAATCGATGTGTCTTAGTTTGCTTTCAGCTACAGAAATTAATTCGTCCCATAGTAGTATTCTCGAGAGCTTCTCAAAATAATGTTAGTTTTCCTTATTTCTTTCAAAAAAGTATTAAATGGTGGAAGCGTAAACAAGAAAACTCTGGATTAACAAAATTGGATAACGTTATACCAGGTAAAATTTTTTATTGTTTTGTATGAATTTGTAAGAATATGAGTTTTTTTTAATCTTAAATTAATTTAACTAATCATATTTTACTGCAGCATTTAGTTGGAATGGACAGTATGCAAAATATTTTCTTGAATTTATTATCGTAGAACAAAATGAAAAATGTTTAACCGAGAAAGAATTTACTTTATTCCTTTTATTCTCAGCTGAAAGGTTTCGCCAAATTTGTTTAGGGTTATAGTAGTTTTAGTATTGTGCAAGCAAAGTAGCCTTGGCGAGTTTTCGCGTTTTTAGTTAAACCATTTTTAATTTTTATCATGAGTGGAATAAAATGATAGTAAAATTACAGAATTCGATAAGTAAAAAGAAATAATGGTCAATCAACTGAAAAGAAAACTACCACCATATATAAACTGTGAGTACACATTTTATTTATTTTGTTCTGAGTGAATTTGAATAAATATCAGTTTTTCAATTCGATGAAAAAAAAATGAACTTAACAACATTCGGAACTCCAGCGCTCGAATACGCTACCTTGCGGTGATTTATAAAACTGCGTCTGCACCTAAAACATTGCCACGTTGCGCATCACGTGTGTCTGTTGACGTAAACACAGACAGTTTGTTCTGAGTATTTATTAACGCAATCGATGTGTCTTAGTTTGCTTTCAGCTACAGAAATTAATTCGTCCCTTAGTAGTATTCTCGAGCTTCTCAAAATAATGTTAGTTTTTCTTATTTCTTTCAAAAAAGTATTAAATGGTGGAAGCGTAAACAAGAAAACTCTGGATTAACAAAATTGGATAACGTTATACCAGGTAAAATTTTTTATTGTTTTGTATGAATTTGCAAGAATATGAGTTTTTTTAATCTTAAATTAATTTAACTAATCATATTTTACAGCAGCATTTAGTTGGAATGGACAGTATGCAAAATATTTTCTTGAATATATTATCGTAGAACAAAATGAATAACCGAGAAAGAATTTACTTTATTCCTTTTATTCTCAGCTGAAAGGTTTCGCCAAATTTGTTTAGGGTTATAGTAGTTTTAGTATTGTGCAAGCAAAGTAGCCTTGGCGAGTTTTCGCGTTTTTAGTTAAACCATTTTTAATTTTTATCATGAGTGGAATAAAATGATAGTAAGATTACAGAATTCGATAAGTAAAAAGAAATAATGGTCAATCAACTGAAAAGAAAACTACCACCATATATAAACTGTGAGTACACATTTTATTTATTTTGTTCTGAGTGAATTTGAATAAATATCAGTTTTTCAATTCGATGAAAAAAAAAACGAACTTAACAACATTGACTGGACACTTTTCTTTAACCTAATTCCACATAAATGATTTAAATAAAATTTGTTACTACAGTATCCTACTGAAATAGACAGTATGCAAATAAATTTTCTTGAAAATTTTTATCGCAGAACAGATTGAAAAATCCAGAAAGAACGTTAAGAATTTGAACAATAAAAAATAAAAGTTCGCCAAAAATCTGTTTATAGTGTTATGGTTTTAAAATTATGTGAAAGAATAATGTATCTTGACAAGATTTCGCATATCAGGTAAATTATTTCCATGACGAATGAATTAAATGCATGATTTCTTTGGATATCCAATCATATAGTCATAGAAATAAATTATCTAGTGTTAAACGTTACTCTTGACAGTCTGCCACGTATGTGCACTATGTGACAAAAATGTCAACAAATGCTGGAAATGTCACGAAACTGAACTTAATATGTACTAATGTATAGATAACACGGTACAAAATGAAAATGCCGTTCGAAGCGAACCAAAAATTTATGAATTCCGAATTCAACATCGTGAAAATGGCTGCTTCAGAACAACTTACTGTGTGTTCTACATTAATTGTTTACTTTCGTAATACTTTTTGGTTTCTAATCTCTTTCTATATGGGTCAGAATATCCACAAGACTTTGAAAAATCTTTTCAAACGAATAAAGCGAAAAAATCATACATACGAACAAAAATCACAACACTTTTAGCATTTTCTTCGCTACCACATGCGTTTGTTTTAGTTTTCAATTCCGCCATTAAACAGTGACTGCAGTGCCCCCTATAGTTCGTTGGAGTTGCGAATTGACTGGACACTTTTCTTTAACCTAATTCCACATAAATGATTTAAATAACCTTTGTTACTACAGTATCCTACTGAAATAGACAGTATGCAAATAAATTTTCTTGAAAATATTTATCGCAGAACAGATTGAAAAATCCAGAAAGAACGTTAAGAATTTGAACAATAAAAAATAAAAGATCGCCAAAAATCTGTTTATAGTGTTATGGTTTTAAAATTATGTGAAAGAATAATGTATCTTGACAAGATTTCGCATATCAGGTAAATCATTTCCATGACGAATGAATTAAATGCATGATTTCTTTGGATATCCAATCATATAGTCATAGAAATAAATTATCTAGTGTTAAACGTTGCTCTTGACAGTCTGCCACGTATGTGCACTATGTGACAAAAATGTCAACAAATGCTGGAAATGTCACGAAACTGAACTTAATATGTACTAATGTATAGAAAAAACGGTACAAAATGAAAATGCCGTTCGAAGCGAACCAAAAATTTATGAATTCCGAATTCAACATCGTGAAAATGGCTGCTTCAGAACAACTTACTGTGTGTTCTGCATTAATTGTTTACTTTCGTAATACTTTTTGGTTTCTAATCTCTTTCTACGTGGGCCAGAATATCCACAAGACTTTGAAAATTAATTTAAAAAGAATAAAGCGAAAAAATCATACGTACGAACAAAAATCACAACACTTTTAGCATTTTCTTCGCTACCACATGCGTTTGTTTTAGTTTTCAATTCCGCCATTAGACAGTGACTGCAGTGCCCCCTATAGTTCGTTGGAGTTGCGAATTGCCAAAGAATGAAGATGTATGAAGGCGCAAAGTTGTAATTTCTGTCATTTTTTTTTAATTCTTAACTTTCGTTTAATCCGATGCTCAAATAAATTAGAAATTGGGTTTCATACAAGAAAATTAGCTTTAATTTTAATGTTTTAGGAGATTTTTTATGATATAAACAGGTTGTTTCTATGTATCGAAATTTCTATATATCGAATTTTTTCCCGGCAATTTGCTACTTCGATATATGGAGGTCCGACTGTAATTTCGTCCCGATTTCGTCACATTGCAGTGCATTCTGGGAGTTTTCGTTTCAGTCTTGTACTTGCTCGTTAAAATATTTTACGGCAGTTATTCTAAAGGATTCATAAAGAAGGTTAGTATATATTAAAATTTGTATGTGCAATGTGCCTTCTTTTATGTATTGTTACATTTTTGCTTAGTGTTGTGTTTATTGTTGGATTTAAAACACATTAAAATTGAAAACGACCTGTTCGATTTGGTTTGGAATTCTGTATAAACTAACTTTGAGTCACCTCCACGTTAGGCTTAACTAGCGTTATTTTTTATTTGCAAATGAAAATGTCTGTTTGTTGACATTTGTTCCCGAAAACGTACTTCCTTTATTTCCCCCCGTTAGACAATTGACAAAGATGATCAAAGCATTTTTACGAATTTAAACTTACATAAAAAATTCCACCGTTCGCTACAGCAACGCAGATAATAAATACAGCGCCTTGATAAATAGCATAGAACTTTGAAGCTTTTAATTTCAACGTTGAATATGTTTCATGGTTATGTGTTTTCATTCTTCTTCATGAATTTTACTAATATAATTCTGGCGAACGAAGTGTTTTTGTTTAATAATTAAAAATTTTTTTACTCTGCATTTTTATTTTCTTAAACAAATATTCCGCTCCCCCCCCCCCCCCACCCCCTCTCTAAAAATTGGTATTTTTTTCTTCTTCTACTCTACATGTAATATTTTATTCAATACAATAATAATTTATACAGTAGCTCTCTCACAAAAGTGTACGTAACACTTATCATTTTCAATGAAATATTGCTCTACCCATTAGGTAAGATTAATATTTTGAAATGGGTAAACAATAGATCTTCTATAGTTGATTCTTAACAAAACTACATGAAATATTTTAATAGCAAAATGAAATATAATTTTGAAGAAATTAATAATCAGAAAGTATTAAGAACTTTATCTCACAAGTGTTCATAAAAATATTTTTTTAATAATTGCTTAGCAACCTTTTAAACAAGCCCACAAAAATCGAGGAAAAAAAGCGCTTAATGCAATTAAGAATAAATGCAAACTGGCTATCAGCTTACGGTTCGGAAATGATACCTCCCTCCCTTTTTTCTTTTTTTTTTTTTTGTTAGGCTCGTTGACCGGACTTATTAAAGTCGCACCCCATGTTGTTTATGTAATGCCATCCCCTTCTGCGGCTGTCTCTTGTTTATGTTGTATCAATACTTCACTATTTGTTGAGTCTGTTTCTTTTTTTTTCTTTTGAATGGTTTTACTTGCAAAATAAAACATGAAGTAAAGTAAGTATTAATTTAAAACAAAGCATTTTAAGTTACAAAGAAAATATTAATTTCTATAAAGAACTATATCTTGGTGCTTTGCAGGTAATATTTTCAATATTTTTTCAATTTTTCCCAAATTTAAAATAAGTTATTGAAGGTAACCTTGATTTAAAAAAAAAGGTAAGTTAGCAGCATGTTTGAAAATAATAACAATTATAAAGCGTTCTTTGTTGTTTATTTTCACATTTAGTACGCTAAATTCTATGTTAATTTGTGTTACCTGATTTGTGATAATTATGAATTTTTCCATTATACATAGTTTCTACAGCTGAAATAAATACAGCATTAATTTTATTGCCATATTTGCTGCCTCAAGGAATTATCAGCAAAATAAAGGGAATTCTCTTCAGAAGCATTTCATAGATGAACTACTAGTAAGTCCAAATTTAAGTTAGAGTAATGGTTTTTGCTGCAGACAAAGTAAAATGTCTATGTAAAATTTCAATTGAAAAATTGAAAGGAAAATAAAAAGTATATGATAAAAACTAGTAAACTTTTCTATGCTAGTCACTATTTTCATTACATACCTTTGAATCTCTTACTTGCAATTCTGTCTTAGCGTTGGCCATGGTTGCATTAATGCTTATGGAGCTATCTTAGTAAATCAGTAAAGTTCTAATCAATTATGTTATATAAAGGTACCTAATTTCCCTTGAAGTTCCAGACAGGTAAATATGAAGTATGTACCAAAGTATTTCAAAGTATAATGTATGTACTGCATGCAATAATACACTTCCTGTATTAAACATAAATTTTGCCAACAAGCATTCTACATAGAAGCAAAATTAATAAGACAAACAATCGATTGAAAAAAGAAAAAGGTAAGCTTTTTTTCAAGATTATCTAATTTCATTTTCTGTATCTAATTTTCGAACAAAGATATACAAACTTAAAGCTGTACATTTTATTGCACTATTTCTTTAAAATTTATGGTATTAGTTTTAAAAAAATCTTTTTTTTTTTCTGGAATTTTTTATTCGATGCAATGAAGAAGTAAATCCCCAGCAATTTTCTCTTGAGCAAAATTGATGTAACTCTGCATAAAAGTAACCTATGTCTTATTCTTCCAGAACCCAATGTCTGCTGAGGAAGTAGCACTTCTATATTCCCAGTAGGACTGGACGATGTAGGAATTTTTACATCGTGATGCATCGCCAAACTTACATCGCGAGTAGTTGAAGCAGTTTGAATTATTCTTCCCGCTATAGGTGGCAAACCCCCGATTAGGGGAGTTTTCCTTGCAAAAATCGAAGCTTTTGTCAGAATTTTCCCAAATTTGGCACGAAAACTACCCTATGGGAATTCACAAATATCAAAGGACAAATGTACCAAACTTGGAATAGATCCTACAAAAACCCACGCGGGGGATTCCCCATGCATAGCGGGACTAAAATGGGGGAACTCTCGAGCATCAAAGGAATTCTGTGCCAAATTGTTAAAAGATCTTATAAAAACTGGTTTTTGAAAAAAAAAAAAGATCCCAATAGCTGGACGAAAACTCCCCAATGAGAATTCCTGAGCATCAAAGAAGTTCTGTGCCAAATTCAGAAAAGGTCCCACAAAAACTTGCTTTTTATAAGGAGAACCCCAATGGTGTTGACCCCCCCCCCCCCCATAGAGGAAGGAAAACTAATCTGCTTGAATTCCCGAGCATCAAACGACCTCTGTGCCAAATTTAGAAGAAATCCGACAGAAATTGGTTTTTATAGGAATAACCCCAATGAGGGATTGCCCCCCCCCCCCCTCCCATAGAAGAACGAAAATTATCCTGCTTGAATTCCCGAGCATTAAAAGACCTCTGTGTAAAATTTGGAAAAGATTCGACAAAAACGTGGTTTTTATAAGAAGCACCCCCAATGGGATTCCCTCCCCCCCCCACAATAGAGGGACGATAACTACTTTTTGAATTCCCGAGCATCAAACGACCTCTGTGCCAAATTTAGAAGAAATCCGACAGAACTTGGTTTTTGTAAGGAGAAACCCCTTGGGCGTTGCCCCCCCCCCCCATGGAGGGACTAAAACCATTGTGTGTGGATTCCCGAGCATCAAAGGACCTCTGTGCCAAATTTGGAAAAATCAGACAAAAACTTGGCTTTTATAAGGAGATCCCCTATGAGGGTTGTTCCCCCCCCCCCCCCATAGCGGGAAGGAAACTGCTCAATGAGTATTCCAGAGCATCAAGAATGAACCTCTGTGCCAAATATGGAAAAGATACGGCAAAAAATAGATTTTTTGCAGGAAAATCCCCCTTATGGGTTTTTAGTTAGATACCATGGGGAGTTTATGGGACCGGACTAACATGCGGGTTTCCGTTTTTTTTTTTTTGCTTGGATAAAAAAAAAAAAGCTTGGATGTAAGCAAACTTGTGGAGCACACCGATCTATCGGTTTAGAGGTTTTTATTCTAAACCTAATTCCCAAATATCATTTCACATTGTTCTTTAACTTGAATTTGCAATAATTATTTTTACATTTTAAAGAAATTGTCTGCTTGTATTTTTACATTAATAAAAAATTTTTTAACATCTTTTATGTGTCTCTTTTTTCAACAAATACTTGCCTTTTGCTTTAGGGGGAGGGGGGAGTGCAGGCCAGTCATTTCGGTTTTTTTTTTTCCAATTGTGGAAAAAGGTGTACACTCTTCAAAATTTTTATAGAAAACCAACTAAAACCACGGCCTTTCGTACGTAAAGAATAAAAGTTCAAAAATCAAGGGGGGAGGGGAATGTCAACCCCCCGTAAATGAAGGGCCTGTGAGTGTGACTATGCGCATCAAAGTGGGAAATTATGGTGGTAAGATTCTGAAGTAAAGATTTGACTAAATCTTATAAGATACAGTCGAACCTCGTTAAAACGAACTTTAATGGATCATTAAAATCGATTACTCTTAACAGAATTCGCCTTATCCGAAAAACAAAAAACAATGGGACAGAGAATACAAAAAAGTCCGTTTTAGAAGTAATTCTTTTTAAGCGTGTTCGAATTAACGAGGTTTGTCAGTATCGTCAAAAAAAAAAAAAAAAAAAGAAAAGAAAGAAAGAAAGAAAACTAATCAGCTCAAAAAAGAAAAATAAAAGAAATAAACTCAAAAAATTACGAAATTAACATGCTCAAATATGACGAAATTAATTTGACGAAACTAATGCTCTCAAAACTACGAAAATGATTGTCGATTTGACGAAACTAGAATGAAGAAATATTTCGTTACATTTGACGAAATTCGCATCTTCAAACCAGAGACGAAAGCAGTTTCCTCAATTTGACGAAATGTTCGCTCGGAGCATATCCCTGGAAGCGATTTCGTCAGAAACGAAGAAAATTTCGTCGAATATGAAAGTCCATTTCTGAGAGGGCAATGACAAAATTTCAAGCGAGTACCATTAATCTGACTCGCTTTCGAAGCTACGGAATCTTTTTTTCTCTTATTAGGAACTTATTCATTCTGGACTGGCCATAACCGAGCTGATGCTGATACACTTAGTAAATGCGTTCAGTTAACCTCTATATTGGTAGCTAAAATATTTTTCGCAACAGGGAGAAGTATGCATTCGTACAACTTATAGAAATTTAGGAAGCTTTTTGACATAGATACTTGATTTTTCTCAGGAAGGGAATAAAATCCTGTGAAATCCCGAAACGTTCCTTGGAAATAATCAGTAACGCTTTGGAATTTTTTTTTAACAGTGTGTCATTTGACTTTGAACGATATAGTATTTGTGTTGACATTTTCCTTGGAATATGTCGTCACAGAGATCTTCTTAAAATGTTTGCCATATAGAAATAGGATCTAAAAGTTTACATAAAAGTTAACATAGTTATAAACAATTCTCTTAGTTTAGGAGCGAAGTAAGAACGTTACATGTAGTCCTGGCCCCACAATGTAGTCCCGTAAAAATTTTTAGGTCCAGAGATTTTCTCTTTAGAATCTTGATCTGTAGGTGTTCTAATGTGAGAATATCTTGGGTAGACATGTTGAATCCTGCGCGAAATAATTTTACAGGCCATCAAAGATAGCGGCCATTTTGATTCACTTGCTCATTACGTTTTTCGCAACGGGCGTACCTACAAATTTATTTTTAGTTTTGAACTGCAGTTTTTGGAGTTAAGGAAGTCAATTAATGTATTAATTATGTCATAAAATTCGGTCTAGCTGTTTCTTCAATTTTACGTGGAGATATCTCTGACATTTGTTGTTGAATATTCTGGTTACTAAAAAGGGTACAAAAATTAATAAATAATCCAAAATGCTCATTTTAAACTCCTGTTTATCACATACATGTTTCTTCAACAACACAATAAACGAAAAATACAAGATTAGTTACTTTTAAAAAAGGTTACGATCTGTTTTTGCATTGCATGTTATTGCACTACGACGAACGTCTGTATCATTTGATGCCGCAGCCACTCTTTTTGAGCAATTTTTATCAGCCCAGTCTATGTGTGGAAAAATTTGTAGATCTGCATCTTCTTTGAGTTATTCTAATTAAGCTCTTAAATGATGTGTCTCAAATCTCCTATTGAAAAGTATTGCAGATTGCTTCTTCATTAACTGTTAAACCACTAGCAATAGCTGAAAATGTAGCATTTTTGACATTTCTTCTATTTCCTTGCGTGCTAGTTACTGTAAATTTTCCTTATTTGATACTGAAGACCAGAATTTTTCTACCTGCATAGGTACTACTGTTTTTCTGTCAATTACAGCAATGTTTGTTCTGCCCTTAGTTGATTCTCTTCTCATCTTTTCGAATTATTTCAAAACATGCTGCAAATAACTATCGAACACAGGATGAAGTTCATGAAAAGAGCATACAGGAATGAATCCGTGCGGAACATTGATGATAACTTCGCCAAAAGTTTTTTTATTTGGCGGACTTGTGACATGAAATATATAACGAGGGCAGTTTTTATTGGGGATACTTTGCTAAATAAAAAAGGTTCTGGGAACGGATATTTCTGCAATCTAGCTTGGTAGGTGAATCACCACCGCCAGGGGCGTGCAACGGGGGGGGGGGGAATAAGAGAAACCTGTTTGCCCGGGCCTGAGCCTGAAGGGGGCCTATTATTTTTAAAACTAGGGATGAAATATGTGCTTAAACAATATGGAAGGGCGGCCGAAACATTTGTGGGGCATTTGTGACGGGCCCCAAATTTTCTGTGCACGCCCCTTACCATCACATAATGTGTTCGTTGTGGAAACAAGTCATGAGCTAAAATATTAATGCATTCTCCCCTTTCTTTCGCTATTTCCATGTCTCTGTACCCTTGTTAAAGTTCATTCTTCCCCATTAGCTTAGAAGTGATATTTTATGAAGAACTGTGTGCCTCAAAGCATGGTAGGTTGACTTTGGAAAGTAAATCAGATAATTTTTGAAACAAAATGTATCCAGTCTAAACTGGCGGTACTGTTCTGATCAATGATTCATGATGCTGAGAAGGCGAATCTTGACACTACCATTCACAAGTTGTTTAGTGAGAAAGCTGTAAAGTTGCTTTGTTTCAGAAACATCATAGGAATTTACATGTTGATGGATAAAATCAACAAGTCTTTTGACATTTTCATGAAAATACTGGCTACGATTGCCTATAAAAATAAGGATGCGGGACACTCTCACAGTGATCCATTAAATGAGAACTAGTAAGACCGCGAAACACATTGCATATCATTAAAATTTCATGATACTCTAAATGCCACTCGGCACCATACTTTTTCTCGTCTGCTCTGCAATTTTTCCGGCACTTTTCTGTGACCGTTGAATCGTTTGTTCCAATTTCATCTCTGGCTTCACAGCATTGAATTTAACAACAAATTTACCTTGAATGAATTTTTCTTACAGGGTAGGGACACTCATTTTCTAGCACCCTTATCCTCTCTACGTACCATGTTTCATATAGTAGATAAATGATGCAATCAAATACACGAAAGTCTGGAAACAGTAATTCAACAGTTTGAACGTATGATTTGTAATTTTCTTCGCGATCAGCAATAATCAAGTGTTTTTACAAGTGATACCAGTGAACGAAACACTTCCCAACACTTGCACAGTTCTGATTTGTCACTACATCCTTTAACAAAAACTCAATCTCTGTTTTCAAGCTTTCAATATTTGTGCGTAGCGATTGAATCATTATTTGACTTTTTTTCCTCATCCATTGAGCCAAGAGCATCCTGAACCGTCTTTACTCGCTTAGCAGAACTTCTCTTGTAGTCTAAAATTAACATCTTATAATGATTTTCTCAAGATTATCAATGATTTTCTGCAGTCTTCACAGCCTCTTGTGAGCTAAAAGCAGCAGGCAGAGTACTTTTGGAGATAAATGACTAAAAAAAAACCAACAAAGGGTCATTCTTTCTTTTGGAAGCACAGAAAAGAATCCTTTCATTATACGTTGTTACGAGAAATACTTTTGTTTCAATTATAAAAACCAATGCATTTTCATCTACATTGAGCATTAAGCATCAACTCTTTTATTTCTGAAAGAATAAATCCATGCCCAGCGTTTAACAGAGGCTTTAATATTTCATTTGCCTTTTTAAACAGTTCAAATTTTGAGGATAGATGTTGCGCAGACTGTATTGGTTTCTCGCTCATACTTTCGAATATAAGAACTTATACAGTTTGAATGTGCATATGAATTCGCAGCAGAAACATTCATATCGCTGTTAAGATCTGCTACTCAGTCAAAAACTTCGTCTTGATTTGGACCTCATTCAATACTTTCTGATTTTTCTAAAATATTGTTTTCACTTTCAAAATAACTTGTCTGTGCATTTTTTTTCTACCATTTCTTTTAGCGTTTTTCCTCTCGTGTATTTCTTATAGCACTAGTTGCTGCAATGACACTATATTTTCTTGTTTCGTTTTTTCAATATTGCGTCTTTGCGTATTTCAGCAGCTTCCCGAACTCGTTTTTTGGTCGAAGAACATAATTTTTCTCTTGAACTCAGTTTAGAAATATCAGCCTTTGCTAAAATAATTATTGTCACAGAAAAACATGAAACAAAAAGTTTTTGGAACTGTGGAACATTTTTACTCGAAACAATTACTTTGACAGCAGACGATAAATAACCTTGAACTGCGTGGACCGAGGGGAGGGGGGAATCCCTATAGCCACTGGTTTTAACATGAATGCAAATTTTAATACAGTAGCTTATGCATATGAAAGGGCTGTTTTAATCAAAAAATCCCCTTCATAAGGTATTTTTGATCAAAAAAATCTCCTTCAGAAGATATTTTCAATCAAAGAATCCCCTTCAGAATAATATTTTTGATCGAAAAAATCCATTCAGAAGGTTTATTTTTATCAACACCCCCCCCCCCCCCCCTTTAGAAGGTATTTTTGACCAAAAAAAACCCCTACAGAAGATATTGCTGGCTACGCTGGTGACCTTGAAAAAATATTGTTTTACACAAAAGGTTTTACACTTTAAAATCGTTATGTTTTATTAAGAGTTATTATTTTTTTTACACTTTTCAGTAACTAGAATGTTAAACATAAAACGTTAGAGATACCTCACGTAAAAATTGTAGAAAAAGCCAGAGCGGTTTTTATGACATAACTATTACATTAACTGACTTTCTAAAGCCCAAAAATTTCGGTTCAAAACTAAAAATAAATTTATAGGTACGCACGTTGCGAAAAACGTAATGAGCAAGTGAACCAAAATGGCCGCTATCTTTGATGGCCTGTAAAATTATTTCGCGCAGGATTCAACATGTCTACCCAAGATATTCTCACATTAGAACACCTACAGATCAAGATTCTAAAGAGAAAATCTCTGGACCTAAAAATTTTTACGGGCATACATTGTGGGGCCTGGAATAATGTATGAAATAAGGTTAGTTTCCGAGGTTTGTCGTCCTCTATAAGACCGAGTTTTATACTTGCTGCTTGATAGGTTGGCAGAACCTTTAACTGACAAAAGGTTTTGGAAATATGTTGGACCAAGAAAATGTTTTAAATGAATTCTTACGTGACAAATTCACTAGAATTCTCGTACTAACTTTCTTCTTTCCAGGACATACCGTTCCTGAGTTATGCGAGATACATACGTACATAAATACTTACGTTCCTACCACGAGAAAACTCCTTCTTATTAACTCGGGGGTCATCAAAATGGGTATTTCGGGTGTCTATACGTTCTTAGGCATATATCCACGTGTGGTCGGGTTGAAAAAAGAACTAAATATTCATTCGATGGCGAGCAAAATGGAAATTAAGGCCGATGTTTGAGAGAAATTGTTTTCGAGAATACAATACTTCCTTTACTATGTAAAACGGAGTAAAAAAGAAAGAAAGAAAGCAATAATTGAATTGAGAAATAAAATATAGTGACCGCCACTTATAAAATTCACATTTGTTCTAAACAGTTTCGATTCCATAAAGCGGCTGATTCAATAAAGCGGCTAGTTCAATAAAGCTGGATTTTGCTGTTTTTTGAAGATTTGATTTATAAAAACGTTTGATTCAATTAATCAATTCAATTAACGGCATCCACTGTAGTTAGAATAGTTTTTCCAACGGTAAAAGTATGATGAAAAGCACTTTTTGGAAACTTTTTTGAAAATTTCGAGGTTTAATACTGAAAACCCACCCCTTGAGTACAGCCCTCTTGAAAATACAACGAAAACACAGTTGATAGTAGGGACTGATTGAGGGAGGTAAATCTTATGACTGTGTCTGGGTGCCATCTTCAAAAAGGGGCCCCCAAATTGGTCAACTTGTAATCAATTTGTTAAAACATTTAGAATTTTCTAAAATATTTTCAATATTTTATGATTCATCAATATATATATATATATATATATATATATATATATATATATATATATATATATATATATAATATATATATATATATATATATCCTGAGGTTACGCATATTGTTTTCTTCCTTAAAAGAATTAACTAATCAAACCCCCACCCGTCAATTAAATTGCAACTTCCATTTTCGAAAAATTGCTCACTCATCCCTTTTAAAAATATATCTATGCACCCTGTAGGGTACGCTTATCCTTCGTCAGGCATTTCGTAGCCCCACCACTATTCCCCCCCCCCCCCGGTTGTACTTAGAAATAAACGTTATTTTGGACATGAAACAGCTTCTATGTAAACTGCAGTGCTTGAAACTGTTTGATTATACAGTCAACTCTTTTAAAATTTTTTTGTTAAATAATGGGGTTGCCTCCATCAGTCAAAAGTACTACTTTTTAGTCACTGAAGTTGATAGAATAAGCAAAAAGAAAAAGAAAGAAAAATAACAGAGAGCAAGGAAAACCCTTTATTTTAAAACGTTTAATTTTGAATTAAAATTTTAAAATACCCGATTTTTCAAACAAGGCGTGGTCTTTGTGACGTCACAAGAGATGAACTTTGGCGCGTTATTCCACTGGCGCGCTGAATACTTACACATGCTGTCTACCGTGTTTCCACGATATGGTTATCAAGAAGCGAATTAAATATTGCGCTCTACGCTTGTTATCTACCATATTGTGGCCGGTACATGTGGATAAAGAAGCGAATTAAATATTGCGTTCTGCGCTAATGGCATCAGTGAATTGCATTTCATAACTTGTATGTCCTGCGCAGAAGCGTAAAAAATGAACTTGAATCTGCGCAGATTAAAATAATTGTTAAAAATATTAAACTTCGTCAAATTATTGTTTAAATGGTCAAATCCTATGTTTTTAAGCATGCTCTTTCAGAAAAAATACGTACTTTTAAACTTTCGGAAACGACCCCATTGCATATATAATTGGGGCAAACTAAAGCCACTCTATACAGGTCGATGCATCAGCTTAAGTTTAGCCATTTTGTATCGAATCTTTCATTGTTGTGGAGCTAAAGTTAATAGAGCAGTTTCGACTTTTGCCAAATCGACTAAAAGTAATATTTTATTTTATAAGATTTGCCCTAGCTAACTATAGTATCATATTGCCTTAAAATAAGATGGGTGAAGTATCCAACATCATCGAAAATGTGTGATAAACAGCAGATTAAAAAGTTGTGAGTATTCTAAAAAAGTAAGTTGTTTTAGCTCTTAGGTTTTTAATTGCTCTTAAATCCAATTGGTAATGAAAATCAGGATTCTACAACGAGTGATTCGGAAGGAAAAATTGAATTGGTCTTCTATCAGAGTCTCTTCGGCGAATAAATTGGACAATGAGCCAAACCGTGTTCTCTTCATGGGGAATTTAGAAACCTCATCCAAATAATGCAACTCGCCACAAAATAAAGAATCCCTCTCCCGATTCAACCCACGGGAATTCGAACATCGAACGTTTCTTGGCTGTAAAGCATTTTCGTCTGAATTGTGATCACTCGGTGCTGTTTTGCCTCGCTGGGATTTCGATTGAAAATGCCGCTGCGGTTCACTCGCCATTTTTTAAATATCTTCTTTTGGTTCTTTTTTGCCTCTTCTTCTGCGGTGCGGTGAAATGTGAGGTCTGCCAAAAGTTTCTCTAAAAGCATCCGGGCGGGGAAATAAATTCCTTCCATTCCTGGCAGCAAAGAGGGGAAACCAGAAACCAGATAAAAGGAAAAAATCATAAATATTACAGAATCTAGAAATACGTGGATAAAGCGATATTTATGTCGGCCTATAACTGCCTAGATGTCGATAAAACTCTCGCAGAAAGACTTGCTTAATTTAGGGCAATAAGACCCTGATATACATTTTACCAAAACAAAACTTAAAACCATCAGTTTTTCAATTTTTTCTAATATTTTCTGTATTTCTAATTGCTATATCTTAGACCAAACAGCGAATGAATATTTGAGCGCAATTTCATTTTCAAAAACTCATAGCATCTTAAAAAATTGTAGCATTTGCCACATGATAGTAAAAGCACTATAGATGGAAAATGTAATTGTGTTAAAAAATTTGGGAGATCTTTTCTGATTCTGCATCAGGTTTCTTGGGGGGTTGAAACGAAAAAAAAAAGTGCTCCAACTCAGTGAATGAGCACCCCAACCAGAGGACAAAATACAAAAACATCCTTTTCAAGCTGGTTTCTTTCTGGAAATGTGTAAAAAAAAGCAATTACTTCTGCCAATTTATCTAAGAAAAATGATTTAAAACCTTATTTTTCCCCAAAACTACGAAGTGTTCCATCACTGATGAGTTTTCATTCACTGGTTGGTTTACCCTACAGTAAGAATTATGAGCGGAACATTTGGCATGTATAATCTTCCTAGTAACATACTTAAGTCTGTATCGGAATTATCCATAATTATAGCAAATGAACTAACAACCACACCAGAAACACAGTGTGTGTCTGGTCGCACTGTCTGTCCCCTTTGATAATTTTTGAGTAAATAGTTCGATTCGAGCAAACTTTATTTTTGTTCAGAGGATCTTGGCGAGGTCACTTCATTCCCATATTGGAAAAAATTTTCGTTCAATTTTGAACAGTCAAAAAACTTTAACATTAGCGCCTACGGGGAAGACCAATATAGATCTCAAACTCAAAGTTTTAGGCAATTGAGGGGGGGGGGGGGGTTCGGGGTTGCTAGGGAGGATTTTTAGAATGCCCCTTTCTCACACACACACAAAAAAAGCTCAGCTGTAGTGAAGTAAAAAAAAAAATATTGTAAAGCAGTTGAAATTTCTATTGATTTTTTAGTAAGTTACTGTCCTAAGCCAGGGCTAAGGCAGAAATACTTAAAATACACCGCCAGCTCAGTCACTCCATTCCATCCGAGGACTGAACTACAGTCCTCATGGAATGACTCAGCTGGCGGTTTATTTTATGTATTTCCATTGATTGTTTAAAAAGCATTTAAGCCGTTTCGCGTCATTTCAGGGTTGTCAAAAACCCAGGTTTTTTTTTAAAAAAAGCCCATGGACCCAGGGTTTTTTGGGTTTTTTAAATAAAACCCAACTAAAGCTGGGTTTTTTAAAAAGAAATGTGGGTTTTTTGTCTTTTTTTTTAGGGAAAATGGGGTGCTTGTAGCATATTGTTGTGTAAGTATATGGACAAAGCACAAAAATTGTCTTGGGGTAAAAATACTGGAAAATTCAGCGTTTTCTGAAGAAAAGTGAAAAAGACAACGAAACCCAAGAATGGTGAAGTTTAAGATTTTTTAGTTTCCATGATTATCAACAGTTAGGGCAAAGTTACTTCTCGAGTGATAAAATCCATTGTTCGTTTTTAATTACTACATTTTTTTTTTTTGCATTTTATTTTATTGTATTTCATTTTGTTATGCAAAACTACTGTAGAACGTCAAAGTAGTTTAAATCCCTTTTTTACTGAACTTTTTACTTAATCAAGACATTTCTTTGAACTTTATGTTGACTGTTTCTATTTCAGTGTACAGAGTAAGAAATATTAAACTTTTTGCAAGATAATGAAAGTATTGTACATCCTATTCTGTTTTCTGTTCGACCGTTTGAAAAACCTGTTAATTTCTAAAACACATACGTTGTTTATTTGAGATTTGTGACATGTTGGTTTGCAGAAAATAATTCACATGAAAGACTTAAAGCGAGCGTAGTTTCTTCTGTACAATCTACAAATATCGAGAAAATCAGACGTGACAAGACTTAGTCCAGAAATTTTGAGTTATTTATTGACCAGTTAAAGAAAAAGTTAAATGTATTTATTTAAAATCTTTGAAGTATTTTTTTAATGCTGTTAAGAGTTAAGAAATACTATTAAAGTTCAAAATTCCTTTTTTATGTCCATTGTCTGTTGTGAAGAACAAATAAAAAAGAAGTTTAAATTGTGAAAGTATTTAAATTAATTACTGTTTTAAAAAACTTCTCAGAAAATTTTTAAAAACCCAAAAGTGGGTTAAATAATGGTTTTTTTTTTAAATGGGTTTTTTCAAAAAAAAAACCCATTGGGTCCAACCCAGGTCCAACCCAATTGGGTCCAATCTGGCCAGCCCTGCATCATTTATGTCTGTTCTACCTCCTACTGTCCTGTGTTTCTCCCGAAACGATTTCTCAACTCAACATTTAATGCTTTTGCTTCTCGATAGATGGCGCGAAACGATTCATTTTCGTCTGTACTGCAGTGTTTTCACCGCCACGTTTGATTTCTTGAAACAATTTTTCATGCGATTTGAAGGAAGGGAAGGGGGGGGGGGGGATTATATATCTTCTCTCAAAACTCAGAAATTTCCATTTGCTTCAACATTGAAAATAACTAAAAATAAACATATCCCCTGGGATATTTTTTTCTGACACACCCTGAAAATTTTAAACATGATGGGCCTGTTACTAACCAGGAAACAGTAGCATTTGTAAGAGTATAATGATACCTTAGAGCAGGAATTAGTAATTGGAGGGAGCAAGTCCAAACATTGACTCAAGAAATGCTGAGGCAAAGATCTCAAGTCACATGGTTCTACTTCGATGAATGGGAAACACGTTTTACGTGAAACGAGTGGAAGAAACCTCATTTCTTCTAACACTTCACTGTTAAATATAACACGTGACTAGGTATCATAGTTTCAAGAATTAGAGGCTTCACTCTCTCTCCCTTTTATTCCTTCTTACTGAGTAAAACATGTTTCTGGATGTATAAATTATTTGCCCTCGTGTCCCCGTTATCGAAATAAAGTCTGCCGAAATGTTACGAAAAGTCGCCAAACTTAGCGAGTTTCGGTGGGAAAAGGGAGACATCATTCACACACTTAGCAGATGGGAGATGAATGTCCAACCACAAGGAGACATGGGCGGATTTATGGAGGGGCAGAGGGGGGCAATGCCCCCCCCAGTTTTGGGAGGACTTTATATAGCAACAACACATCTTCCAAAAATTAAAAAAAAATCATTATTTTTTCTTTTTCAAATAGTTCAGAAGAGCATGGGTGGATTTATAGAAGGGGCATAGGGGCAATACCCCCCAGTTTTGAGAGGACTTTATATAGTAACAACACATCTTCCAAAATCTTAAAACAAAAAGATCATGACTTTTTTCTTTTTTGAATAGTTCAGTGAAAATAAAGAGAATAGCGCAGAATAGCAAGATAGAGAGGGAAGAATAGCGAATGTCCTTTTCTGATGGGAGAAAAAAAAAGAAAAAAAAACGAACATTAAATACAAATAGTGCAGCTGTCACTGGGGTGCTGAAAATGTGTCTAAACTCACTATTTTGGACTGAAAACCATTTGGGCAAGTGTATGAAAATATAGGCTAAACAAGCTATACATTAAGCTGCAACACTTATAATAATTGACGATTATTTTAACAAATTAGAACCTGAAACAAAAGGAGGAAAACTCCCCCCCCCCCATTGGTGCGAACAGAACGATCTACTCGTTATGATTTGTGTCCACATTTAAAGTATATTTGTGCATAATATTTATGTTCTTAGTAGATTGATTGGCTATTTGAGAGATTCTAACAAATAGTTTTTTCCCCCTTTTTTTTGAAAGAGACTGAGAGAGAAATTAAATTATATCGCAAACTGAATAAATTTCAGTTATCTGACTGTTCTGATTAATTGAATCTTTTTACTTACAGGGAAAGTACAATTTTACTTACTTTATAAAAACTGTTTCAAAAGTAAGGTAAGTCATAATCATCTAAGTCGAAGTGAGTCAATCCTTCTCATTATTGAAATCTAAATAATTGAGTCATTAAAAGTTTTCGAAAAATTTACTAAAATTTTATAAAAATCTATAAAAACCTAACAAAGATTGGTAAAATCGTAAAAATCCTTTAATCGTAAAAACTGACGAATTTTTGTAAAAATTACAAAAAAATCAAACAAAAACCTACAGGTAAGAGTGAATTACAAACAGGGCTGAATTAGCCTATAAGATAACAAGCTATTGCTTAGGGCTCATACTTTGAAGTGGGTCCCTAACTCCCAAAAAAATTGCATGATTCGTTCCTTAAAAAATAGAAATTGGTTGAAAAAACTAATTTAATTTTCAAGTGCTTGAAAACTTTGAATATTTGGAAACATGTGGCTACAAACCTTAAATTTTAAAATTTCTAACAAATGGTAGAGGGAGAGGAATGCCAAAATTTGTCAAATTCAGCTGCTTGCCACATCCTGCATTAAAAATGTAAAACTCATGGTTCTCACGTTTGTAACATATTATTCGAAATAAATTTTTCAGACTCACATGTTTCATATCTTGCTATATATTCAATCCCGAAAGCAGTATTTTGGAAATTCTTTTGTATTGATTGCTTTTATCTTACTTCTACCTTCTACCGCATATTGTTAATCTGTTTAGCCCAAAAAAAAAAAAAAAAGATACACTACCTCTATTCCTTTTCGTTTTCTGCACTATTTATAATTAAAGAAAGGTTGCTGTAATGAGAAATCTATAGTTTATTTTTTCTTTCCAACTTAAAATGGCTGTTTCTTACAAAGTTTTAACAATACTGTACAACTGCATATTCATGTTATCAATTTCTATGTCTGTCCCATTAACCTTTATAAGGCTTCAAAAATGCAGAATTTTATATCCATTTTACAAAATTTCCTCCGGGAGGAAGGGGGATTCCCATCCCGGGGGAGAAACCCCCGGGATCCCTAAAATTGGAGAGATTCTATTTCCCACTTAAAAGGGAGCCCTGCGTCACTCTCTTAATACCAGCCCCCTCTCTTAAGGTCAATACTAAAAGGACAGCATGAAAACACACATTAATGAAAATAACGCACAAAAAAGTAAAGCATGGACATGCATCACAGAAAACAAACAAAAACATGGGGGTGGGGGCTATAAAAATGTTGCTCAAAAAAAAAAAAAAAAAAAAAAAAATCCTGCCCCCCCCAGGAACTCAATCCTAAATCCGCCTATGCAAGGAGACGGTGAAATCATAGGCGAAAAATTGGTATCTTCAAATTTTCGCCAAGTTTTTAAATTTGGCGTTTTATTAAAATTTCTGCAGACTTTAAGCTCTATATCTTGATAACGGGGGCACGAGGGCAAATACTTTTTGTGACAAAAAAAAAGTCACAACATGCCCTTCTATTCAGTAGCGTAAATATGGGATCTGACGCCCCTAGCGAACCTAAAAAATTGCGCCCCTCCCCCCCCCCCCAGGGTCACCACGAAGGGAAGTCACTAGAGGTCACTGTGACTCCGATTTTTTTTTAAATTTAAATTTGTTTTTTAGGGGGAGGGGAGGGGACATTTGACTAATGTCTTGGACAATTTAGGAGACAGTTTTGCTACCTTAATATTCTTCTTTTCTTTTTTTTTAAATTATGTACAATGATGCCGAATGTTCCCTCGCAGCAGATGTCATCTATATGTATATGTGTGCATGCTCGAATTTTATCATTCGGTAAAATTGGGATTTCATTTGGCAAATTGAGAATTTTCCCCTTCCCAAAAATTTTAGTTCTTCCCCACGGATTTCTCATAAATTAAATAAAACCAATAATATTTGCAATTCGATAGTAAATATAAATAATGTACGTTGTTGAACCAAATGAGAATAAACATTTTTCAGTTCCGTTTATAGCAATGTACTTACTATTTTTTACAAAACAGCTTTATTTTTCAATCATATTTGTTTCAAACTACTTGGATAAATGGAGAATGTACAATGAACATAATTTACACATTTACTGAAAGAAAGAAACTTTTTAAATGCTTTGATTTTTATTTAAAAGAATTTTAAATAAAAATCAAAGCATTTAAAAAGTTCTATTATAATTAGGAAAGCAAAGCAATTACAGAGAGCATTGCTAATCTGAAATTGACTAAATAATACGACCATTTACATACTGGCATATTGAAAGTAGGGGAATGTAGAGCAAAGTAGAAATGATGAAATATTTATTCTGTTTTTCAGCACCACCTATCTGGTAATACTTTAATCATGTACTACCTTATGTAGTCTATTATAGTCAGTGGTGTTTGTTCCCATAGGGCCGTATTCTCCATATACGCCGTAAATTCTCAAACATTTTTTAAACATACAGCGTATACCTTCAAGCTTCAAAAATTTTCATATTATGACATATGGTGTATATGATCGTATACACATATTGTGTATAATTAATTACAGGGAGTGTACCTCAGAAAAATTGATGGGAACATCGCTGATTATGGTCAGGAAAAGGCTATCTCTGAAGATCAAAGCACATGATAATACAAATGTGATTTTCAAAAAATGATACCAATTTTGTAATATTTTGCAATTAGTCAAAAATTATTTTAGTTACCACTAGTGGTACCCACACAGCTTTGCGCATAATAGAAAACTATAAGGTCTTTCGGGTTCGCCTGTATATTTACAAATAATGTTTTCGCCAATTGGCTTGTTCCCATGTTACGGTTCTACGTTATGATAATTTCGTAATTTACTCGTCCATCTTATGATAATTTTGCTCGGGAAAATGTTCTTAAAATTGGAATAGAAAAAGAGCCACATCGAATTTTCGAAAAATCGCTTCGAGGTGCACACTCCCATGATACAAACTAACTGTGTGCCAAATTTCATGAAAATCGGCCGAATGGCCTAGACGCTATGCGCGTCACAGAGATAAATTGATTAAGTGCTTGTTATTAACATTTTAAATATTAAATGGAATCTACTAATGTTCATTGCAGTATTTATTTGTTTAATATTAAGCTTATTTTCAGTTTAAACATTTTGCACAATTAGTCAAGTGCATGCGGGGCAAAGTGGATGGGGCTAAGTGGAATAGTTGGTTTTGCTTACTTTTTCACTCCTTTATCAAATCACTTACGTATACATTTATTAATTAATTTATTTACATCCCTTCGTTTAATGATTCATTTGTTTTCTTATTCATTCATTTTTTCTCATACATTAATTATTTTATTTATTTATTCTTTTCACTATCAATTAATTTTTTCATTATTTTTTTTCTCATCCATTATACCAAGAATATTTTTAATTATTAAATAGAAAATACTTTGTTATAAGAATATTTAATTTTTCACTTTGCTCAATAAAAGAAATTAGTGAAAAATTTCCACCTTTCTTTGAAGGTACAAATTTAGTGCCAAAATTAAAAATAATGCTTCAATGCAAGTTTTATTTATAAAATACATTGTTATTTCTTCATTTACTGTAATTTTCAAATAAAACTGTAATTTTCACTGTAATATTCATTCAGATAACTTATTTTTTTATTTGAAAAAAAATAAGTTATCTGAACTATTTCACTCTGCCTCACGCTACCCTATCACATATATTCGCTAGTTAAGGCCTCCCAATATTTTGTTCAAATAAGGCTTTTAATACTTATATTACTTACTAGTGGTACCCGCACGGCTTTGCCCATAATAGAAAAATTAAAAGGTCTTTTGGTTCGCCTGTATATTTACAAATAGCGCATGGTGAATTTTCTCGCCAATTGGCTTGTACTCATGTTACAGTTCCACGTTATGATAATTTCGTAATTTACCCGTCTATCTTATGATAGTTTTGTTCTTAAAACTGGAATAGAAAAAGAACGACATTGAATTTTCGAAAAATCGCTTCGAGGTGCACCCCCATGCTACAAACTAAGTTTGTGCCAAATTTCATGAAAATCGGCCGAACGGTCTAGGCGCTATGCACGTCACAGAGATCCAGACATCCAGACATAATCCGGACATCAAGACATCTTCCGGACATCCAAACATCCTCCTGACATCCAGACATCCTCCTGACATCCAGACATCCTCCTGACATCCAGACATCCTCCTAACATCCAGACAGAGAGACTTTCAGCTTTATTATTAGTAAAGATTATAATGAGAATAAGTACTTAGCCTAAGAAAAACTATACACTTAAACTATAGTCGACAAAATGTCGCCCCATTCCCCCCCCCCCCAAAAAAAAAAAAAAAGAATTATCCGGCATAGAACGACTTCCACCACCGCTTCTTGGATACAAATTGTGTGCAAAAGTCTTTAGCTAACTCAATGAATCGGAATTTCACGCCATGGGTAAAATTCACCCCCTCCCCCCTTTTTTTTTCTAAGAATTAAGTATTGTTTCTTCTAGCTCCTTTTCTTGAAAGTTCTTTTACATATGTTTTCATTTATAAAAGCATTTTTCTATTTATATAAATCAATGTTTTTAAAAATATTTAAAAAAAAAAAACACTTTTTTAATTTTATCATTTTTTTTTATCAATCGAAATGCCGCCCCCTGGCTGCTGCGCCCCTGGCGAGAGCCACTTCTGCCAACCCCTTGTTACGCTACTGCTTCTATTGCTAAGGTGGGTTGGGGGAAGTGCAGCCCTTAAATTGTTAAGTTAGACTTTATTAAGGCTTAGACATTACAAGACTTGATACAAATTTTTTAATTTTTATTTCGTATGTCACCTGTTTTAGTGTGTTTCCCGAGACATGAGCCTGTTAAAATCATTGCAAGTAAAAAAGTAGAAAAAAAAACATTTTAAACTATTGTGCTCTACGGCCGCACTTTCTCAATAAAAGTGGGGCAAGAGCATCACCTGTCTGAATTTTTTTTTCAAACCTTTTGAGAAAATAAGGTGCAAGTGCAATCAATAGGGTATTTTTTCTTGATTAAAAACGATTTTTTTATTTTAATTTTCACCTATTCATTGGGAAGTTATTACATTTTTCCTAACGAAACCTGTCAATGTAAAATGAAGAACGTTCAAGAAACAATGGATTTTTAAACAAAATTATGAAGTTTTTATTTTAGATTAAATAAGGAACATGAAATATAACTTTTATTATGCTAATAAGCTTAAAAAAACAAAATCAAAACTTGCATATCAAGGAATAATCTTTGAAACTTGAATATCAACGAACTTATAAAATATTAACTTAATAATACAAAAGGTAACTGTACAACTGACAAAAGGTAACATGTCTTTGGCGATCTTGAATATATTTTTTTGTATAAGTACACATAGTATAGTAATTAACAATTTAATTTATATTATATTCTGAAAACGTTACTTGGAATATCAAATTTCCTTTTCGATCTGAAGAGGGATTTGGAAGGATTGATACAATGTCGTCGTCTTGGATCTCGCTAACGTCGTCTCTTGAAGGATAACTAAACGCAGTGCTATAATTTCCAGCCGTTTTTAACTTTAAAAATTTAATTTCAGAGTAATTATCATCATTTATAATAGTAATTTGTCCTACAAAATGTTTAGTCATCTTTTTTGTAGAAAATCTCACAAGAACCCAGTCGCCTACCTTTCTCTCCGTTGGATGCCTTCCCCACTGAATGATATCTTCTTGCTGTTTTTGCTCTGTGGCAATCATTTCTTCGACTGTCATTTCATCATGTGAATCTTCCCTTAAACTCATATTTTCATTATCGTCACTTTCTTCCTCCTCAAATAATTTCGAAAGGATTACAAATTAATTACATTGTTTCATTAAATCGTTGCGAACAAATTATATCTGTCATAAAATAACATTGCCAGATTAATGGGAAAGTGCAGCCCCGAAAAATGCGAGGCTGCACTTGCCCCCTTTTTTCGGGCCGCACTTTCCCAGTCGTATAATTTTCTGGGGCATGTGCAGCCCTAAAATTAATTGATTTGAAAGTAAAAAATAATAAATCTCAGCTTTAAAAATACGAAAAGTAGACACGAAATAGTTGTACTTACGTTTTGAAAGCACGACAAAGTGAGAACAACAACAGGAGAAACGATGATTTCTCGAACCATAACAACATGGCACTGTAGTGGGAATGAGAAAAGTTAGGAAACGAGGGAGGGCGTCGAGTTACCATTCAAGTAGCGCGATCCAACGCACGCAGTGCTAAGTAATGAAGTTTACCAAGCTACCCAGATGGCAGTAGCCTTGTAGATATTCCCGGTTTCTGATTATTAACCTAAACCGCACTTGCCCCAAGATCGCACTTACCCCAACTGACCTTATTTGCTACTTATTTCAACATTTTTCATTAATACTCTATTCGTATGGTTCCCTCTAGTACTTAGCCTAAGATCTTAGCCTTAGCCTCGTAGGGCAAAATTCTTGTTATAACGTACTAAAACAGCGATACACAACCGATGGTCCGGCGCCGCTCCGCAGAAAAATTTGACCGGTCCTCGGAATTCTTTGTTCGCCCACGTTAAAATTTTTCTTACTCAAAAAAAAAAAAAAAAAAAAAGAAAAAAAAAAAAAAGAAAAGAAAATAGATAAAAAAACCCCCACAATAATGTCCTATATGACACTTTTTACGTGAATGTTGTGAGTAATTTTCGTAATTATCTATGATTTTTCAGCAGTGTCTATTACTTATGTATATTTTTTGCTACAGTTCCTTTATACCAAGTAAAGTTTGATTTATATATTTATTTGTTATTATTATTTTTTTGTAAAAGAGGGTAAAAGAAAAAAAAAGCTCAGCAAAGTTTGTAAGTGTTTTTTCAAGAGTTTTTAATGGTCCCCGATAATTTTTTTTTCCTTTGCAAGAAAAGAAGGAAGGAAGGGGGGGGGGGGGAGGGGAGGGGGGGGGAGTCTCACCGGTCTATAAAACAAGTTCACAGGATTTTTACGGTTCGTAAACACAAGTTTTAAAAAAAAATATCACTGGTCCGCAATTTTTATTTTTTTTTTTGAAAAGCTCTTGTATTTCCGCGGGTCAAAAAAAGGTTAACATGACAAACGCTGCACTAGAAGAGCTTCAATTCTAAAACAAAAAGTGCAAGTTCCCTACGTTTTCCGAACTTATGTTCAACGTAAATCAGCCGAAATTTCGTTATTTTTTTGCAAGCACTTGAATATATTTTGTGTATAATTTTAATGATCTCATAAATATTTTGACTTTTTGCAGCAATAAATTTAATATTGATTATCACATTTATAATTTATCGAACTACATAATAAATTGATAAAATTCTTAATCATCTGTGGATTACGTTTCCCCCCCTAACGTTACGTCCCCTCCCCTAATAGTACAGTGGAACCTAGATAACTCGACATCCCAAGGGAACACGAAAACAAGTCGAGTTAAGCGGGAGTCAACTTACCGAGGTTCCATAATTTCAATTCCTTAAGATTTTTTTTTTCAGAAGTATATAATAAAATAAATAGATTGATTGAAAACCTATCATTAGGAATAAATTCATAATTTTTGAAAAGAGAGCTCCTTGTCAGTCAGGTGAACTTAAGATTAAAAAAAAAAAAAAAATCTTGCTTACGCCCTTTTTACAAAAAGGAATTGATTTACAGACCGAGAAACACATCATAAAATTCCCAGAAACGGTCAATGTGAAAGAATGTTGATAGCAAAAAGTGTGTGGACAAGAACAGCATTGGGAGGTCGACTTAAAGGGGTTCCTGCAAATGCGTGTCAAGTTATGGAAATTTTCGTCCACTGAAATTAGCATTGGGAGAACCATCGGGAAAATAAATGTCGACTTATACCAGCAGGGCAGGGGTGTGCACAGAAATTTTGGGGCCCGTCACAAATAATTTTTACGGGCCCCCTCCATATTGTTAACTCCTTCGTTTCTCGGGGGCACCCCCCCCCCCAGGTTCAATGGCGTAAATCCCCGCCCCCTTCAAATTTTCCCCACCCCTCTTTTCCAATTTTATTTTTTATTTTTTAGCGCGCTTTTTTGTCTCATTTATTTTTTTAAACATTTTTTATTTACTCATTTATTTTTAATTATTATTATTACTTTATTAGAAAATTCTGTGGTACGTCAATGACATACACACACCACATACACTAAATAAATAAATAAAAGAAAATATAAACGCAATAAAATAAAATAAATAATTTATATTAAAAAAAACAAAAAAAAACTTAAATAAATAAATTAATAAACAAACTTAAAAAATCATCCCCCCCCCCCATTTTTTTTTTTTTTTTTTTTTTTTTGTTGGCGCAACTCCCTCCCTGTTGGCACCCCTGACATCCCTACATATCCTCTTTTGATCCTCGTTTTTAAAATCTCCGGTCCCTTTCAGGCTTGAGTCCGGACCAACAGGTGTCCCTTCTCCCCCTCCCCTTGCATGCCCCTGCTTACCGGAGTAATCGAGTTATCCGCGTGTCGAGTTACCAGAGTTTCATTGTAGTTATAATTAGAAACTCACATTCACGTTCGCAAAATCATACATTGTTGACATTAGTACACAACAGTTAAACCCTGCTGCTGACTGAAAAATACACTAACTACCGAAATAGGTTTCGTAAATTTTTGGCAAAGAAAATAATCTAAATGAAGTGCAAATATGCAAAACGTTTAATTAAGGATGAGTTCCCACCGACGTTTTTACTCCAAATAAAGCACTGTATGTGTGCTTGTGTGTGTAGCGTATATAAGTGACAGAGAAAAAGAGAGTGAATCCGTATTAAAATAAAATCTCTTCTTTTTGCAAGTCTATTTCTTTTCTTTAATTTGAAAAACTAAATGAACTCTTTCTTTACTTTTTTTTTTCATTTGATAATTAACTCTCTTCAGAGAAAAATAAATAGATAGCATGCGGTTTGTTCCATTAAGGTCAGTAAAAAATCTTTATCAAATTCCTCGTACGTGAGAATTAAAATTATGTTTCTCAAAAGTTTTATAGTTTTTTTTCCTTCTTTTTCTAACTAAACTAATCAGATCATTATGAACTCCTAAGTGAGACTATTCCGAGGCGCGTTTGGCTTCAGAAATAATGAATTTCAATCAGTCGCGTCGGCAATGAAAATGAAATAATTGAGGTGAGTAATGAACAGAAGAAGAGGAAAATGCTTTTTCGTTTATTTGCTCCTTCTTTTCAATCGCCTCAAAAGAGGTTTTTCTATTTCTTTTTTCTTTCAAACTTTTTTCTTTTCTGCTAAATGAATTAAAGTTTTTCGCGGATGAAAGCTTTTTGTTGAAAACGAAAGCCAGTTTCAAAAAAAGAACTGAAGTGAAATGGCGTTTTTTTTTTTTTGGTTGAAATGAACAAAGAAAATAAAATTTTTCGCATTTAAAAGAATAAACTAAAGCACTGAAAATGAATAGTCCCATAGATGTTATTCGAGCAGAAAATGAAAAATATAGCTAACACATCTGTAAAATGGAAACGTTTAGAAAAGAGAAAATAATCTTATTTTTATTCCTACTAAAGCTTTATTTCTGGCTGACCTGCTCAGTGTAAAAATTTTGCTTAAAAAATTCAAATTGATAAATGATAGAAAGTAAACACACTGTTATGACTTATAATAATGTAAAGAAAAAAGCATGAAACACATTGTAAATAAATTCTAACACAATTTAAAATAAAACGAATTAAAAATATTAACATAGTAATGAATGCACGGAAAACAAAAAAGAAAGGAAAAAAAAAAAAAAAAAACTTGGTTTTAACAAGATTAATCTGAAAGGTTTTAGTTCCTTTCTATTTTCAAACTTTTTTTAGCAACACTATTATTGGAAGTTTTATCCAGTAGATAGTGGGGAGGGGGGGGGGAGAAGGTTTTTTTTTCTTAAGAAAAAATAAATAAATAAGTAAAAAAATAATACTAGTTATTAAAGTGATAAATGACGACAGTTTTGGATCAATTGCTTAACTTATCTTAAATACTAGTTTCTGTTTATGAGAATTTCATACTAAGAGGTGGAGGGAGAGATAGTGCTTAACTAAAGCCAGATATAGCTGTTTCAATCAAGTCCTGACTTATACAACTGCTAAGATATTAAAAGTTTAATTAATATACTAGTGTTAAAAATGCAGTTTTTATTTGAATTTTCTTTTTATTGAGCAATGAATATAGCTTAATGATTTTCACTTTGCCGGGGCTTGACACAAACCCATCATTTGCCTCCCCCCCCCGGGCTTTGAAAAATTAATGTTTTTGTATATAAGTGGGCGTGGTTTATGACAAAATTTGCACTGAATGTACATTGTACAGTTTTCATCCTTTGCCTTCCCTGGTAAATTTGAAATCACGGTCCTGGCTCGACGTTTTTCAAACCTGTTGCATTCGCGATTGGTAGATAGCAAGTCACATGACCCATCGCTGGCTTTGTAGTTGATAGATTACTGCAAGCGACGGATGGACTTAAGTGGCCCCAGGTACGGTAGGTATGAATGATGGTTTTTCTTTATTTTTTGTAACAAATATGTTTGAATGAATTAATATAGAGTTTTTTTTTCAATTTCATTTTGTCTGCTTTAAAATAAATAGGTTTTTTTTATATATATATATACATAGGGGAGAAGTGGTTACAGTGAGACAGGGAGAATAGTGAGACAACAGCAATTTATTTTCTGTTTGTATATTTTCAGCCTAGTAAAACTTTTGAAAAGTCAATTCGACATATGTGAACAATATTATAGAAAAAAAGATACTTTCAAACATCATATAAGAAAAATAACTATGTCATCATAGCTAGAACCCATCGAAGTAAAATATCTCCACTATTCGTTGCACTGATTCTAAACTGTTAGATAAATTTCACAGACACATAAACACGTTTTTGTCTCGTTTTTTAATGCTCCATGCTGTTTTTATTCTTATTTTGATTTCTTATTATTTTTTATTAACCTTGTAGTGAGAAGATTAACAGGAGAGTGGCCCTTTAAGTGTGATGTAGACTATCCGTAATTTCAGGGGGTCCGAAGGTTTCTCCCCCGGGAAAATTTTTGAAAAATAAATATAAAAATTTGTATTTTAATGCCTTATATGATGGTAGTTGAGACTACAAAAATATGAAGAAAAATAGGCAAACAAACCTTTTAAAAGTTATGCAAACAAAAATAGTTTACTTTACAAAAATGTATCTTGAAAAATATGCTGCAAAAACGCGAGAATCGTGATTTTTGCATTTTTTTATGGATGTATCAAGAGCTGAATTAGGCAAGGCCGTATCCAGAAATTTTTTTCGGGAGGGGCCCGGATTAGCACATTGCCCTCCCCTAACACACACATATAGTATATATAGACACACCAAACGCATAAAAATGTTAACATAGAAGACTTTTTGTCTCGATTTTTAATGATTCCACTGTTTAGACTGTTGTTATTTTAATTTCTTATTATTTTTCTTATTCACCTTGTAGTGGTAAGGATAACAGGAGAGTGTCCCTTTAAGTCGGATGTAGAACATCCATAATTTCAGGGGGTCGGGGGTTTTCCCCCGAGAAATTTTCGGAAAAAAAAGCTGTATTTTGAGGCCTTATATTAGGTAATTGTGACAACAAAAATATGAAAAAAATAATAATAGGCAAACAAAGTTTTTTAAAAGTTATACATTCTTTTGCAAATTAAAATCAAACAAAATAAAAACTGCTTGCTCGACAAATCATGGAACTTAATGGACAGAGGGGAAAAACGAGAGAGGAGAAAAGAGAAGCACTTCGTCATCTGCTCATATCGGCTTTTAATGAAGTTTGTTTTTGATCACTCCCCCTCCCCCCTTTTTTTCATTAAATGCCCTACAGTATGAAAATTGTACAAAATAGTTTAAAAGAAATGGTGTAGACATTCAGAAAATAAGAACGGAAGAGTAATATTCTGGCCATTTAGACAATTCATACTTTATTTTCTTGATAAGATACAAAATTGAAGAACTTTTCAAGGAATTTCAAAAACTTAAATAATTTTCAGACTCTCGAACAGTTGAAATTATTTGAAGCTCTTTATTTACACTTTTCAGAAGTTGATTGCAGTCTTACAAAATGATTATAACTTTGTAAGACACACACGTTTTAAGTTAAAAATAATTGCAACGAAATATTTCTCGAAACAAACTTTTTTTTTTCAATCACAAGTAGTGCAGAAAAAGAAAGAGAGTAGAGTAAGTGTTTTTTTTTTTCTCATACTAAAGATATTAACAGTATGCAGTAGAAGTAAGAAAAAAAAACAAGCAATAACAAAAGAACTTCCATGATACTTAATTCGGCATTAAATAAATGCAAGACAAGAAACATATCAGTCACAAAAATGATCTTGGAAGTTTTGCTACAAAAACGCGAGAATCGTGATTTTTGCATTTTTTACTCAGGATGTATCAAGGAGCTGAATTTGTCACATCTTGGTAACAAGATACTCGCCTAATCGGAAACTAGGGGCCCAGCCTTTGGGGAGTCCCCGGCTCGAAATCAGTACAGTGTAAGTTTTATAAGAGTTTTAGGGAGAGGAGGGCAGGGTCGTGCACAGAGGGGAGAAGGGACACCTGTTGGCCCGGGCTCGAGCTTAAATGGGGCCCAATATTTTTAAACCTAGGGTTGAAAATATAGGTAAGCAATATGGAGGGGGCCCAAAAGAAGCATTTGTGACAGCCCCAAAATTTCTGTGCATGCCCCTGGAGGAGGAAGTCATAGAAGTCAGTTTGATAGACTTGAAAAATCTACCGAACTGACAAAGGGCCTACCTTAACCCTGGACTGCCCTGATTTGAATTGTGAAAGAGAGCAGGAAGTCCTAATTAAAGGTCTAAATTTCAAGTGTGCTTTGCAGCTAATGAGAACTAGAACTGCTTTTTCTGTATTTCTTCAAAATATTATAAATTTTGAATAGTAGCAAAATTAAGAATTAAAAAAAAACATTGTTACTTTCCTTTTCTGACATTAGGAATTAAAAAAAAAAAACCTGTTTTACGGTGCAAAACATTTCGGGTTTCGGGGGGGCCCGGGCCCGTCAGGCCCCCCCCCCCTCTGGATACGGCCCTGGAATTAGGCACACCTTGGTGACAGGGCCTAGCCCAGGACAGACACTAGCCTAATCGGAAACTAGGGATTCGACCCTTGGGTAGTCCCGAAATCTGCGTAGTGTAAGTTTTATAAGAGTTTGGGGGGGGGGGAGTCTACCAAACTAGCAAGGGGCCTGCCTTGGTCCTGGACGTACCTGAATTGAATTGGGGAAAGAGAGCTTCAAATTTTCACTCGTTTAATAGTTACACAATTAAGAATTTTAAAAACATTGTAATTTTCCTTTCCGGAAAAAAAAGATCATCTGTTTTACGTCACAAAACATTTCGGGTTTCGGGGGGGGGGGAGGGTGTCGGGCCCTCCCTCTGGATACGGCCCTGGTCACCATTAGTTCTTCGGTGCTCACTGCTCCCATAGCACTTTTATATTAAAAATGGAGGAATTATACGTTGAATTAAATTTAACTACAACTAGCTTGTCGATGTAAATAACAACAAAATAAGTCACCCAAACAGATGAGACTCTCCAAACAATGGGGTGGTTTCCTTAAGTCAAAAGTACTGCTTTTAGTCATTGAAATGGATAGAATGCTCAAAAAAATTACATGGACCCAGAAAATACTTTCATTTTCCTAACAGTTTTTTTTAAATTAATTTTTAAAATGTCCAATTTTTCAAACAAGGCATGGTCTTTATGACGTCACAAATGATGCAATTTGGCGCATCTTTCTACTACGATTCCACGTTATGATAATCAAGCAGCCAATTAATATTCCTATTCTTATTCAGAGTCACAACTGACTACAACTGTATTTATGTCGAGGACTGCATACAAAGTGCCTTGCCTCCATTATTTTATATACCGATAGATGGCAGCACCATCACCGGATCGAACAGTTAATGAGAATTTAGAACTAGTCCAGGAGCTAATAGCTACCTGGTGCTAGCACCCCCAGAGATATCGTTTCACATGGAGGACATTGAGACCACGAGCATATTTAACGTCGCCCAGTCCCCTTTAATGACGACGGTGGGTCTTCGACCATCGAGGTTCGAACCCAGGACCCTCCGGCCCCCAATCCGACACTCTACCGATCGGGCTACCACGGCCCAAGTAGCCAATTAAAATTGCGCTTTACGCTGGCTATCAACCATATCGTTGCCAATACATGTGAATAATGCGAATTAAATATTTTGTTCTGTGAGTGGCAACATTGAATAGCATTTCATCATTGTCTTCTGTCACACGACAGAAGTGTAAACAATGAAAGCGCACCAATTTAAGTATTTTTTAAAAATATTAAACTTAAATAAATTATTTAAAAAATGGTCAGATCCTATGTTTTTAAGCATCTACTTTCAGAAAAAAAAAACTTTTAAAATTTCAGAAACGACCCCACTATCTCCTAATCTTTAAATTTGACTCTTACACCCCTTTTTTGTAGGTGCTTCATTTACTCATTTTTCAGGGGGTATCCACGAGGGAGGGTTCATGGCAAATGAGCTATTGACATTTTTAGGTAGGCAGGGCGGTTTTACGGGGTTTTGTTCTCAATTTGGGGGTTTAGTCCTAGAGAGGTGTGCTACACCTCACAGTAACTGAGGGAGTGCGCCATCGCCCTTGGAATGCACCCCTGCATTTTTAGTTTCTTTTAGAAAATGCGTTTGTTCAGTTATTGAAAAAGTCATGAAAATGCAAGTATTCTCAGGGCTTTTGTGAATAACTGCACACGCGCACGTATGCATGCATAATTGTGGCTGCGCATCCGCCGGCAATTTGGTACAAGATAATTCTTGTGTGAGGAACGACGGAAGAGAAAGTTTCGTGACTGTCACATTAATCCGACATAAACATCTGCGTAACTTCGTTCAACTTGTGTTAGGACAACTGTTCAAACTTTCTAAATCCCAGAATATAATGTATCTCGCTAGTTGGGACCGGGGAGAAAAAAGTTTTTCCTTTTTCCAAATTAAGAGCAACATTAGTTAATCTTCTCCGCGTATTAATATATTTTGAACAGTTTAATATGGACGGAATTGAGAATTGACAACGCTGAAATAAGAAACGTTATTCTTTGGAAGTATATATTTTTCTTTTGTAAAGAAGAGCTCAGTAATGCTATTTAATATTCCATTCACAAGAATTTACTACTACGGTAGAACTTGAATTATTCGAACTCCGATTAACCGCACAGTTGATTATCCAAATCACCTTCAGAATTTCTGGAAAAAAAAAATTGCACAATAATGACTCTGCGCGTCATAACATTATTGAGTTGATAAGTCAACGCAGCGTCTCATAGAGCAGTTCTATTCGCTGTCTTCCACCACTAGGTGGCCAGCACTTAATGAGCTAAAAAAGGTTTTTCCTCCCATTTCCAACATACAGGCAGTTATTAATCAAAAAAGACATTTTTTTGTTCGGAAAATCCAATTATCCGAATATTTGATTTTCCGAATGGGGTCCGGCTCCTATTGATTCTAATAATTGGAGTTCTACTCTCTTCAGGGGCGGATAAAAGAGGAGGGGGGGAGTCATGGGAGTTATGACCTATAACAGTCGACAATATTTTTCACCCATCATTATTGTACGTGATCATAATTAAATAATTGCACACAAGATGGATGGATGTTGAATATCATGCTAATATATCATTACACGTTGCATTCAAATACATCTTTACTAATAATAAAGCTGAAAGTCTGGATATCTCTCTGCCGGGATCTCTGTGACGCGCATAGCGCCTAGACCGTTCGGGCGATTTTCATGAAATTTGGTACAAAATTAGTCTCGAAGCGATTTCTTGAAAATTCAATTTTGTTCTTTTTCTATTCATATTTTAAGAAAATTTTACCGAGCAAATTATCACAACGTGGACGAATAAATTACGAAATTATCATAACGTGGAACCGTAACATGGGCAAGCAAATGAATATAGCAAATTGGCGAGAAATTCATCACCCATTATTTGTAAATATACAGGCGAACCAAATGACCTTTTAATTTTCTACTACGGGCAAAGCCGTGCGAGTACCACTAGTTATGAATAAAATGCAAGTATTTTCCGTAATCTTACTTTATTAATTATATGTTAAAGTAATATGGGTCATTCTTCAAAAAGTGTAACTTTTCTGTCACACGCCTCTTACAGTAAAAACTTTGAGGAGCAACTCATTTAACAATGTCACCCAAAATATATCTATTAAAACATGCTAACATTTTTTTTAATAATGATTTTTATGTTAATATATTTTTGGTTCACAGCATGTGAATTCAAACCTCCGTGACATGTTACACACCGGATGTGACTGTTTATGTTGCTCAATAGCTTGTTTAATTAAAAGTATAAATATTTATTTATGCATTTCTTTTACAAGTGTCTCAAACACTAATTGTTTAAGCGTATTTATTTATTTATTTTTTTGATATTGTGTTTTGGTTCGTCTTAGTAGGATAAGAAACTACGTCACATAATAAATTCTCACCTCCGTTACTCAAATACAAAATGCCATTTCTCATTAATAGGTGGCGGTGATGGCATCATATTTATAAAACCAAGTGTGGTTATTGGGAACTCTCACCTCCGTGAACTTGAATTTCAGGGATGTAAATTAATGTAATAAATGGAGTGTACATGTTTCCATATGCTTAACATGTGCAGGTTGTAGCAACAAAGAAAAAATTTCTTTCCCTGAAAAATGTAGCCAATAGGCCTATATTAATGGAAAATTCCTCACCTCCGTGACAGACCCTTTCAATGTCATTATTTCTGAGGTGAGAATAAATGACAGAAGGGAAATTACATCAATTTTTAAACAGTCTATCAAAATTATAAATTACCAGTATATTCTCAAATTTACTAATTTGGAAATATATTAATACTATACTATTTTTCAGCACAAATTTGAATTAAAAGGAAAACTAAAATTTAAGATAAACTTTAATTAAGAGAAATTAATATTAAAATAGCTCATTGTTTGCACAATTAACAAAATTACTTCTTTGATATTAAATTGGCCTCTATTTTCAAACACTATAAGTTGTTTTCTTTTCATTTCCGTGAACAAAGTTTTTTTTTTTTTTTGAGTAAAATAATTTGAATTTAGCTGAACCGTTGTTTTTGGTTACTTCTAGTACTGTCTGTTCTCGAAAGCAAAGACTACCACTCAGGAAAGATTCCATTTTAAAAAGGGGCGATAGGTTAAGGAAGGGCACTTTCCGCTCTCTGAACACATTATTTTGCACCTTTTACTTCCTGGTTTCCCTCCCTGTTTTGATAAAATAACAACAGACTTGACACATGCGTAAATTGGCGCAAGGTCTCAGCTAAGGAAGACAGACAGTAAGTAACACTTTCATATAAGAATGAAAAAAAAAAAAAAAAAGGAAAAAAAAAAGGTTTTGAAATTAAAAATTTTTTCGTTCATAAGTTACACATTCTTGAGAATGACCCATATTTGAAATAATAATTGCTTTCATTGCTTCTGAAATTAACTAATAAAGGTTAGGCCCTTTGTTCCAGAACGATTTGGGGTTTTTTATTGATACCTAAACAGTTTGGGTTTTCGTACCCAAAACTCTATTTTTTTCAGCATGAACCTCCTCCCCCCCCCCTTTTTCGAAGTGCTAGTCTGTATCTGCCCCTGACTGTCTCTTATTATTAATTTCTTCGTCATAGCTGAAACTTGCAGAAAGGTGAAAAATATATATTTTAACAAAGTTAAGTAAAAATCATTAGTATGAAGGAAAATAGCTTTCTTTACATTGGATACTCTATTAATACTTTTAGCTAAACTAAACTTCTAAATCTGCGAAATATGTTTAAAATTTACCAACACACTGATAGATTATATTTATAAAAAAATTATAACTGTAATCGATGTATAGGATGTCAAGAAGACTACTTTTAAAAATTTGAGAATCAAAAAAGAAAGATGTGCTATCAAAGTTTTTTTCTGTTTAATAAAAGCTCAATTGCGTTAACTAATAATCCACTCATAAGATTTTATTTATAACTATTATTCCCTCCGTCACAACAGTGTCTACGTCAAGAGAAAAAAAAATATTTTTTTTAAAGCAAGAAAAATCATAAGCTTGAAAGAAAATAGCTTTTTCCGCAATGGGTACTCTATTTATTGATCTTTGTCGCCAAAATAAATTCTAAAATATCTACGAAATGCATTTCTCGTGGGTCTAAAATAGACATTCACCAATATTTATAGATTTACTCTGAAGTTATCCTCCGTAGCCAACACTATTTATAGACTATACAAGAATATTTTCGAAAGTTACAGTTCAAAGTTTTCCGAAAATTTGCTCTACACAAGGCAAATTTATATCTCTAACTCTGTTTCTTTCTAAACCTTCAGACTCTATTTGCTAGGAAGAACGCTGCAATTCAAATGCCAAATGTGCGTGTGAAGAATTTTTATTACTTTCTGAACAATTTATTCTTATAGTAAAAGCGCGTCTTTTATGATACAAGGTACAAATTTCAAAATGTCTGGATCGGTTTTGACACGGTTTCCACTTGGGAACTGTAACTTGTTCGGCCGCATACAGAAGCGTCCCGATGGGAGGTCACTGTGACCTTCAAAAAATTTCCTTATTCGGCAAAATTTGGAGTTCTATTTGGCAAAATTATCATCATTCATCGAAATTTGGCGTTCTATTCGGCAAAACTATCATCATTCGGCTAGGACTCGACCGATGCATCGGCCTGGCCGCTGCATCGGCGCCGATGGTTCAACAATTTAGCCATCGGCATCGGCATCGGCGGCCGATGCTAACTTGCAGGAAACATCGGCCCATCGGCATTAAAAAACATCGAAAAGCCGACGGAATTGGCCGATGTTTTTGAAAAAAAAAAAGGACCTTTGTTGTTTTACTTTTTAATACAAAGTAAAGGAAGTTATTGTTTTCATATAAAATTGTTTACTTAAATTTCAGTATGAATTTCTATTTTAATCATCCCTGAAAGAGTTTTTAATACTGCATTCAGGTACCAAACAAGTTAATTATTGCGTTGTTTCTTGCGGCTGGATGTACGTATGGATCTCTCATAAGTCATAACTCAAAAATGGTAAGCTGCAGAAGGCTAAATTTTCTAGAAGGCTAAATTTTATGATTGTTTTGAACTCTATTTTTATGACTATTTTTTGTATTTCCGAGAACTCTTGCGTGCCCCTCCTCCCACTCCCTCAATTTCTGAAATTAAACTCTAGGTTGTACTTCTTAGTTGTTTAAAACTAACAACATTCTCAAAATTGGAAATTTTTTTTTCAAGCTTTATATATTGTTTAGGAAGAATTTAGAGCATTAACCCCTTCAGTCGGAATTATGAAATATTGGACCAAAAATGTTGATAATTGGTACACAGTGTACTATGGTAAAGGGTATCTTATTGACAAAATGTTGAGTTTGTAGGAGAAAAATTAAAAGAGTTATGGCACATCCAATACTCCTGACTTATATTTTTGAAATCAATATTTCATATACAAAAACGATAAAATACCGAACAAACTTCATTATAAAATGTTCTACAAACAATTATAAAACATAATATAAGTGTTTGTATATTTTTAAAAAAATCAGGAAAAAACCTCGCTTTTCAAATGAAAATCCATTGTTGAGCCACTCTCTATCTCTCAATCCTTATATGTCAGTGTTGTCAAACCCAAAACGAAAAATTACTTCAAATTATAATAAGTAGAATGTAAAGAGTCAACTACAAAATAATCAACTAATTAAATCAATTATTAAATGATTAGGAGCTGTTTAAAAGTATGTCCGGTATATCGGACACCAGGTCTGAAGGGGTTAATGTAAGAAATTGATTAAAGACGTTTTGAATGGTGACATAATTCGGAAATCAAAGGCACTTTTGAATTTTTTCTTCGGAAGTGCTGAAGTAGATTCAGAAACTCTTCCGAGGCGTTGGTGGTAGCGGTTCTGTACTAAAAAAATGAGGCTGAAGTTGGGGCCGAAGTTTAAATTTGTGAGTTACTACCCAAAATCAGAGGGTGTCCCCCCAAACCTACCCTCGTCGTTTCAAGCATTTCTTAAATATTTAGCGATTAATTATTTTGGCTAAGAAATGTCATTTTGCGTATTTCTTATATTTGTTTCAATGATCCTTCAAATCCCTGACAATCTTATCAATTTATTTCTGTCAGATTTTTTTTGAGCAATCACGATTGCTTATTGTTCTCATTTGACTGTCCTTGACGTTAAGCTGATTTATTTCCTCCCCCCCCGCTTCCCTCTGCCGCACTCCCGCCCACCGTCCTCTGCAGGCGCGGCTCCTCCGGTCCTAAGCAATGTCCCCCGAAATTCGCTTCTCCTGGTCAGTGGCCCCTGGTCACACACACGCTCATGTGCATACACAAGCCTACACATGCACAAGCACCTACACACAGAGAGACATACACGCCTACGTGTGTGCACAGGTCTACGCACACACAAGCCTACATATGCATGCGCGCCTACACACACACACACACAAACACACAACTATACACGCGTAACCGCTCAGGAGAAGGGCAGGTTTGGGGGGTCAGGAGCAGTTTCTGGAAACAATAACTTCAATAAGTAGGGTCCTGTCGCAACTCGTGATTGCGAAAAACATAATTTGAATTAAACATATCAGAATTCAAATTAATCTTTTTATTTATTTATTTATTATTTTTTTTTTTTGCCATCGGCCAACGGCATCGGCCATCGGCAATCGGCCATTTGGAGGAAAACTATCGGCCATCGGCCATCGGCCATCTTTGAGCAATCGGCCAACAATCGGCATCGGCCCATTGGCCAAAAAATGCCATCGGTCGAGCCCTACATTCGGCAAAGATTTGGAGTTCCATTCTGCAATTTGAGAATTTCCTCCCTCCCAAAAATTTAAGTTCGAGGCGTCCCTGGCCGCATATGATGCAAATTTTATTGTAAACTAGAAAATCGCCCGTCAAGATATGACGGGTGAAAATTGCTTCTACATTTGAACGAAGCCATTGCCTGTTTGGTGATGTTTTGATAGTTGAAATTATTAAAACTCTTAACTCCAATGGATGACCCCAAATCTCCAGTAGATAGCGTTCATTGTTGACCACTTTTTCATTTCTTCATTTCAATAACACAGTCTTACCAGTGAAACAGTTAAGTTACCGGGTCCAGTTCAGCCTTGTCACAATAAAGCCTTTTCCGGCATGTTAAACATTGCCAAAACATATTATCAAACCATCATGCCGTGGCGCGAGTTTCATTGTTGATGATGTCAGGAGCGTAACTCGATCATTGGCTATTATATATATATATATATATATATATATATATATATATATATATATATATATATATATATATATATATATATATATATATATATGAGGCGTTTAATTTCAAATAGATTTTTGTGTGTTTATATGTTCGAGGTAATCTCCGGAATCACTGCACCTATTTGAAAAATTCCTTCCCTATATGAAAGGTGCTTTACTGAGTAACATAGGCTATGATTCGAAAAAAATCCGATAAATAGTTCTTTTTTATTCCAATTTATACCCAAATTTTGCATAAATTCTCGAATATGGGAGTGAAAAATTACTTGCACATATTAATACTATGCATCGTTGAAAAGGGTAGAATTTTCCGCGTTCTAAACAATTTGCTTCAATGCTCTAACTTAATTACAGCGGGAGTAATTTGCGTTTCTAGCTCGAACTTTTTTAGGCTTAGTTCAAATTTAGGCACTAATTTCTTCATTAAATCTATCAATAAAAAGTGAAGGAATTGTCCCACAGTTTTCTTTTTGACACCATTGGAAAAAGCGACATTTTTACTCCAGATCTCTCTCGACCTTTGGTCGAAAATTTTTATCTTCTATCTTAAAAGGAAAAGAAAATTACAAGCGTTTTTAAATCGAATTCGAAAAATGTCATTTTGATTCAGGTTGTCAACCATTTTATTTTCACGTTTCTACGGATACGCTTTTTGAATCCTTTGTTTTCTTCCTTATTTTGCATTTTTAAACTTATTTTATTTCGTGTTTCCATGGATATGCTTTTAAAATCCATCTTCCGCGTTTTAATTTCTTTAAAGTATTTTAATATCTGTCGTCATTATTTGGAAGGGTAATTTTGCAAGGTGTTTTTTTTTCTTTTGTTTAAGCCTGATTGTTGAATATATGTCACTTGACACAATTTTTATTCTCAAGGTAGACCGGGCAAAGCCGGGCAACGCAGCTCTTAATATTTAAATACAGTCAAACCGCACTATAGTGAACCCGGGATATAGCGATCCCCCGGTTGTAGCGACCCTTTTGAATGGTCCGAACTGAAGTCCTATGTCATTAATGCAATTTCAAACGCTTGTAACAATCGCCAAATGTTCGAAAATCGGCTTTAGCGAACCAAAATTTTCAAAAATTTCAAGCTTTTCAACATCTGGTGCAAAAAGTAAGAAAGAAATCCTATCATTCGTAAACATTCCTGACCTAAGAAGTGGATACACTTAAAACAAATTTTATTGAAAAGAAGTTTTGACTTTAAACATGTGCAAAGAAGTTTTCTGGTTTCATGTGCTTCAGTATTTTCTGATCTATCCGAAAACTTTTCACAAGAACAATTTCATTGTGAACTCATCTTCTGATATTGATGAAGAAATAGGAGATCCCGACCCTCCAATTTTAGCTCCGAAGGCAACTGTGAATTTAGACTTTTTTTTAAAATCGGATGTAGCGAACCCTCGGCTATAGCGATATCTCAAGTCGATCAGTTGAGGGTTCGTTATAGCGGAGTTTGACTGTATTTGAAAACTACTGTTAAGGTGATTTTATACTTTTTTGTTTGTTTGGCGAAACATTTATTATTGCCAAAGAAAAAACATCCGCTTCACTCGCAAAAGGGCTGAGCTCCGGTAGCTTTGTCGCTTGGCGTGTTAGGCACTGAGCAGTTCAGTCTAGGATTATTGTTTTAAAGCAACCGTAAATGTAATTCATTGTTTTGGTGTTGAAAGAAAAGAAACTTTTGATTTGTTTTTATCCGAGTGAAATGGTGAAAGGTACATTTTCTTCTTTTTTTCTGACAATGATTTTTTAATGTTTGGGACTTTTTTTTTTTGTTTCTTTTTCGTTAGACGGATGGATTATGATAGCGTGGTTGCTGGGCGAGTTTGGCGATAAACAATAGAGCTGCGGAACTATTTTGACATTTGAAAGACATTATTTGATGTCTTTTTTTGTTTATTTGGCGAAATATTTTAAATTGCAGTAAAAACCACTTCACTCGCTAAAATCTAAAAAAAATAATTAAATAATAAAATAAATAAATAAATAAATAAATAATAAATAAATAAATAAATAATAAATAAATAATAAATAAATTAATTAATAAACAATTAAAATTCTTTGTAAATCTAATTTAATGATTTGACAAAAAATTTTAAATTCCAAAGAAACTGTAATATTTTTTTTAAAGGTGTGTACGCATTTTATACAAAGAAAAATGATCATTTCACATCAGAGGGGGAGGGGCGTCAATTTTTTTTATTCAACGGATCTCCATTAAATTTTTAGCACGGGCATCGTTGTGCGGGTGCTGCCAGTTAGTAAATAAAATAAATAAATTAACAATAAAACTGGGGAAAAGGGGATTCGGGGGGGGAAGGTTTTTCCTTGCCCCCCCCCCCTTCTGAATCGCTGCCACTGGTTATTATTATTATAACAAGGGCTATAGGGTTACGCGCACAGACAGACAGAATGAGACCAACTGCTTTACATAGATGAATCGAATCTTTGTGTTCCATTTAGTGTTGCGATTTGAATAGGAAGAATTACGTGAATGGGCAATTTCAACAATCACCCCCCCCCCCCCCCCGTATGAAATAACCTCCATTCAGCCCAAGATTTCCCACATTTCTTCCATCATTCAGTCCGTAAAGAGGGCGATCTCTCCCAACACCATTATGTGGCATCACGCGGAGATAGCGTTGCATCCCGTTGCCATGGTAAAGCATCTTCTCTCTCCGCCTCCGTACAGAACGTCACCCTTCATTACGGGCGCGAAAGTGGGGGACATTATCGATCCGCTACGCGGGCAGGCGATTTTGCGTCTTGCGAGAAGGGAGGAGGAGGAAGAAGTGTCGTGTTCCGACACTGATGACCGCAATCACTGGTTGCGCCTTCGGTCTTGGCAGACGACAGCAATTTTCCATGATTCGCGTAAAAACTCAAATCTTGGTGAAATAGAATTTAAAAAAGGCTGATGTAATGTTGTATAAATGTGGAATTTTTAGCTTTTTTTTTGAGTTACTGTGAAAGATGATTTCATACAAAATCTCAAAAGTAAAGTATTAGCAACTTAAGTTAGTAGTTTAGTTATGCTCTGAATACTTTTCAGTTAAATATAGTGTGTGCGTTAAACTTTCTAGAAACTTTATTTTTATGAAGTCTTTATTTATGTTATTAAATAGAAAATTCGAGTGTAAAATCTCCTTTTTTCTTTCAATGCAGAGAAAAGATAAAAACATAAATTTGAAAGAAATAATAAAATTAAGAGTTCGTTTAAAGAATAAAAAGGAAAACTTAGAGGATCTTTCAAGCTTTTAGCGACAAGTGGCACGCACAAAATTGTTGCCTTCGGTTTAAAGCAACATAGATTAAGCATTATAAAGCTAAAATCAACGACACCCCGATGGAAGATCACCGTGACCTCCCAAAAAGTTCCTTATTAGGCAAATTTTGTGTGACAATTCAGCAAAATTATCATCATTTGGAAAAATTTAGAGTTCCATTTGGCAAAATTTAGAGTTTCATTTTGCAATTGAGAATTTTCGCTCTCTCAAAAATTTGAGCTCGAGGCGCCCGTCCCTGCACTGTTAAAACTGCAGGTTGCATATGGCACCTTTTAGAGTGAAACGTCGTTGCATCAGCGGCACTTTCTTAAGGGTGCCCTTTATCTCCCTATGGCACGCTTAAGGTGCCATATGGAGCTCTACGGCATCTCCATGGGTGCCATGGGGAGCTAAAAGGCACCGTTGGAGAGATGCCGCTGGTGCCACAACATTTCATCCTAAAAAGTGCCATATGCAACCCGCAGTTTTAAGAGCGTGGCTAAAATGTCAGATGTCAACAATATTATTGACTTTTGCTCCCAATTTTGAAAAAGAATGGCATTATATCAACACAAATAGTTTTACTCTCTTGTGCCAAAAGGCTAGTTTAAAGGGATTTTACAATTTTTTGTGAATGAAATTGCACTACAGTGTTCATTCAATGATCGGCCTATCCTATTTCTTCATGAAAAACGAAAGTAAAAATTACATAGAAACCATGATAAGCTCCCTGGTGGAAAACAAAGCCTGAACCACTCATCTTCGTGAGACATCTCCAGAAGCTGCACGGGGAGAAGAAATTTCATCTTTCCGCGCCCAACAGCTGAATTGATCCGCACACTGCTTCGTGCTCAGCGTCTTCGCACGCGAAATTTGACCAATCGCGCTGCATTCGCGTGCACTGCACTGCTTGCACAATCGGCTGTTTGCGTAAACAAGCGCACCCCTCCGAATAACAAGCAAGGGGAAGGTTGGAGTCATTGGCCTTATAAGCGAGAAATTGCAGGGCGAAGGTCTATGTTAGGCTAAGATTTACAAAGCTTCAAAGCAGAGCGAAGAACTGAGACTACAGTAAGTTCATGTGTTACGACGATGTCAAAATATTGCACATTTCTAATGATGTCATTTTGAATTTTTCTAGGAGGGGGGGGGGGTGCAAAACGTGTACACTCACTGCAAATTTTGTGTCGGGAAACAACAAAAACCATATCCCTGCACATGTAAAAGCATAAATTTTTGAAAGTCTGAGTGTGTGGGGGGAGGGGGGTGGAGCAATTGACAACCCCACTGACCCTTTTAAACGACGGGCCTGTATTTACCCTGTTTTGCTTCCAGGTCCTTCAATTCTTAAAAAGTGCACATAAAGTCACTTTGATTTGTGTGCAAGTGTATGTGCAGTTGAAACCTCCACTAATAATAAAGCTGAAAGTTTCTCTGTCTGGATCTCTGTTACGTGCATAGCGCATAGTCCGTTCGGCCGATTTTTCATGAAATTTGGCACAGAATTAGTTTGTATCATAGAGGTATGCACCTCGAAGCGATTTTTCGAAAATTCGATTTTATTCCTTTTTTGTTCCAATTTTAAGAACATTTTACCGAGAAAATTATCATAACGTGGAACATAGGCGAGCAAATGAACATAGCAAATTGGCGAGAAATGCATCATGCATTATTTGTAAACATACAGGCGAACCAAATGACCTTTTAATTTTCTACTACGGGCAAAGCCGTGCGGGTACCAGTAGTAATCAATAAACCCCATTAGAAAATATTAAAAATCAAGTTATCTAACGGCTTGCTGTTTTAAAGCTCGAGAAAATCATTTTAAGGCATTAAATCACTCCATGCATTTCATTCATTTTTATTATTCACATCCATTTCCCATTTCCTCGGCGCTGATGACATTTTTAACACAGATCGGAAAGGAAAATGCTCCGTATTTCAGCTTATTGGAAGGAAATATCGTTTTGGAAAAGGCCTTAACTTTTAGCATAGTTTTTCCGGTATTTTTGGCGGTGTAATCTCGAAGCCGTCTGTTTTTCATTCAAGAAACGATTTCGCTTTGCGTGCACGCTCAGTCGCCCTTCTCTTGATAAACATGTCCGCCAGCTTTATTCACGACTGGAGTTACCAGGCTGGAAAAAAGAGAATGGAGATGTTCATATAAAAAAAAAGTTAACATAAAAAGAAAATCGCAAGTTTTTTACTTAAACACACGTTGGAAAACGGTGTTTTATTTTTTCTTCTGTTATTTCTCTCTTGAACTTTCATCTGTTATTTCAGGGAGGATGAGGATAACAGCTCATATATTTTTACTTTCGATAGAATTTCGAATTACTTTGAAAAAATAATTACTTAAGTAAGTGATTTATTACTTAAAATATTTTCTAATGCAGGTTGTAATTTTAGTTTAAGGATAAAGCTCTAGGCTAGGATTTCTAAATAGTAGCTACTGGTTTCCAAAGTCATAAAAAATGGTAGCCACTTTTGCACTCTTGGTAGAAATGAAAAAAAAAAACAAAGTGTACGCAGCGCAAAAAGTAAGTAACCTATTCGCTCTACTAGTAATATTAAAAACAAATTAAAAGATTCTGATACTCTAGAAAAACAAGAAACAAAATTTCACTCGATATATTTCTTAAGGTAAAGATTAAGCATACAACAAAAAGAAATATCGTGCAATTTTTTTAAAGTATAATACAAAGGTAGGCAATTGTATCTAAATGAGAGAAAGCGAATGTCGGCCCCTCCCTTGACAGTCTCTTCACCGGTAATTTTTTGATATTGAAGTTCAAAAAACTCAATTTCTTGCGAACTTTGATGATGTTAGGGAAAAGGAGGTTTGGTGTTCTCCACCTCTCCCTTGGAAATGTTTCGGAATTGAAGTCTGAAGCATTTACGATCAATATTTCTTTACCTGAGATATAAATGCAACAAAGTTTGCTGGAAAATGAATTTAAAGGCATTCTTTTGTGCTGATTTGTCGCATAAGAACCTTTTGAACAAAAATTTGTTTATTAAAATCTTAGTGCTTTATCCCTCTGAATGGAGTACAAAAATTTGAATAAGATGGTGCTTAAATCCTAATTTTGAAAGAAGTAGACATAGTGTCCTTTAGATTTGTAAACTAGGATGCTACCCCCCCCCCCCACAGGTAGATTTGTAAACCAGGAACTGGATCCGTAGTAAGGGTAAGCAATAAAACTCTATGGTTCTTGAAAAACTTCTGGATCCGCCCTTGGTCTGAAGCTTGGAATTACGTGTCTACATTTTTCATCAGAAATGTTTAACATACAAACATTGTATTTTGATTTAATCATGTTTGAGGTTTGACCACTGCTTTAAGCCCTTTTTTAGTTCTTTCTTTTAAAAAATACCTAAAATGGTTACACATGTAATGATTAAAGAACAAAACACGATAATAAATTTAAAGCTGTTCAGTAAAAACATTTTACACACTAGTTTTCCTATCAAAGCACTTGTCTAACAAATAATAACCTAAAGTAAAATAGCAATCATGTACTGCAGTAAAGATTCCTTAAAAATGAAAGGACGTGCGAAAATATATAAAAAAGCACAGTAAAAAAAGGGGAGGGGGAGGAAGAAAGTAATCGTTTTCGAACATGTGTTAACGAAAGCAAGAGCATCCCATCCCCCTTTTGAACCTCCTTGTCTGCCTCAATGTTTTCTTTTCTTTAAAATTAATCTCAGCGTCTTGAGTGAAGGGCAATGCTTGTCGCTCGCTTTAAAAGAGAGAATGTGATCTAGAAAGAAAAATCGTTTCTGTAATGGAAAGAAGAAAAAGAATAAGGAAAAAAAAGGTATAAGATTATACATCCGAAGATGCTGGGAAAATATGCAAAGGATTTACTCAATGTGAAAAACTTTTCCTCGCAAGAAACTGATCATTTCTAACTTCAACTTTGTTTTGAATGCATCATTGCAGAAGAAACAAATTGTTGAAGGAAAAATTTCTGGCTCAGGAATAGGTTTATAACCTTCTGAAACTAACAAAATTATTTATGAAAGTCACAATTAAGGAGTTAACTTTCAAAACCGATTATATCCAGTTTCATATTTTTTTTGGGGAAAAAAAAAGAAAAACATACGCACACACCATACTCTTAGAATTTCGAATTTCTACGACGGATATACACCGTTTAGGTGGTAAAACCAGTGTTTACGCATTTTTAACAGTTGATATAAACCACTTGCAGAAGAAAGAAATTCATGGGTCGACAGGGTTTATGTTAGAGATTCTAAAAACGAACCCCCCCCCCCCCCGAAAATGGATATAATCCGTTTTGAAAATAAACTTCTCAATTCTTCATATTACTATGTTAATTCTATACACAATACTTTACTAGATTATTATCTATTACAATTATAGAAACTGAAACATTTTAAATTTTTATTCTGTTTATAGCCTAATTCAAAATATTAATATTATTGGGTTGTTCAGAAGGTAATTTCGTTTTTTTTCCCAATAGGATTTCATTGCATTTTTTCACACCAAACTTCACACTTACGTCGCATAATTGTTACATATTTTGAAAGCCTATGTAACAAGGCTTACTTGTGAAAAAGTCCAATTACATCTATGCAGTACTTTTTGGTTGGTGATTTTCAATATGAGGAGTGAAAGCAGAATGTTCATCGTATTTTACTTTTTGCTATCAAAAAGGTAAAATTTCTGTTCAAGAAATTAAAAAAAAAAGTTGATGTAAATGGAGAAGATACATTGACAGTACGCCAGTACCAAAGCTTAATTTGCAAAACTTTAATTCGCAATTTTGATGTTGAAAACACACCTTGTTCTGGAAGGCCAAGTGAGGCTAATAAAGACACAATGAAGAAAATGATTGTTGCAAAACGGTGAATAACAATACCAGTGACCGCTAAGAGTTTTAATTTTTAAAATTTAAATATTTATGACTATTTGAAAGGCCTAAGGTCAAAGTACTGTCGGGGAAAAACGAAACTACTTTCCGAACAACCCAATGCAATTCTGTTACATTACTGTACAAGATGATCCAAAAATCACGCAGCTCATCAAAAGAATTTTATTCTGAAAATACTAAAAATTTGAAAAAAGAATTTTTGGTTAAATGGCAACACTACGTTTTTCGCATTTTCGGAATAATACGCCATTTTTATTTTTCATTTGCCATGCTCACTGAATCTTTTGCATGTTGAAAAAAGAGTCATCAAACATGCCCTTAGAATGGTTTCTGTCGCTGGGTGATTATTTAGCAGAATAGTTTAATGGCCAGTAAACCGTCTCCCCCTGCTCCTCTTCATAATCATTATTACTACGTATCATTACACCCTAATCGTTACCACAAAACACTTTTGCGTGTTGAAAAAAGAGTTATCAAACATGCCGTTAAAATGGTTACTGCAGCTGGATGATTACTTAGCAGAGAAGTCAAATGGCCAACAAACCTCCTCCTCTCATCACCACCATTATTTTATTGTTATTACACACTTATCGTTACTGCAAAACAGTTCTGCATGTTTAAAAAATAGTTATCAAACATGCGCTTAAAATAGTTACTGTCGCTGCGGGTGGTTTTTTCGGAGAAAAGTTTGAAGGTCAGTTAACCTCCTTCTAATCATTATTATTATTTTTTTGCTGTTGTTGTTGTAATTACGTGTTTATATACTAATAATTACTATTTTTATTGCGCATTTTTATTATTATTATCAGTGGCGTCGCTACGGGGGAGGGGAGTGAGGGGGCGGTCCGCACCGGGTGTCACACATCTGGGGGGTGACACCCAAAGTGGAATTGTTAGTTTCTGAAAATATGAAATAAAAATGCACTTTTAAGACTTCAAAATTGAAAATATTTTGAGAGAAACCACCCGGAATCCCCTTTTTCTTGCTCCCCGCGTCATAGAATGAATACTATACCCAGGATTAGGTTCATATTGTCAGAACTTAGACTGAAAATTGTAGAAAGTTCATGATTGCACAGAATATTAAACCAGTTTTTTTTTTTTTTTTTTTTGCGTTCGTGTGGGGGGGGGGGGACACCACAAATTATTGCCCGGGTGTCACCCATGCTAGGTACGCCACTGTTATTACTGTTATCATTATTATTGTTGTCGTAGTCGTTACTGTTGTAATAATTACGTAGTTATAATTATTGCTATTATCTCTTTCTCTTTATAGTAAATAAAAGTAAGGTTTCAAAGAAATTCTGGAAGGAAGTCTGTGGCGGACGTGCGTCCAGGAGACCCCATAGCACCTACAGCCTTGAAATTTTGTACAAAATTACTTCGAGCTCAAGTGATGTGCACCTGGGATTTTATTTTTTAAAATTCGAATTAGTTTTTTTGTAACTAATTTTTTAAGCTCAAATTTCGCGTAAATTGCCTATTATTGCCTATTAAAGGAGCGAAAAATTACTTGCACATATTAATATTATACATCGTTGAAAAATTTGCGTTTTTAGTTCGAACTTTTTTAGGCTTATCTAAAATTTAGGCACTACTTTCTTTATTAAATCTATCAGTAAAATGAGAAAGAATTGTCCTACAGTTTTCTTTTTGACATCACTGAAAAGAGCAGCTTTTTATACTCCAGGTATAAATCGACCTATGGTCGAAAAACTGAGCTTCTATCTCTAAAGGGAAAAGCTACAAGCCGTTAAAAATCCAAGTTCGAATAATCCTCATCTCCATTAACATTATTGATGTTTTATTTGGCGTTGCCATAGTTACGTCTTTTCGATTCGCATTTTCTTTTTACCCTTATTCACAAACTTTAAGGGTTTCGATTTTAACGGAAAATCTTAGGTTCAATTCAAGCCCCGATCTAAAGAGCATAATATATTACTAAGACCATGAATATACAAAACTGCAGTTTTGCAATGCTCAGGAGCCCCTTAGCCCTTACGGCTCTTCAAGTTGGTACAAGTTATTTTGAAATCTGGGGAAGGGGTGCTTTTGATCCAAAGGGAGCTCATAATGCGTTTTTAATCAGTTTCTTTTTAACTGACGATTTAAATCTTTGCGAATCAAACAAGATTGTGATGCAATCTTCGGGGGTTGATGATCGTTAGCGAGCAGGGGGCAGAGCCGCCTAGTTACTAAAATTATTATTAGTACAAGTTTACCCAATCCTAAAAATATGCTTTGCATATTCCAAAAAAGAGTTCCTGGAGTGAAACTACATTGACCGAGACACGTATCTTTCGAAAACTCATAAAGCAAGAAAACGGGATGAAAACATGTGTGAGAAATCCTCGGCTCTGTCCGCTTCCATCCATTAAAAAGCCGGCGGAGAAATACGGCGAAGCTCCGAGCTCCGCCGCAATAAACATTTGCAGCCGTCCGTGGCTGAACCAGAACGTGAGGATTAGCTCGGATTGAGAAAGGAGATTGCGAGAGCAGCAGCCCCGTTTAACACTTGCGAGATTTCTTTCCTTCTTCTTCATTTCGTTTCCGAAGCCTCGCCGAAAATCAAAAATAACTGCCGGAATGAAAAGTTTCTCGCCCGAGATGATTTTCCCTTTCACGCAGTTTTTTCTTATATTTTTATTATTTATTCCTCATATATATGTTCTTTTTTTTTTTTCTAATCTCTTCTCTCCCCCAGCGGATGCAGACACTCAAAGTAGCGACTCTTTGCTGACGATTCAAGCAGTCAGGGAGTTTCTCTCCATTTCTGCCTATTCTATTTTTTGCGAACTTCTTTGCAATGACTGCAGTTGCGGCAAAACACGCGATAGAGAGATTTCAAGCAACCAGAGGGGTGTTTGTGGGTATTCCGCTCACAAATTGCACCGTATCGACTAAAAATATTTATTTTGGCAGCAGATGATGCTTATATCGTCCCCTTCGTAGTTCTTTTTCTTCGCAAGCGGCGATTTTTCCCTGCGGGAGAGATCAATCATTATGCAGCAAACTTCTTTCCAATCCATCACAAAGTGCTCCCAAACTATTAATAAGCAGTAAGCGGTCAAAGGTATCGAATGAGCTGCTAATGAACTTATAAAGGGCAAAATTAGCGTGCGCTACCGGCCACAAGGTGACTAATTGAGAAAAATAAAACTAAAGGGGGAAAAAGTCGTCTGTCAATAACCAGCCGATCACCACCTCAAAATTCGCAACTCCAGAGCTCGAATACGTTACCTTGCGGTGATCAACAATACTAGCGAAAAAGGTAAAACATTCCGTTCCACGTGATTTCTTTGGGGTAAATTACAGGCTTCGGACAGTTTGTGGTGTAATGTAATTTCAGAGGAATAGAAAAGAAAGCTTCCCACAAACACGATGAAAGATTACTGTCATTCATTAAGCTTCAAATCAAGTTATAAGTTACGGCATTTGTTTGTTTTACCTTTTCATTCGCAGTTAGACAGTCACTGCAAAGCCCCCTATAGTTTATTGAAGTTGCGAATAAATTAACGATCTTAAAGTGTACAAAAGCAAGGCTGAGGAGTCGGAGTTGGGCTGATTTAGGGACGAAAGGAGACGAAATTGGAGCCGGAAGTGGAGGGGTTTGATTCTAAAAGTCGGTCGTTTTCTCTCTTAGTCTGCAACTATCAGTGCTTGGGGAGTCGGAGTCCGACTGATTTTTAAATAAAGGAGTCGGAGTCGGTCAATTTCTCTCTAAGTCTATCATTCTCTCTCTAACAGTGCTTGCGGAGTCGGAGTTAGACTGATTTTAGGGGACAGGAGTCGGAGTCGAAGGCTCTGAAATTTCCGGTGTGGAGTCGGATTTGAAGTTGGTCATTTCTCTCTTAGACAGCAACTATACCAGTGCTTGCGAAGTCGCAGTTGGATTGATTTTGGGGTAAAGGAGTCGTTGTGGTAGTCCTTATGAATTAACTAATTAATAATTAACAATATAAAAAAGGTTTTGATGTACCGATGTTTTTAAAATGATCTAAAAAGAATAAAATATTTTTTTAAGCGTCATGTAGACTTAAAGCCCCATACAGTTTCAGAATTTCTAACAGATTGTCTGGAAAAATTGTTATTGTGAGTTTTTAACAGCTATCAAAATACTTCTGAGCTTTAAAAGGAAAAATATAGGGCTCAGGCAACAAATTATTCATGCATTTATAAGTTAACTAACAATTTTATCGCTCTGCAAATAGTATAAACTGAGGTGTGTTTTTCATTGATAGCATTTCTTTACACTTATAGTCGTATAGTACATGCGCCCCATGTTTTTACCACTATTTGTGGTTAACCGTTTAGATGGGACCCTGAAGACAGTTCTGTATTTTTGATTCAGACCAGAAGCGAGCAATCCCTGGTCCAGCACCCCCAGAGGTATCGATTCAATTATAGGACTTTGTGGCTACAACATATTTAACGTGCCTCGGTCAACATTATCTAACACGGAGGATCTTCGACCGGCTGGAAAGATAGACTCATACATAGAGCAACTGTGAGCTAACAGTAAAAGTTCTCCCATTTTTTAAAAAATAATGGCACATATATTTTTAAAAATGTGTTTGTTGTCATGAGCCGAAGTTACTGCAGTTTTTAACGATGTTATGACTTTTAAACTATGGAATTGGGCTTTAGTAAATTCGCTAATAGGTCTACAACATATTAAAATTATCATCCAAAATCTAATTCAGATACTTAGCTCCTGAGAGTGCTATTTGTCTTCTCAAGTTGAAACATTGGCGAAAAACCTTAATAGCCCAGGGTCGGAATTCTTAAAAAGCTTCTCCACCAAAAGTGATAAAAGGGTGAGGGGGGGTAGGGGGGGGGCGTGGTACGGAGAAAAAAGTTTTCTTTTTTCTTCGGGCATCGCGCCAAAAGGCCCGGAAACAATCCCGGAAGAAATACTGGATACCGGCGGTTGGATCGATGATCCGGGAGAAAATATCCTCCAGCGGAATGATCCGCCAGGCCATAAAAGATCCGGCTTTAGGGTTAGATAACAAAAAAAAAAAAGTTATTTTTGAGCAACAGAAGACTTCTTTGTTGTGCTTTTTCACTCTTATTGCCTCTGTTTTTCTCGTCGAAGCTCGAAGCAGAATTCTGTTTCCTTCTGCACTTAGTTAACCGGCGAATCATTTGTCACTGACGAATTGGTCGATTTCTCTACGTCACTGAGGATAAAAATAAGCGAAAGCAAAGAAAAAAAAACTATTATACTTTAAGTATGAAATTGGTAGAATTTTAGTGTCATGTTATATGATTGATTGAATTGCGAAGCGTTACAGAGCTTTCGCAGTAACTACTCCGTTACGAAAGTCACCGACCATGATCGAACGAATAAAAGCTAAAAATATAAGCACTTTTCCTTTCTCTGTATTAAACTATTTTTTTTCCACGTAAAAATGATTTTCGCGTTCTTCATATCATTTTTCCCTCTTCTACTTTTAACGCAATTCGGCAATGTAAAAAAAAAATTGTGTAACCTTACTCCATAAAATCGGTGCCAGCTTAGTCTCCACTGCTCTGGAGTAACTTAACTGATTTTAATGGTGTAAAGTTACACATAGCTTGTGGAAGGTCACACCATGGTGATGTAACTATGACGTAATGTCTCACCAGTGGCGTATCTAGGATTTTTCCAAGGGGAGGGTTTGATCATACGACGATTTTTAATGATATATATATATATATATATATATATATATATATATATATATATATATATATATATATATATATATATCATAAAAAAGTCATCATAAGAAGTTCACACAAGTTCACAATTCAACCTAAATTTTTGTCAAGGGGGGTTTAAACCCCCAACCCCTCCTTGTATACGCCACTGTGTCTTCTCACTCATTTCTGCTGAAGGTTACACCATAATTTTATGTATGCTTATAAAAATTGAGCGTTCATCTGACTTTCTTGAAGGGTTCACGCTTTTTAACAACCAATGTGCACCAATCATTTGTTTAGCAAGACATTTTTATTACACTAAGAGAGGAAATGACCTGAGTGGGGTCCGATCTCAGAACGCGAATCTCAGTCAGCAGGTCCAGAGCAAGAAATTTTATTTCTCGGCCACCAGGGGCGGTTTTGGTTTCGCTACCTGTTCTGCGCCGATTCTGATCTTGACGCATGTGCTTTGAATTCTACTGAAACCATAGTGCAAGGTTCCTCTAATAATTTGAGTTTTTAAAACAATGATACTACTCACTTTAAAATTCGTGTAACGTTACACCCCTTAATGCTGGTAACTAGAGCCGCTATATATACAGGCAGACGCATCAGCTTAAGTTTAGCCATTTTGGATCGGATCTTTCATTGTTGCAGAGCTAGGGTTACCTGAGCAAAGTTTCGGATTTTGCCAAATTTGCAAAAAAAAATATTTTATTTAATAAACAATTCACGTGCCACTAATAATAATTGCTAACAGGGAAAAATCACCAAACACGATAACTTGTCACAAAAGACAACCACTCAAACACGCGCTCCGATCTAAAATAGCTGATTTTAAGCTGATGCGTCGGCTCGTATATATAGGGTCTTACTGTTAACCTTAAACAATTTTTTTTTTATACTGTGGGTAGAAGCATTGTGTTATGAAATGTAATTTGCCATACACTTTGCTAAACACGTTTTAGTAGATAAGTTGACTTCATAAGTTGATTGATAAACTAAAAACATCGTTTCTCGTCCTCGAATCTTTTTAAACATCTCGCTACAACGCACAACTACGAGATACACAAAAACAACTCCATTCTTTGTCAATATTTAGTTACATTGCGAAGAGAAAATAAAAAGCGATCAGAAAACGGGAGAGGTGCGGAGGGGGAGGGGCATGATGGTTTTCCTTGTGTACGATATGAGAGAAGTGCTCATTGTCAAACGTTGAACTCTGAAACAGTTGGCGAAAAAAAAACTCAGCGGTGAATTCGCAGCTCTTTTTCTTTAGCAGAATATCCAGTTTCGTGGCCTTGCCACCGGCAGCGCTGCGGAGAGAATTTCTCGGGTGACACACGCAACTGTCACCTTCCATCACATTCTCTCCCCATCTTCCATCTTTAATTCTTTCTCTCGTTAACTTAGCAGCACACAAGAAGAAAACGAAGTGAGTGTTTAGGAATGAACATCTGTTGGAACCAGACCATTGACCTACAGAGGAAGTTATTCCCCTTCATTTTTTTAATTAACGTCAGAGTGATTTTAGTACTATAGAACAATCCTAATATGACAGTTTCGCAAAAAATAGGCGACGGCACCAGTTTGGGAGGGAACAAAATGATTCCGCGCGAATGAAATCTTCTATACAAATTCCACTAATTAAACTAGCCCTTTCAAAGATTCGTAGTGAATAATAGAAGATATTCCTAATGCCCCTACAAGAGAGTATTCCACGCATTGAAGTTAGGAAATGCGTCTCAAAAATTTACTCAAGCGTATTTTCAAGCTTTGTATTTCAAGTAAAAAATAAGCTACTTGAAAGATGAGGAAGAAAAATAATTGAATTTTTTAAGAAAATTCTTTTTATATGCAGTGGCCGCCGCTTATATGAATCATGTTTGTTCTAAACAGTTTTGATTCCATAAAGCGGCTAATTCAATACAGCTGGATTGTATCCTGTTTTTGAGAATTGGATTCATTAAAGTTGCTGATTCAATTAACCACTGATTCAATTAACCGGCGCCCACTGTACTATAGTGTGCGGTTTAATGCTGAAAATGATGGACCAATTTTCAGTGACTTGCGTAAAACATGAAACCATGTTTTCGATTTCTTTGACATTTATTTTCCAAAGAAAAAAAAAGGTGTGCTGAAAAACGACAAATCGACGTTTAGCCGTATTGCTAAGTTTTCAAATCTGCAAAAAATATGGCTTTAGAGATCTTGAAAAAAAAAAAAATAAATAAATAAATAAATAAATAATGCATAGTAGACGCTAACGGTAAATATACAGGCGAACCAAATGAACTTTTAATTTTCTGCTACGGGTAAAGCCGTGCGAGTACCGCTAGTATTATATAAATATTATAATATTTATAATAATATTATTTTTATATAATAATTAAAATATTGACGAGACTTCACAAACTGTGACGAAACCGATTTGAATCGGCAAGCAAATAAGGAGGAATTTGAGAAAAAAAAAAAAAAAAATGAGCTGCAAAAATTAACATTTCCGCGTCTCTGGTTTTAAACACGTAATAATCATACATTTCCGATTGCACACAAAAAACTTCAGTTCTCGAACCGATATTTCAGCGTTTCGCTCTCGAAGCGTGCTCTTCTGATAGTCTCCTCCAACTTCTGCTTCTCAAGAATCGATGCTTGGACTCGCGCGAGATGTCGCGAGGGATCGATCGTAGCCCCCCCCCTCCTCCTCCGGGGGCGATTCACGCGAAAGAACACGCGTCTCGCGAGTCATTTCACGCCCCGTCGGAAAAGAGGACGAGCTGATCAAAAACTGAGCACCGTACGGAATCGACGCGCTTTGATCGATTCGAAGTTCAGGGCCGAGGTCTGGATCGCTCAGCTTTCAATTCGAAATTAAACAACCATGATGATGAGCCCCGATAGATACCGGAGTAATAGAGCGGTTCAGTAAACACTGATGCAGATATATGGAAAGAGTTGCAAAATCAAACGTTGTGAAGAATAATCGCATAGCAGCAGACATGGGCACCCGCAGATTTTTTTTTTTTCGTTAACACAAGGAGGAAAGATGGAAAACAAAAGAAACGAGTGAAAGAAAAGTTTATAAAAACTTTAAAAATAACCTGGATTATTTGAAAAATCTCAAAAGTTCTTGATATTAAATCGAAATCGTCATCCGGAAAAAGAGAATTTAATTACTTTTTTGACGTGCATTAAAGATTTTATAGAAAGAAATTTTCATGTAAAATGATATTTACATTGATATTATCTTTGATATTAAGTTAATCCCATAAAACATTAGAGAAATTGTCTCCAGTATGGCATTGATTCAAATTTTTCCCAACCGATAATTCGTGGTTGATTGATTGAATCAAAGGAAAGTGAATTCCAAGCGAGAGAGAACTGCCGACGATTTTATTTTTGATAGGAATGATTTATGAACGTATAAAATCTTTATTAACAATTTACTTTATAACTGTACTATTGGTTACTTTAGCGTGTGGTAACGATTAAAAAGCTTGTCATAAACTGACACGAGGGCAGAACAAGTTAAACGTTTTTCATGCTATCAAACTAAGAGTTTTATTTTTTAAATTAATTTACAAGATAATAAATTATTGAAAATAAAAAATATTTAAAGTAAAAAAACATTTTAAGTGCGCTTTGTTCCTTTTTATTCCCTGACACATAATTTATAATTTTTTTGTTTATAGTTGTGTTTGGATTTCAACACCAAAGTTTAAAAAAAAAAATAATAAAAGTTTTGAGCAATCACGATTGCTTATTGTTCTCATTTGACTGTTTTTGGCGTTACGCTGATTTTATTTTCCCACCAGCACCCTCTGCAGCATCATCGTCGACCGGCCGCCGCCTCACGACGCTGCTCCTCTAGCGAAAACCGTGTCCAGGTTGCGTCCATATCCTACACACACACGGATACAATCACACACCTACACACACACTTACACACATTCTTACACACACATACACACACTCATGCCTGCACACAGACACACACACACGAACGCCTACACACACACACACGAACGCCTACACACACACACACACACACGAACGCCTACACACACACACGAACGCCTACACACACACACAAACGCCTACACACACACACACACACAAACGCCTACACACACACACACGAACGCCTACACACATACACACGAACGCCTACACGCACACGCGCGTACACGCACAGCACTGCATACACATCACTCGCACACATGCATACATACAATCACACACACACGCACCCACACACATGCGCCTACATACACACACACGCTCGTGATTGCGAAAAACATAATTTGAATTCAAGATGCTAAAAATTCAATTTAATATAATTTTTCTTTTTTTGGGGGAGGGGGTATGCTTTTTTAGTTTTTAGTATTCTTTCACATACTAAAGCTGGTGTCGGACTAGTGGTTCGATACAGTCCTTCACCATGACGACCAGAGTTAGATCCCCAGCATGAGAAGAACCTAACATTTCTTCTGTACAATAGGGCAGATAAGGCATCATTCTGAAGGCAGAGAGTGTTGTTTTCAATTTCAAGATTTTTTTTTTTTATTTCAAGAATTTTGTGTTCATGACCACATATGAAATACAAAAAAATTAATTGGAACATATGTGCTTCATTGGACGGCTGGATCAAATTTACGCATTAACTGTCTGCTTAATAAATTACTTCATACTGCTTAATTTAAGTAATAAAGATATTTAAATGAAATAAAAATGATGTTACTGATATCTTTTTAGTTACGAAGTAGGTTACTCTAAGAGTCATATGCAACATATATTAAGTGACATTATGGAATAATGTCAATGCAAAGTTTAAAACAAACGAAAAAAAAATGGTTTCAAAATTTCCTCGGAATATTTGTTCAGGGAAGTTTTAACAGAATTTTCGGTAAAGAAAAGAAATAACGAATTATAACCACTGAACTCCAAGACTATGAATTCGAAAAATCAACTCTGTGGCAATAAGGGGAAAAAACATGGTAAATAAATAAGTGAAAAAATAATTAATCAGGAAGTTTCAATTAATAACAAAAAAAAATTCTCAAATTAGAACAACTGGTTATACGGTACTCTGCCACTCCGAAGAATTGAACTGTTTCCATGCCCGAAGTTCTTCTTAAGCTAACGAAACTCCCCCCCTCCCCAAAAAAAAACCCCCACCGACTTACAACCTTAAAGAAGTTGGTTGAGCACAGCGGGCTACGTTTATTTTTATAAAAGAATTGCTTTGTCGCTTGCTCAGAATGTGAGTTTTTAAATTACAAAACGTACTCTATTAACTGCACAAAAGGAATATCATATTACTATAACTATGCCGACAGATTAGTGCAGTGGTTAGGCGTTGGCTTCTCCCGCCCAAAGGCACAGATTCGAAACTGGCTCCAGCCGGTGGGTTTTCAAGATGCAGAAAATCGAGTGTCCCGTCGTATGATTATGCAGCATGGAAAAAGATCCCTTGAATACTCGTTCTGGCTCTGAGTACACTTGGAGGAATTAAATTCCTAGTGCAGTTTCGTATCAAAGAGAGATCAAGTGCATCCATCCGGTGGAGTAACAGGAGGTTAAAATTGTGTGGTTGTGTTTATCCGCCAAAAGTAGTGCCACGTGAAAGAATGGGTTCTTTTTCGGGATGCAACGAGGAAGAAAGATAAACAATAACTATGATTGCGTACAGATTACAGATTGAATCAATAATATTTGAATCGATTATTTCAGAAAGGGCATAAGTCCTATGGAAATCTGTTGGACTTCTGCTCTTTCTCAAATGATCGAATTATTTAGAATGTACGATTGCTTAAGAAATAAAGAATGTAATGCATCAACGATGTTTTAAATCACGTCATTCAGGATTCGAATTGCTTTTGAATAAATATAAACTTTCAAATCGTTGCCAGATGCACGGAAATAAGTTTCCCGTTAAATTATTTTTAATCTTTAAGGCTTTGCTGTAGAGAAGGCAGGGATCTTCCATAAGTTCTAAGAGTCCCAGCTTAAAAGAAAATTGCTTCTATTATGAATGAAAGCGACGCTGATGAAAAGACAGAGCCCGCATTGTTTGTTAATTTCGTGCCTCAGAAAAGGCGGCTCGCGAGGTGAGACCCCGAAAGGAAATCCAGGAGCTCCTGATAAAAGGTAACCAGAGGTACAGAGCCCCATCTGCATGCCGACTGCTTAATATGTAGGTCAAATAGAGGAAACTGTCACGAAGAGAAATCCGACTCCGGAAGATGGAAACTGATACCCTACGCCATTTAGAAGGCGGGCCTTTGTTTCGCAAGGCAACTTCGGTCTGTGAAGCTGAAAAGCATCGAGTAGCAGCTTGACAAAGGAACAATTCAAATTCGGAAAAGGGTTGAACAAAGGGTGTGAGAAAGAATATAGAGAGGAATGTTCATCCGTTTCTCAAGTTGTGCGAATGAATCGCGTACGGAGTTCATTATTCCATTAAAAATTAATTATTATTACATTCAGTACAAATACTGTAAGGCTCAGACCCGTCATTTTGTTCGTTTTAGGGAGGGGCAATTGATTCCTTTAGATTTTTGAAACATAATGTAATTATCCATTTTTCATGCACTTTGCATGAATAAATACCCTTTGCTCCCCCCCCCCCCGCTAGAAAACTTTGAAATGTTCTAGTAGTAATGCCTGTAAAGACTGAGATTAGTTTTTAGTGTAGAACTTCAAAGGCTTGCGCAATCTTCCTTTCATAAAATGACATTTTCATTATTTCATTTCCTTCGGCATTACCGTATCATTTGTGTATTAATAGATATCTTGATGTGTAAGCACTGTTTTTTGAAGATGAATCAGATAAAAGGGCCTTTCTTCGCTATCAGAACGAAATTATCATCGCAAATTATCAGGCACATAGCTCCAACCTTTGCTTCGGGTCCAGAATAGATCATTTCATGGCCCCCCTTCCGTTTTTTCTCAAGCTTAGAAAATAGGTAACTAAAAATAAGTTTAAATCTCACTTCAAACATTTCTATATTGTTAGCATTGAACTCAACACACATTTCTTCAAATATCTCAAAAACTCATTTCTGCAGATACTGCCGTTTACCTGCAGACGGCAAGAATATTTCTGCACATGCGCACATAGTTCCAACGGTTCCTCTTCCTGCACACTACTGCGAATTTTCTCCACCATCTCCAAGGATCGTGAGTCATCCCGACAGCATCTTTCCTCAGCCCCGCGATGCCCGAGAAGGGTTGAGATGCGCTCCATCCTCCCGGGACCCATTCCCGGGGCCGCTTTCGAGGCGGGCACGTGCGGACGTTCTAAGCCCCCTCGGTGATCCCCCCCCCTTCGCAAACGACAGTGATGAATGAACTCCACCCGAGAGAGCGACTTTGAGCAAGAGAGAGAGATGCATCCCTACACGGGGCTTCTCCTTTTTTTTCCACTCTCCACATGATTAATCCTTAATAAATAAGATGGTGCTGGCTGCGCTGCCGCTATCACAATCAAAGGAACATACATACATCTTGTCTCTCGCCCGCCCCACGATAATGGGAAATATAAAAGGAAGATATCGCCCAGCGCACGTGGTCCCTCCGATGATGCATCGTCAATAAACAGGATAGCGGAGTCCATTCCGCTACATGAAAAATAAAAGCGAATGCGGTCTTTTTCTTTATTGTGTCGTTTTTCTTTCCGTTTTTGGGAGAAAGAACTCGATTACATTTAAGGAGTAGCTTCGATGTTTTTATTGCATCAGATCTTGACCGTGTTCTTACATGAACAGTATAAATGATGATCTCATGTCGGTCATCGCGGGAATTTTTTACAACGAGGGATAAGAGTTTCGATAAATTCTTCAGAGTTGACCAACATCTAATTTGAAAATTTTCAAGGAATTGTTCTCCTATCAAGTAAAGAAAAAATATTTAATCCTCTTATATATAACAGCCGATGACCGAGTAACCTGCGTGTTTCAACTATGAAACTCGCGCCACGGCATGATAATTTGATATGTTATGGTAATGTTTAACATGCAGAGAAAGGCTTTATCGTGACAAGGCTGAACTCGATCCGGTAACTTAACTATTTTATTGGTAAGACGGCGTCATTTCAGGGGAATGAAGAAACGAAAAAATAATCAACAATGAACACTACCTAGTGGAATTTATGGTTCATCCACTGGAGTTAGGGTTACAATTTCAACTACAGTAAACTCTCGATTATCCGCGGAATCGGGTGGCACAAGTGCCGCGGATAATAAAAATCGTGGATAACCGCAAAAAGACTAAAGTGGGGGACAAATCAGGTAAAAATTGTCCTATCTCAAATTCTTAACTGTGTATTGATGCATAACACTTTCTGCAAACAGTGAAAATATATATAGAGTACGGTACAAATGTTTTGTATTTTATCACAACCGAAATTCACCTTAACATCAATAACAAACAAGTGTATGTACGATGAAGAACGCACAAAAATAATAATAATAATAAAATTAGATTAAAGCAATCAATCAAGCAAAAACAACTGAGTGTAAATTTACAATTTTTCAAAAAAAAAAAAAAAAACAGCCACTGGTATTCGCTTTTTACTGCGAACATACATGTTCGTGATTGTTGATTGATTCGCGGATAAACCGCTCGCGGATAATCGGGAGTCTACTGTATCAAAATATCACCAAACAAGCAATGCTTCGTTCAAATGTAGAAGCAATTGTAACTCGTCATACCTTTTCGGGCGATTTTCTAGTTTGAAATAATTTCGTTTTCGTACATACATTTTTAATTTTAATATACACTTTTATAGTTGCGGCAAACCTAGCACGGCAGCGTCGTAATGCTGTGATTAAGATCTGCGTATATTTTTGGTTTGTCTCAACAATAGTTTTCTGTTTGGAAAACCTCTTGTGATTTTAAAATCTTACTACAATTGGGTTGTTTCCCATTTTTCAAAAATATTTTTTTCTGAAAGAGATAGTCAAAAACATGGGGTAAGTAATTTTTTCTTTTTCTTAATTTAGACTTATTTTCTCTTAAAAAATAATCTTAAACGACATTCAGCTGTTGTTTTCATTTTCACTGCTGACGTCACAAGCGTGCAAACCGCTAGGGTTACCAGAATGAAGTTTCAAGACGCAGCGAAACTTCGCTAAATGAATACTTTTTTAAACTAAAAATTCTCGTTATGCAAATAAATTGCGCGCGGAGAAAAAGTTATTAAAAGGCGATATCTTGCCAGAAAAGACAACCACGCGCTCCGATCCAAGATGGCTTTCATCACTTGTGACGTCACACCATGAAACATTTTAGATTAAAAATAAGACCATTTAAAAAAATAATTAAAAATTACATGTTGGGAAAATAAAAGTATTTTCTGGATCCATGTTTTTTTTTTTTTTTTTTTGCTTATTCTACCAATTTCAGTGACTAAAGTAGTACTTTTGACTAAAGGAATCATTCCCATTGTCTTTTGTACAAATTAATATGAATAATTTATAGAGCTCTCATTAAAAACAAAAATAATAAACAATTGATCGAAAATAAAGCGCAAAAATTTTGATTAAAGTTCACTGTGATAAGGTTGAAATCTTCTTGTTTGAAGATGATGAACCGATGTACCTAATATTAACTTCCCTGCAAAAGCTATGGCAATAAAATGAATAAAAAGCTCTTTGTATGCTTAACAAAATTTATGAACCATTAACCTAAGGCAGGTCAGTTTGAACTTTAAAATTAAAGAAAAAGTCAACTTATTTAGTTTTAATAAAGGACTTACAGCCTTTCAACATGAAAAGATTGCGCTAGTCTAGATCAATGTACTAAATAGGCACCCAGCGTCACAAGTCATAAAGTCGGAAATATTTCGAGCCAATTTAGCCGGCTTACTACCGTATTTTCCGGAACTTTTAGAGGTTGATTAGGGCTTATAAAGTGCGTTACGAACCTAATGAAGTTGGAACCGTTCGCACACGCAATTTAGAGCTGGAGAATGAAGTGCTGTAGGAGTAGTAATTGTTGAGGATTTAAACAAAGTCTTGATGGAATTAATAATTTTCTCCCATTTTGTACATTTTAAATTTCGCGAATATTTCAGGAGCGAGTTACATGCAAAAGATCAGATCCCTTTGGATTTTGAGATAACAAGTATCAAGTTTGTTTTTAACCTACTTTACCGTAAAAGTCGAGGGGAAAAAAAGCGTGAGAGAAGACTTAATGCGTTCTAAAAATATTGCTAAAAACGAAAAAAAAAATAAAAAATAAATAAATAGATAAATAAATAAAAATAAATAAATAAATAAATATTGAAAAATCAAAAATTAGTAAGTAGGGTTTTGATATGGAAAAAATATTTGCCTGTCGGTCTGACCCCCACCCCACCCCCACCTCCCGGCCCAATAACTTTTGACGGAATAGGGCGATTCGAACAAACTTTTTTTTGTTAGAGAGATCTCGTTGAGGGCATTCCATTCCCATATATTTCACTTTTTGATTTGCGCCCTTTTTTGTTCAATTTTGAACAGGACAAGAAACTTAACATTGACATCTACGGGGAAATTTAAGGCTAACATAGGTCCCGAACTTAAAGCTGCTTCATACAACTTGGGAAAAAGCTCTTGAAGATGTACAGAAAATATTTTTTAAATTTAACTATTTTGAGGGTATTTTTTTTATCAATTCACAAAATGTTGACATTAAAGCTTGTGGGTGAATGTACCAAAATATAGGAAAACATGTACAGATCCTGACTATGTTCTTAATTTCTAGTTTCAAGAAGCAGAAAAATAGTTACAGATAAAAATCGAAATCCATTTCTAGTAGACTCAACATTGACACAAGTCAGAGATAAATATGACTGAAACAAAATGAAATAAATTCAAAGCGCAAATATTTTTACCAGGGCTGCGGAGTCGAATTCTACCTCATGGTCTTTGACTCCTAATTATAAACCCCAAAACCAGTCCAACTCCTACTCTGATTCCGCAGCCTTGCAAAAATAGACTCGGAGGGAAAATAAAAGACTCCGACTCTTGGCATTTTAAAGCCTTCAACTCGCGGCTCCCGACTCCATTATCCCAAATGCAGTTCCGCAGTACGGCTCCGTCTCCACCTCGGCTTTGCAGGCCTGGTTTTTACGACAAAATAATGACCGTTAAAATGATTTGCTTTTATTTTCATCGAAAGTTTTATTTTATTTATTTTATGCATGGTAACGAGAAATAAAAGGAAGCTCAAAGTGCTGTTTTTTTTTCAAAAGAAAGAAAGAATTGTGTTGAAATAGACGGTTTATTGTTACTATTATTATTATTATTTTTTTTTTTTTTGCAAACATTATTTAAGAGGACATTTTATTATTTACTATTATTTTTTAATAGTATACTTATTATTTTTTTAAATATTTGGCAACGGGGAAAAATAAAATCATAAGCGTTTTATTTTCACCCAAAAGAAATAGCAATGAACGGACTTTCTTCTATATCTAATATATAGAAGAAAGTATTGGTTTCGTGCAAATTTTCAAATTTCGAATTTTGACGGATTTGAACGTTTTGAGGTGTGCTGAGTTCATTTCGAAAATTTTTGGGAAATGTTTGTGAGTGTGTGTGTGGGTGTGTGTGACCGATTTTTTGTGGCTGCTCTACAGCAAAAACTACCGCATGAAATCGAACGAAATTTGGTACACATATGTGCCTCTATATGAACTTGTGCCCATTGATTTTTGGCGCACATTCATCCAAGGGGGGTGAAGCAATGGAGCGTTTCTTGAGTTGTGCTTGCCTGCTATTCCCCAAGAAGTAAGTGGTGGAATCAAACAAAATTTGGTCCATATGTTGCCCCTAACATGTACAGGTGCTGATTCAGTTTTAGTGAAAATAGCTCAAACAGAGGTAGAGTTATAGAACTTTTTTTTTTTTTTTGTCGCCACTTGTGACTGCTATATCTCAAAAAATAATGAACAGAATCAAACAAAAATTTATCGATAATTAGCCCTTAGAGGGTACAAGAGCTAATTTTATTTTGGCGTCAATAACTGAAAACGGGGTGGTGCAATCGAAAGTTCTTTCTTTTTCATAGCAAGCAAGTGCTACATCTCAAGAAGTAATGCTACGTTCTGGATGAAATTTGGAATCAAGTTGAATCTATATGTAAACAATCGTTGGTTAAGTTTTAACGCTAATCGCTCCAAGGGGGCTATTTATTTTGTGCGAATTAAAATAGCCTTATAAACACAATATGAAAGATAAATCGTAATAGACTGTCGTCTGCGCATTTCGCGTGATTTTGATTGTTGGAAAATGACCGGAAAATCCCAAGCTCTCTTTCTTTGCTTTGCTATTGCGATAATTTGGGAATCGGGATGGTCGTCAAATTTCTGCATGTGTAATTTTATTCTTGCCTTTCTCGTTTTCTTTTTTTTTTTTTTTCTGACAACATGTATTAATTTTAGTGTGCTTTTTATTTCAACTTCTTTTTTTTTACAAAAACAATTGAATAATATTTTTATTGGGAAAAAAATAGCTGCATTGTTTAAAAACGTGCTACAACTTTATTTGCTCGTTTATTTATTTTTTATGTTTCTATTTCATTAGATGAGAGAGGCATATTTTGTTTTTAGAAATACGTTTAAAATGTTAAAAAGGTTTGTTTGATTTAATTTGCATCTTATTAAGAGAATATTGATGTTAGAAAGTCGATGTTGGAATATGGGAAAGCAGGTTCATTTAGTTCTGGACGGGACTCTTTGTTCTGTTTGTTCATTTACTTCATTATAAAACTATGAGTTAAAAAACGATCAAGGATTTTTCAAGAGAAAAAAAAAAGAAGAGAAAGAAACTAAAATAAAACACATTCATTGCATTGTTTTGTTCCCCAGTTTTAGTTTCGATCATCCTTTAACGTTTCAAGAATATCCTAGGAGTTTTCTTTCTATAGTTTAAATAAGAAATGTATGTATTGCGCTAAAATAGATTTTTGCATCATGTACCTTTTGCTTATAAATGAAAAGTATAACAAAGGCACACATGAATATTGATGCTTTTAACCATGTTCGCTTTTTCTCCAAATCCCAAAATATTTTTCGTCTTTCCAAAGCCTTTCCGGATGTCTTGAAATTAATTCGTTCATATATTTTTTTATATAGAAAATAAACTTTGTATCCCTGAAAAACATTCCCTTCTTTGTTTACAAATTTGGACTTTTATACTTTGATTATTTTTATTTCTTAGCACGAAGATATTTATTCATTTTTTAAAGTTTAACGTACATTTAATTTCACTTCACTGAACAATTAATTAAATAAATAAATTAATAAAACCGAGCTTGTAATAGAGATGCAAACAATTTTTTTAAAATTATTTTTAGTCCGGATTTTTTTACAAACAACTTAACTTCATTGAGCAATTAATTAAAAATATATATATATAAAAATGATAATGAAACCGAGCTTGAAATAAAGTTAGATGTATCTATATGCAAACAAATTTTTAAAATTACTTTTACTCCGGATTTTTTTCATAACCAATTTAACTTCACCGAGCAATTAATTTAAAAAAAATAAGTAAGTAAAACCGATCTCGTAATAAAGATGTATAAATATGCAAACATACAAATTTTTGGAATTAATTTTAATCCGGATTTCTTTAACAAACATCTGTTAGCATTTTCTAAGTACAAACAAAGAATAGCGGATTTCAATTAAAAAATAAAATAACACCTTCCACATTTCGAAAGATTTCGCTAAATATTAGATAGTTTTCTAAACGGAAAAACTGTTAGTGTAGCTGTCAAGCTCCGAATTGATTCAAGAATAAACAGAAACGACTGAGCAGGACAAGCATGTAAATATGTTTTTGTTACACTGACAGCTGTCATGCGAAGAAAGTTACTGCAGGGGAAAAGTTGCACTTGACGATTCACGCTTTTTTTTTTTTCTCTCCCGTCGTCATACAATTCCGATTATTAACTCTTTGAAAATGGCCTTTTATTGACGTATTACACTATCTTTGTTTTTACAGATGAATTTTTCTTTTTCTTATATTTGAGTAATCACGAATTGCTTATTATTCTCACTTGACCAAAGTTGATGTTGCTCTGATTTTTCAGATTGCCATGGCAACGAGAATAAGTTTTATTGTTGTTTTAATATTCATTAAGGGGAAAAATTTTCGTCGTCATGATTTGCTTTGATTCAAGGCTTAATTTAAGCAGATTTGACTTTTTTTTTTAAAAAAAAAAGGGGGGGGGGCGAGGCGTGTAATGTTACGTGTTTTTTTTTTCAGAAAAAACATCAACAATTTAAAAAGAAAAATTTCATCCAAATACGAAATTTCCAGATTAATAATCCCTATTATTTCTGACTGATAACAAATAAAAATACCACAAAGTTACGCATTATAAATGTAATCTTTATGAGAAGCGTACGAGTGCAACTTCGCTCTAATAGTCAAATCTTTACTACCCCATCCTTATGACCATTTATTTTTTTACGGATATGCCTCCTATTGCCTAATCTAGAAAACCACCAGCCATAATATGAAGGGGACGAGTTTCGATCCTCGACGAGTAGGGTCCTATCGCAATCCGTGATTGCAAACAACATAATTTGAATTCAAGACATTAAAATTCAAATGATTTTTTTTTTAATCTTTGTTTTGTGTCAGTGGATGAGTGTGCGTCAAGAGTTTCAACGTTTTTAAAGTTGATGATTAAAAAACCTTTTAAGTTCAGTATTTGGACTATAATAACATCAAAACATATGGCGAAATTTTATATTTTTATTATGTTCCAATCCATTTGCAACGGGTGTGACGTTTTTACGAATGCACTTGCATTTTACTCCACAAATTTTTAAACTTTATCTTTTAATCTTTATTTATTTTGAATATAAGGAACCATTATACCCTCTTAATTATAAAGTATCAACTATTTACATAAAAAAGTGGCATTTAAAACACAATGATTTGTACTTGTTACGCGTGTGACTTTTATGTCACCCTCGCAAGTCGCAACACATATTGTTGTTGTGTGCCAGCTAGGCTGGCAATTTGGGGTGTGCTACTTCACTATTCCAACTGTACCGTAATTTGTTGTTAAGTCCGACTTCCACAGTACACCACGCATGCCATAAGGATCCGTTTATAGGGTAGGCAACCATTCACAGCACAAAAACACATTCTCACAAAGAAAGGCCAAGGACAGAAGATCGAAAGTACGTCGACACCCGAGATGGGATTCGAACCTGGATCTTCCTGTCGCAGTCAGATTTCTCTGACCACTAGACAAGGCATACAACACACCACTAGACAACATATACAAATCATATTTTTAATTCGAAAACATAAGAAAAGAGAAAGAAAAGAAAAGCTGTAATTTTTGTGTATGGCTTAGAACAATTCTTGTATTACTCACAAATACTCGTTTTTACAGGAAAATTCCGTTACAACGAATATCAATATAACGAAATATTCGTTTCAGCGAAAATTGGAATCCGTTTTCAGTCACAATTTAATTGCTGTTTCACTGTACAATGATTTTTCTTTCTTTTTTCTTTTTTTTTGTTTTCAAAATTGCATTGGAATGAATACAAACAGCTGACTTCGAAAGTAGATGAAATTTGAATTGTTTTCGACTTGTGTTTGGAAAATATGTAGCTTTTTTAAAAAATTGTTGCAGTCGGGTGTATGTGTGCATCCGTCATGTTATGACTATTGATTTTCTAGAATAGGTAATCCGAGGCATATCCATGAAAAAAGATTTGGTGATTAGGATGCGGTAATAAAGATAAAGATTTTATGGCCGATATCCACCAGTAATCATTTAGATTAATTAAAGCGTATAACGTTTTATATTTATTCTTATTAATCGTAAATGATAGGAATTAGCAATCTGAATATTTTGTATTTAGATGAAGTGTTGCTGTTTAAGTTCCTCTAAATAGGTTGTTTTTGCCTGGAAAAACGTCCGTTTTTCAATGCAAAGTCTGCTTGAGTTTAGCCTCGAAAAAAAAAATATATAAAATCAAACGGCAGACGATTTTTAACTATGACGACCAAAATAGCGTTCTCTAAATAAATATTAAAAGCAACCGTCGTCCTGGTAATCTGAAAAATCAGAGCAACGTCAACTTTGGTCAAGCGGATATAACAAGCGATTCATGATTGCTCAAAAAAACAAATGTGACCAATAGAGAAGAAATTACCTACTTAACAATGCTCCCAAAACGGATTTAAACTTTAGAATCGAATCTCTGCATATTTTTACAGCCTTTAAGTATCAATTCACAGTTCAATTTACAGCTCGTACGCTTTCCTTGTGTATGATGTTTATTCATCGAGCTTTGTTATCGCAAGAAAAAGGCAAATTCCTCTCGGGCTCTTACAGTGCTTTGGGGTCCTTGAAACATCCCCGAAGTGCTTCTTCTCCTTTCGCCAAGAGAAAGCAACAGTTGTTGTAAGCTAGCGGGGGAGGGATCGAAGAATCGATCCACAACGTAATCTTCCTCCCTTCGGGTTCTGTCTTGTTTCAAATGCTCCGAAGGGGAGGGGGATTCCTTTCTCCGGAAGCTCCAATCTTGTGTGACTAGCAAAGGAATTTTTTTTCAATCCGAGCTTTTTTTCTTTTCTTTCTTCAAATACTTCGTGCTGCTAATAACTATTATTTCATGCCCTGAAGTAAATTCAAATGACTTTTGGGAGATACAAGAGCCATTATACTTTTAAACATTTTATAATTATTGAACTATTTGCAATAAAACGGTGTGGTTTGAACAAAAAACGCTCAGAAACACGGGGATTTTTTTGTTTATAATGAAAAATAATTTTATATCACTTACAATTTGAGCAAATGGTGGCACAGTAGTGGAATTAATGGAATAATACAATAAAACGGCTCATTTTGATCAATAAATGTGTTTAAATGTGACAGCTATTTTATGCGTTTTCCATCATTGAGAATAACAGCCGCCAGACGATGAAAAACACCTTACACAACGTTTGAAACGATTTCAGAGGGTATCAGTGACACATGATGGCGTATAGCTGTTTTTAATTGAGTCAAAGAAATAGGCCGATATTTATATACACTTGAGTTTAAATAGTACCGCAACCAGAAGTCAGAAAGTGTAAGATCTGGTGACTTTGGAAGTCATTCTAGCGGAATCTTCATTTTCATGAAAGTTTTACTAATAAAGCTTCTCGTCGCAAATTTTGTATGTCCAAACACATACGTTTAAAACAAAGTTTTACCGAAATTCGTTTTGAATTCAATCTCTTGAAATATACGACGTAATCAGGGACGCCCTAAACGTACATTTTGAGTGGAGAATTTTTAATTTGCCGTATGTAACTCCAAATTTTAACCGTATGATAAGATATGAGCATGCTCACATACTGCATTCAATGAGAAGCGACATTAGGCATCATGAGAAAAATTGCAATATTGCACCTCTACCTGAAACTTTTCCGACTCGTCAGGTAAAAAATGCCGAATTAGGAAATATTTGGGAAGTCACGGTGACCCTCCAAGACCTTCCAATGGAGCGCATCTGGATGCAATTATAGTTCCTTGCTAAGCATATTTTCAGTTTTATTTTGTCATAAAATTTGTGTTTAATGCTCATAAAATAATTAAAGCGCATTTTCATAAAATAAAATAACAGAATATTTTAAAAAATACAAAGCCCTTTTCAGAATGCATTCAAAAGGACAAAATAACTTTTCAGGATCAAAAATGACAGTTTAAGTATTTCTTTAGGTTTCGAACATTCCAAGAAAATGACACCACAAACGAATAAAAGTTCGGCTCAAGTCATGAAGAGAATTTCTTATCATTATCTTGCTTCCAATCATAACTTTGAGTGTTGAAACATGCATATTTTTCTTAGAGGGAAAGTTTGGTTTGAAATGACTAGAACCGCACTTTTTTTCGTTTGTGGTGTCATTTTCTTGGAATTTTCGAAAACTAAAGGAATATTAAATTGTCCTTTTTGATCCTGAAAAGTGTCCTTTTGAGTGCATTTTGAAAAGTGCTTGGTATTTTTTTAAAAAAATCTGTTATTTTATTCTTTTTAGCGTAAATTTATTTCAGAAATAGAATAATTTTATCATCACAAAACTTCGCCTTATTTTTTCATATAAATGCTCGGTACTGAAAGGGAAAAAACCTATATACGTATCTAAATCTTTATGCAGTTGGCACTAAAATTTTATCCTTGTTCCTCTCTAGGATTTATGCTTGCTAATTTCATGCTTGCTTCAGAGAAGCCTTGACTCAAAATTTTCATTATTAATTGGTTTTTAACATTACTGTAGCAAGGTAACGAAATTTATAACAATGGGTTTTATATTTAAACATTTAATGGGGAAATTACATGAAATTTTTAATTTTCCATCCTAACCGAAATAATTATTTTATTTCAGAATTTTAATTCTTCTTCGTTAAGTTGAACCTTAAGATTAAGTAAATCATTTAATGAAATCCAGAAGTCTCGAAGTGATCTAGTTGCCGAAATATAAGCAAAACCAGACCTCAGTGACAAACATGCCAAGTACAATAAAAGTACTTAAAAAGTAAAAGAATTTCAATTTCAAGGTGTTCAGACTACGTTTTGGACTTTTCTCGCGGTCATATTGCATCTAAGATTGAAATCGTCCTTCTGAACAATCCTCCTGCTGAACGTCCTCCTCCTTTACATTTTATAAGTTTTAAATAGGCTGCTGCAGCTAATAAAACATTCTAACTTACCCAAACAGACGGGCATTAAACATACTTTCTCAAACAGCGACATGCAAGGTTTTACATGCCAGAATGCAAGGATTCTGAGATTGAATGTTCGGCAGGTGTGACAATACTGGGCACGTATGTTAAGGTATTCTTAATGCTCGCCAAAGGATACAGAAATGATTCAGAAAATGTGTGCCAGAAAAAGAAAGTTTAACATCTCTCCTGAAAGGACCATAAAATATGTTTTACATTCCGTTGAACCGTTTTCAAGTAATAAATTCCGAAATATCACATAAACTAATACCCTGTTCTTTTCCTCTCTAATTCGATTTTAGTCTTTTAATCAAAAGCATAAATACACTGGTAGAAATTCTTTATACAGGTATGATGGGAAGATGGACATTGAACGCGTCGATCACAGACACAACATGACGCACCTGCCATTCCATGTTCAACAACTGAATTGCCCAAAATGAAAACTGTACTAAGAACGTATAACTTTGGACGCACGATGCAGCCAGCGTCCGATCTCTCTCGGGATGGGGGGGGGGGGGGGTGTAAAAGAAGGGGCACCTGTTGGCCCGGGCCCGAGCCTGAAGGGGGCCCGAGATTTTTGAAATGAGGGGTAAAAACACGTAGGGCGTATGGGTAAATATATGTAGGGGCGTAGGGGTAAACACTATGGAGGGGGCCCGAAAAAGTCATTTGTGACGGGCCCCAAAATTTCGGTGCATGTCCTTGTATGTATCCAACAGATTGCATTTCTACGTATCTATTTAATAATACATTTATGTGAGCAAATTTTACGATCTACTTTTCCACATTGTTTACTTTTTTATGGATATTGTATACGTCTGGGTCGATTTAGTTATCAATTTCTTTACGTATATTTTTGAATAATTCTATCTACTTTTATCTCTCTGTTCATTTATCCATTTGTCTGCTTGCATTTGTCTATAGATCTTGTTGTCTATTTACGTATCCACTTGTGCTTCCATCAATTTATTTGCCTCTTAACTCAATTGTCTGCCAATTCAATAAATCTATATTACGATGCGGCATCTCTTTCTTTCTCTCTTCTACGTTGATCCAACACTGAAAATCTTGCGAGATATTAATATTATAATGTGGAACACTTGACAGGTTTTCAAACCATTTTTCTAAACTGATCGTACCAAAGCGTTTATATATTTGTCGAACGTTGCCAAAAACACTGTTGCCAAAGTTAAAATTAAACATTCAATTTTTATATGAAACAAGCCATTAAACACGAATAACAGTTCCACGAAAAAGAAAGTGATCCGTCAAAAAATTAAATTAAGTCATTAAAACAGCAAAATAATTTGCCTAGTGCAATATTTAAAAAAAAAAAAAGCCATGAACTAATATGTAAAGTTCCATTAAAATGTAAAATCATCCGTCAAATAAATATATCTAGTTGTTAAAAAACAATATAAGTTTCATTAATATATAAAATTAAGCATGAGGAGATAAAATGACAACATTCTTAATCCATTTGTACGGTTGCAACATTTTTGTACATTATTCGAAGTCGTCTTGCGGGTGTAACTTATACATATGTCACACCCCGAACACGCAAAAATCATTATTTTTCAAATGCAAAACTTTTTGAAGAGAAACTTTTTGTGCGAGAGCTTTGAAATTCTGATCAGCAAACTTTTTGTGTGACGGAAATGACGTAGTTTTTTCTTAATTGTTGCCAAAATTATTGAAAAATAATAGGAATTATGAAGTATAAATACAATTAGTTTTGTTAACAAATTAATTTCAAGGCTGCACTGAAGCAAGCGCATATTTATGGATTTTAAACTTTCAATTAATGCAAGCCTTCGAAGATTTCTGTAATTCAGTTTAAAAGCAGCATGACCCACATTGCTTAAGTTCTCCCTGAAATCAGATTGCTAACATCTATTATTAAAATAAATTTTATAATTACTATTATTTTTCATTGTTTTCTGCAACAATAAAAAGCGGAGTTCGAGAATTGTTCAGCTTTCTCGTTGTTTATAATCTACTAGCTACGTCACTCGGCTTTGCACGGTTTACCTCGAAAATGAAAGTTATGTCAAGTGACGCGTGTTCAACCATCAGGCTTGAACAAAAAATATGTATAAAAAAGCCAGTAAAATTTTGCGGCAGATTGCGGAAAAAAACCCAAAAGGAAACATTTTAAATCCCTCAATTGCAGAAAAAGCCTCGAAATAAAAGCCAGAATTTTATTTTTTCATATTCGGGAAAAAAAAATAGCACAACATGTCTTTCTTCTCAATGACTTTCTTAACGCTAAAAATTTTAATAAAAGCATTGTTACGGAAAGTTGAGTAGAAGCACTGAACAATAATTTGAATGGAGGAAAGCCTTCGAAAATTAGGGATTTTATGCCGAAATCCAATTATCATAATTAAAGTTTCTAATTGATATCTCCACTAATTATTATCGGAGGATTATGTTAAATAGCCAAACACAAAGGAGGGAAAATTGCAAATCTATCGATACCTTGTTCGATGGTCAGTTCACTGGCGTTCGGAAGAAATAACTCGGACATTGGTACATACATAGAAACATAGGTACATACGCTCAGTTTTTAATTATATAAGATTTTCTTCATTAAAATGTAAAATTTTGTTGTGAATAAGCCTAAGCGAGCAGAAATAACAAGGGCGTAGCGTAAGAGAAAACGTGAGGGTGGAGTAACAGTTCAAAAATGCAAAAAGAAAAAAAAAAGTTTTTTTTTTTTTTTTTTTTTTAATCACACGGCTTTACGACAGTTTTATGTTTAGAAAGTTGATACTGTACATTAAGATACGTTATGGTTTCTTATATTCAAATATCTATGTGAAAAATGAAAACAAAAGTTCAAAATTCTTGGAACAAAGTGGAGATATATGCTTAAAAATGTCATATTAGCCACAATAGATTGAAAAACCAGCAATTTCAGCAATGCGAATTTTGCTCTAATTCAACATGTTCCGCGCTGTGATACTTCCTCCCCCCTTTTTTTGTCGTATTTTTATATTCGCTAAAAACTTAATAGCGGAAAAGATTCATCCTTCACTTAACTACAACTGATGCCCTTCTCTTTACAATTCATCACGCGGCGAAACATTATAAATACACTGATAATAATTCCTCCACCCTTCTGATTGATTTAGGCCCGAAATCTTCAATCAATGTATCTTCCCATTTTTAAGCACTTCGATAAGATTTATCTCTTACGGAGTCCTTCAGACCACGTTCAATTCATTTTCGAAACTTCATCGCCTCTAAAGCAGACCATAAATTTGAGACCGTGGGGTCCTCTTCCACTAACTCATCCGTAAGATCCGTTGTCTTTGCTGACAGATAATATTCTTCCCATATTTTATGGGACTTTTCCTTTATTAATGACATCCAAGAGCGCTTTGAAACGAGAGGAACATTTAAAACCTATTGATCTTGCGAGTGCATTAAGATTTAACGTGATTTGACATTTTTGTGCTGATTTCAATAAATAAATTATAAACACATCAAAAAGTTCGTCTTTTGTAATTGATCGCGCAAACATTATGAACAGCGAGAAAGAATGGGAACTTGTTTTTAAGCGTGAACGCGAGCTAAGTTCAAACTTCAGGTGTTTTCATTAAATATTTCTTTTTCATTCTGCGTAGCTGCACTTGCCAGAGCTAGTTAAAGTTAGAGCACAGAGAAAAGACGGATGACATCGAAGCGGAAACATCATTTAAATAGTTTTTCTTTTTTTGTAATAGATAGGATCAGGGGCGTCCACAGGGGGGGAGGGGGAGAGAAGGGACACGTGTTGGCCCGGACCCGAGCATGAAGGGGGCCCGAAATTTTTGAAATGAGGGTGAAATACATGTAGGGACGTTGGGGTAAACAATATGGAGGGGGCAGTGAAAATCATTTGTGACGGACCCTAAAATTTCTGTGTATGTTCCTGGATAGGATTAGCTAAAACGAGCCTCATACTACTGAGTGCTTTCTGGCTGATTCTGCCTATTACAAATGATACTAACAAATGATGATTCCACCTAAAAGTCATCTGTCCTCTCTCTGTGGTCAAGCTTTACATCATTTTGTCTCAAAACAGATGAGAGTTTTTCGAGCCCTTTTCACAAGTTGTCTCCAAATTTTTTAATTTTCGCGCATGTACCCATTTGCTTCTAGATGCTTCGAATTACTTTGCGTATTTTTGGTTTGATGTATCCCCCCTCCCCTCCAATTTTTATGTAAAATCTGTTACTTGGAACGGTTTCTGAATTTGCTGCTGAAATTGCTGTTACCCATTATATTTACTCAAAAAAGTGGTATAGTCTTCTAGCCTGAGCTATTATGTTGATGAAGAAATTAATTTTCTTACCTACAAGCTGAAAAACAAACTTTTGCGTAATTGATAAAAATTTGATCTGTTAGTTAACTTTTCAAGAAATGAGAGGTTAGCTAACACTTATTCAACCTTTTAAACATAATTTTTAAAGAACAGAGGGAGAGAATTTTTAAGTAGTTTTTGGTTCTATTTATGAAAGAGATTTTCACTCGATCTCACAAAATCGACTTTTGTTTTATGTTTGAGAAAAATACTTTTGGCACTTTAAAAGAAACTTTTGAGAAAATTCTGAAAAGTGATCCTTATATATTATTTTTGTAGCCTGTTTTTGGTTTCTACGCGAGATTTTCCTCAATTCTTGATCGATTTCTTTGATTTATACCTTATTTTAAAGCTTATCGTGCAGGCTACTGACAAAAAATAGACCCACTTTAACTTGCACTGTTACTGACAGAGCTGAACAGCTTGATCGGCAGAGCGTTTAACTGCTAACCAGGAGAATGCGTGTTCGGGCCCACGTTCGGTCAATCTGCATCAAAAAAATTAGAAAAATATCGCGCATTACTTGAGCAATAAATAACAAATATGAGGGAATACATGAGGTAGAAACGCTCCTAGCTGTTATGAAAACTTGATGCAAAACGGAGCTAAATTGATACTCAGTTGTATGTTTTTTTTTTTTTTTTTGAAGCTTTGGCTCCGGGAAGAAAATTAAAGCATAATGTAAGCGAAAATATAAGTATCAGGTTAAGATTTCAGACTACATTGGAATTGTTTTTTGTTCAGTAAAATATAATAAATCGTATGTTGAAATATAGATTCTTCTAATGAGTTTTTGACTCTTTGTACAAATAAAAAAAAAATACTACTTCAATTTAAAGGGTAATATATATATTTTTCTTCTTTTTGCAAAAAAACAAATATCGTATCACATTTTTACTACATTTGAAAAGCTACGCTTAAAAAAGAACTTAGTTCAAATTATTTTGTGTTTTAACCGTGCTGTTAAATGATGAACACGTGCTGCCATCTAAGTCATAACGGTTCAAACAGCCTGCGATAACAAATTGTAAAAAAAATTTTAAAAATAAAAACAATTCTCGGCAAGAAAAAAAATTTAAAATTACCTGTGGTTTTTTTTTTTTTTTTTCGGTAGAGCGTTCGGCTATAAACTGTCTGAACTTCGGGCCAGTTCGGGCTGTCCAACATAATAGCACATTTACAGTACTATTACGCATTACATGTACTCATAACATACAACAGATAACACACGTAATAAAATAAATGCAGTGGGAATGCTATTCGGTGTTTCGACTCCTTTATGCAGGCTACAGTTATCATTCAGATAAGTTGATTGCTAATCGAAGGGTATTTTTCCCTTTTTTTTTTTTTAATCTTTGACTCCGTCCAGATCACTGAGCATAATGTAAGTATAAAAAAAGTATTAGACTTTGACTCCGTCCAGATCACTGAGCATAATGTAAGTATAAAAAAAGTATTAGATATACCTCAAGGGAATCCTTTTTGTGTAGAAAAACATTTTCATTGTATGCTGAAATGTAGATTTTTCTAATAGCAGTGTTCGAACTTTTGTACAAATGAAAAAATACTACGCCAAATTAAAACTACGAGTTTCAACCAGTAAATCTTTAATTATTTATTCGAATACGATATAAAACATTAAAATTATTATCAACTTCATTAATGAGAAATCATTTTCTACTCCTTTGCTTTCGGCTGAAAAAAAAAATACATTTTGTCTACGTTCGAAAAATTACACTTAAAAAACGGACTCAGTTCAACTGGTTTTGAATTTTAAGTGTTCGATTAAAAGAAAAACAAGTGCGGGCATTTATGCCGTACAGGTTAAAGAAGCCTGCTATGGGAAATTGTTGAATGTTCAAAAATAAAAACAATTATTTTTTCAACCGAATTTATTACTTCTCTAGAATGTTTGTTTCAATCGCTACGTGAGATCTTCCTCATTCTTTAATCAAATTCCATGTTTTACGAATAATTTTAAATCGTATCATGCTGGCTAATGACAAAACATAGACACATGATCTTATTATATTTTTTCGGCGAAAAACTTTTTTACTGAGTTTTATTACGCATTCCTTCAATGAATAGCATTCGAAAAGGAAGGCACAGTTGCTAGGTTTGTTGGAGCGTCGTACTGTTAATCAGAATGGCGCAAGTTCGAATCCGTGCCACTAAATATCTCTTTAATGTTTTTTTTCCCGTCAGATGCTCACATGGGCAGGACTGTATTTGCCACAACCTGTTTTTTTACATGCAAAATTACTGATTTTTCACGTGTCGCTCAGCTACACTTTTAATGATATTTATATTTGCATTGAAAATACGTACAACAAAAAGGGGAGCGATGATCATATTATCACAACGTTGTATTTAACGAGGTTTTGTTACTGATGTCTTTAAATTACATGCTTTCTCTTGTGCGCTTACTTTTTTCCATTTACTTTTTTCGGTTTTTCTTCATAATATTCATTCTTTGAAATTTTTAAACAGCGAAATGCCTTATGAAACGATTCGAAGTACGGTGCGGAGTTCCGCACGGGTCGACTAGTTCTTAATTAATCTCTGTAAAGTAAATGCTACCTATGTTTAAAAAAAAGTTTTTACATGTTTAATGCAATCATATTTATTTCTAATAAGTCTCTTTTGCAATAAGCAGTAAATTAATGCTTATGACCTAATCTTTCACCTTCATTTTTGAGTTGAACGGCACCATTTTTTACAGACTCTCACTGGTGTGCCAAATTAATTTTAGCTACCAGTTTGTTGGTAATATCATTTTTAATGAGAGAACATATGCCTTCTACTCAGTTATAGACTATTCCAGACTGATGAATCCATAACAAGGACGGAACTGGAATTTTTGAATATCACAATCTAGCTGTCGGAATATTTCATGTAAAACTCTTTTGGTTATATTTCAGTCGTAACTTTTCTAGGTAATGCACATAAGATTTCTAAACACAAAATTAAATTAAATAAAATTTTATCGCCTGCTTTGTAAGTGCAGCAAATGCATTCGAATTTCGAACACGGGTTGTGGTATTAAATTGAGAACACATTTCCTCTCCTTCCCTGCGTGATGCAGTCGCGTGTTTCTTTCCCTCTGCCATTGATTTGAAGTTCTTGTTCATTTTCTTTCTCTCTCTTGGCACGAAAGCGTGATGGCGTAACTGGTCAGCGCAGATAATATCCTCCCCTCCACACTTCGAGCGGAGTCCCATCTCTTTTATAACCCGCCTCAATTTCTTCTGGGTGGGCTGCTAAAATTAGTTCGAAAAGGAAAAAACCCGCAAGGCTTGCATTATGGCAAAAGAGAAGCACGAAGTCACAGATATTCGGAGCTATAAAATGCATAACAGCTCAAACAAGATGAAGAAAAAGTCATGCAGAGCAAAGCGAAATTTAATTTCGATATTTAATTGATTTTTTTTTTAATAATAAACTCATTGGAAATCAGATTGGAGAAATTCAATGTTAATGGCACAAAATTGCCAAGAACATAGTGAACATGTATTTTAAGTTGATATGGAAGCAGAGAAAATGCTAGAGTTTTCTTCAATGCAGGAAAATTTTTCTTGACATTTTTTCGAGGAGTGGAATCTACGAAAACAGTAAAACAGGAGTCCTGGGTTCGAATCCCGACTCGGAAATGGATGTACTTTCTCTCTCCTGTTCTTGTCCTTTCTATGTGTGAATGTGTTGTTATGCTGTGAATGGTTGCCTACTCTATAAAAGGGTTCTTATGGCATGTGTGTACTGTGGAAGTCAGACTTCTCAGCAAATTACGGCACAGTTGAAGAAAGTCAAGCAGCGCACCCTAAATTGCCAGCCTAGTTGACACACGACAACAACAAGAACAACAGAAGTCAATTCCGAAGCTATTCATTAAGTTCATGCAATGAAGCAAGAATCTAACGCATTTGGAGCGTTTTATGGGAGTGTTACGCAGCAATTGGTACTTCTGTTACAGTCGAAATGCTCCTCTAATATGCTCCTCCCTGCAATCCTCTAATATTAATGCAGTCAAGCCTCAGTGGTATTTTGTGTCATATTGGTTACCCCTCCATCTTAAGACAATATTGAGAGTTGAGAAGGCAGATAAGTAATAGGAGCATCCTCACCATTAAATGCTTTTCGTTCATTTATCTCCATTCATCGATTCCATAGATTAAATGGCGGGAAGAGATTACCTCCATTGTGTGCCGTTCCATGGGATCTCTGCAGGAAGGGGGGAAGCGATGATCATCCAGCTTTCTGAGGCTGAGGGTCTGAAGAAAAGGAACTCTTTCCATCTATTTAATCAAGGACTGCAGACAATGATTCACCTTCCGTCTTGCACACTGGGGCCATTTTATTTCCTTTTCCCAGAGAGGGAGGATAGACCCTCCCACCTTCTTGATTCGAACCGATAATGTCTACAGATACACGTGATGACAGGAGGGAAGTTCCATTTTTAGATTCGTTGCTGGTCGTTTCGGGGTGCACGCGAAATGTTTCGAAACAAGGTGATGCGTAAACTTTGTAAGAGAAAATGCTCATCAGCTATGCAGTTGTAAAAAAAAACTCTTTTCAGTTCCCCCCTCCCCTTATATTTAAAAAAAAAAAATGTTACATTATATTTTGGGCGAAAAATACTGTTTCAGTTTTTGAACTTCTTAAAATTTCGGCAGAATTTAAGATCTTATATCTCAATAACGGGTCACGAGGGTGAATATTTTTACATCAAAAATATGTCTCAGTGTCAATATGATCTTTCGATTGCTACCAAAGAGTTTTCCATTATTACATTATTTGTGTGGTTCCATGGTCATTAAATATCTCAGATCTCAGATGTCCACTGTAGAAGTAGGCCAAGGTGGATCCTGCCTGCTGCAATCAAGAGCCAAGGAATTATTTGGCTGCTTTTTTCTCACACCAGCTATGCTTCAGTGGAACAAGCCAGTTGGTTCCTTATGCAGTTGGGGCAAACTTAACTTGCCAGCATTGTGAAAGCTACGGAAATCCTAATCACAGCATCATGACGCTGCCGGGTTCGATTTGCCCCATATATAGTTTTAGAGAATAATTCCAAATATGTGAGAGAAGCAGAATAGACATTCATAACACATGGACAGGTTCAGGAATGGATACAGACTACCATTTTAGGGAGGGGGGGGGGGGGTGTTGAGGAATGACCTAACTCCTACGAAAGATCCAACACTTTTGGTTGCGAACAATTTCTGAAACTGCTTGGGCAGCACGGATCTATAAATTTTGGGCCAACCTGCAAAAATTCGACAGGGACCCTAACTGTGTACTGGATTTCTATAAAACTAAGGGCGGCGGGCCCCTTAGTTCCCAATAGGTCTCCCCCCCCCCACATTGAGGGATCTGCGGGTACGTAGATCCGAGCCTGTGTTTGGGTGCTAATAAAGAGCACCAAATTGGCCAGAAACAATGCGCCTAATAGGACAAAAAAGTTACTAATTTTCATAATATTCTCATAATTTTCATAAGCAATGAAAGTAAGTGATATTTTGAATGCTTACTTTAAAAATTTTTTAATGAATTAAAATGATTACTACAATTGTTTGAATAAAAATCCTTAAATTGTTTTAACACAATGTTGATGCATAATAATGTCGACGGTTTGGGGGGGGGGGAGTCCTGCCCGCTCCCCATGACATGCATCCGTCCTTGGATTAGTTTTTCAAGGAGACGAAATACAGTCCCTGGCTTTAGAAAATCACTGATAAAGGAAGAAAAATATCAAACTGATCGTTAAGAGGCATTTTTGGAATAAACAGAAATCGCAGTAGTGAGGGGAGGAACTTTCAGAAGATTCTCCTACCTTTCCCTTAACCATCATCCCCGGTGCCATCCCCATTTTGTGATGCCATTAGCAGACGGGGGCGCGTGCAATCGCGTAACCATGGAAATGGAACGGCATTCCGACACCCCCTTTGGGATGCTTTCCCCCTTCGACAATGAACTCGTTGGGAGGGAAAGAAAGTGTTCCATAAGGAACAGTAGCATCCACTCCGATGGGGGTCCGCATAACATCATCTGAAGGAAGAGATAGAGGGGAGCGAGACCTTCCCGCAATTTGTTCTCCGGATTTCTACCTGGAAGAGGGGAGTTTGTTTTTTCCCTCTCGTTCTGAGATGTTCTGTGCAGAGCGGGGTGGAGATAGCGGAATATATTGAAGAGTCATGAAGATGTCAGCCTCAGTGACAAGTTTTGATCACTTTGCCCGCCGTAATTGCATGTAAGAAACCTTGGCTGAAGAATTCTCTGCAACAATACGCTTGTCGGTCTCTCGACAACTGTTATGAGTTTGTTGTCCTACATGCCAGATTCAGCATTCACCTTATTATTCAGTAACTATTCGATTAATCTCAAAGGATTAGCAAACAATGAGAAACAGTAGACTGAAATGAATAAAATTAATGTCGTTGTGATGGGACAACTTAATTTTGTTCCCAAGTAACTGGAGAAATCCTATTTTTTTTTTTTTTTTTAGATCTCAAATGTACAGAGCATCATTTAAATGATTTTTTCTCAGTTAAAAAAAAAAAAAAACTGTTTGTGAATCGTTGGGTTAAAAAATGTAATATTGGTTCCAGCCAGGAAGGGGAATGCGGGGGAAGGTGGGGGGTTACCCAAGAAGTAGCAAAATTATATGAATGAACACATATGCTAGTGCCTAAAATTGTGCTCTTCGGTCTTTAACTCCGAAAAATTTCATATGATCCCTTTCCCTCATGAAGAATTTCTCGCTACGCGAAATGATTTTTTTTTTTTATTATGAAAAATGATTTAATCAGTACACAAAAGACACCACGGCCGTAGAAAACAGAAGATGACGTAGAAGAACCTTGTCGAATGCGCTCCGATAGGTTAGGACTAGTGATATGCCGTATCGTTAAAAAAGTTGATCCGCGGATCCGGATCCGGATCCGCATCATTAGGGTCAAAATCCGCGGATACGGATACGGATCTCAATATTTTTTTTTACCCAATTTAACTATCCAAGTGTAAAATTTGTTACGGAAGGTATTCCCGTCAGAATAATGGCAGTTTCTTCAAAAAATGTCAAATGCGGCAAAAATATAATCAAGACTATGATTTACTCTTTAAAGAAATATCCGTTAAAATTGAGGGAGAGTTGGAAGGAATGGGCCTGCGCTGCATTAATGCTTAGATGGAATGCGAAAAATTATTTCTAGTTTACTCGGTAGATGTAGGATACAGGAGCAAGAGTGTAAAGCTGCTACTGGACAGGCTAGAAATAATTTTTCGCTTTTTGTTTCAGCATAAATGCAGCGCTGATCCATTCCACCGAACTTACTCCGACCGACGAAATACACAGCCGGGAACATCTTTACAAACAGCAAATAGAGAATTTAGTCCCACTTTTTTTGAAGGATGCTGGGAAAAAGAAAAATGAAGAACAATGGAAACTCCAAATTAATAACAAAAACTAATGTCAAATTAAAAATACATGTCCCAGAGAGTCGACTTCATATTAAGATGAATTTCGCGGATCAGATTACACATTTGTTAACAAATATGAACTAACAGCAGGTAAAAATTTTAAATGAATGAGCTTTTTCTCCTTATTTTCTGATTATGAAATCGGTACCAATGACGCGTATAAAGGCTTAGAATTGCATTTAAAATGTACTTAACAAGATTATAGCTCCTACTGTATATCAGTTAGAAGTTTCAAATAAATATCAAACGCAGAAAACTTCGTTCTTTCAATTAGGGGCAACATTTTTAACGTACGGGTAAATTTTTACTACCATAATTGTGAAAAACGTTAAGTCGGTTTTTAATAAATATCTCCAGTACTTAAAGTTCTACAAAAACGAGGCCAAGCTAAAAACACTTTTGAACGAAAAATGAACTATTAAAATCGGTTCACCTATTTAGGAGCTACGATGCCACAAGGAGACACACTGATACACACTTTTAAAACTTGTTTCCCCTTCGTTTTGCAATCGGGGGGGGGGGGGGATACAAATTGGCTTCTGAAATGACACATTATAATTGAAATAGGGAATAAAACCTAATTTAAACGGAACTTAAGAGTCTTTTATTCAAATATTTAAAAATTTTTAGAATAGAAATGATCCGTTTAAGATCCGTCAAAAAAGTAACGGATACGGATACAGATCTTTATTTTTCCTTGGATATCCGCGGATACGGATATCAGGAACATCACTAGTTAGGACACACAGAAGTTTGCGATTGATTTTCTTTGTTTCTCCGCTTCATCCACTTCGTGAAAATTGGGTACTCAAGGTCACAGCCATTTAGACTTTCATTACTAGCAACTATGTAATAAAATATAAAATTATCACCCGCAGCCATGCACATTTTTAATGAATGGTTTTGAGTTGACGCTTTTGTTTTTGCTCTTAAATAAAGCCCGAGAAGTGAAACTTACGTCAAAAAACATTGTAATTTTTCATTTTTCTAAAGTCAGTGTTGTAGGACTCACCAGAAGAAAAGGTGGTTTGAAACCAATTTATATGACATTTGCGTTATTCTTACAATAATAAACAAATATTTCGGGCATGCACGTATTTAAGAGGTAGGTTTTTAAGGTTCAAATCCCCCCGCCCGAAATTTTTAAAAACTATGTTTCAAAATATGCTTTTCATTGTACATTTTTGCTGAAAAACTTATTATCACTGTGTTATTATTTATAATTATTTATTCATTATCATCTTCATTTGAAAAATGCAATCCTCATTATTGATGAATTGTAAAAAATCAGTGCTTTATCTGCAGTAATTTATTTTTATTGCGTTATTGCGCACATCATTTCTTACAAAGTAATACAGCGTTTTCCTTTCGTTTTGAATATCTGAACTAACGAAAACATAAAAATTCTTGAAAGTGCCAAACTCTAGATTTAATATATTTTGTAAGTGCCAAAAATATGAATTTAAGAAATAGTCATACATCAATAATGTTTTTCATGTTAATAAATGTTACATGTTAAGGGTCTTTTTTTTTTTTGAGCAATCATGATTGCTTATTGTTCTCATTTGACTGTTTTGGCGTTCCTATCATTTTATTTTCCCACCAGCACCCTCTGCCAGCAACACCGTCGCGTGGGCCGGCCTCACGATGCTGCTCCTCTTGCGAAAGCCGTCTCCAAGTTGCGTCCATATCCTACACACACACGCATATATACACGCACGCCTACACACACATGCATGTATACACGCACGCCTACACACACATGCATATATACACGCACTACACACACATACATACGCCTACACACACAAATATATACATACAAACACACACACACACAAACACATACAGAAACCTTCACATACACACACGCCTACACACAACTACCCACACACTCAGGCCTGCACACAGACACAAACATATATGCCTACACACATACACATTCCCCCCCACACACACACTACCCACACACTCATACCTGCACGCAGACACAAACACACATGCCTACACATACACATACCCCCTACACACAAACACACATACCCCCCCCCATACACACATAAACACACACACACTCGTGATTGCGAAAAACATAATTTGAATTCAAAATGTCAAAATTCAAAGTAATTTTTTAATTTTTTTTTCTTTTGAGAATAGCTTTTAAAAACAGCGTTATATTATTTATTAGTCTCGTTCACGTTGTTTTTTTCCCTCGTCGATTTTCACGAGAAAATCTTTTAGACAATATTTCTGTGATACCATTGTATCTACTTTCTTCCATTTCCCTTCTTCCATAGAAAAAAATTCAGGTTAGATTGTTCTCTTTACAGAACCAAATTACCTATTCCAATTTTAAGAACAAAATTATCATAAGATGGACGAGTAAATTATGAAATTATCATAACGTGGAACCGTAACATGGGCACAAGCCAATTGGCGAGATAAGAAATTGTAATAACGTGGAACTGTAACATGCGTACAAGCCAATTGGCGAGAAAATTCACCATACATTATTTGTAAATATACAGGCGAACCAAAAGACTTTTTAATTTTTCCATTACGGCAAAGCTGTGAGGACCAGTAGTTTAATTATAAGATCTATGATCAATTTTTAACAAAAACATGAATTTTTTTTGAAAATATTAAAACTTTTTTTTTTTTTTAAATAAAAAACGAAAAGTGTCGGAAATTTTATCTCACAAAAGTCTTCGTACGCTTTAAAAAATGTCTATGTATTATTGAATAATCTAACTTTTAATTGAATTATTATTTAGTAGAATATCATGTAGTATCAACAACACCTTTTAAACGTCTGGGAATATAGATTTCGTTCTTTTTTCTTTCCTTTTTTTTTTTGCGTAATTTCTGAGTAAGTGTTCAACCACACTTCGAGTCTTACTTTTTCTAGCCCTATTTTCGTTTCAAAGTCGCATTTTCGTAATCTAGCCTCCAGATATCTCTTAATATGTTACATTAAGTTCAAATCTGGAGACTGAGGGGGCATTTTCTAAATTTTAGGACAATTTTTGAAGCACTAGACGCAAGCGTTGAAAACCGTGTGCTTCTTATCGTTATCTTGATAAAAACAAAGTTGTTTCCAATAACCAAATTTTTGGTTAAGAGCTCAAAATTGGTTTTTAAAATATTTAAATGTACAGCATGGTTCATTATTTCATCAAAAAAATCAAAACTACCAAGTCCTGATGCTGATATGCACCCTCCCACAAGAACACGAAGGCATTATTAAATATTTAAATCAGTTGTCTTGAACAAATGCAGTGAACATCTTCGAATTTTCATTTCGTCTCGAACTTTGAGCGTTGCTGCTATTAAAATGGGCATCATTTTTTTTTCTCTTTTTTAAACGTATTCCCCCCTTCCAAGACAGGAATTCGAAAAATTTTAAAGCAAGTAAAAGGTGGAGATTCGTTCGATCGAGAGAAATGTGGTTTTCTCCGTCTTGCAACAAAATGGCGCGGGGAGCATCATTCCATCTAGGGAACTATTTGCGCAAAAACAAAAGAAAACTTTATGTGTCTGCAAATACGCCAAGCGCCACCATAATGCGATAAGAATTTTCACATTATCCATGGCCCCCTTCAAAACAACGCGCAAGCCCCCTACACCCCTCCCACACATTCTTCTGTTTAACGGCGTCCCATTCAATTAACGCGGCGAATTCTCGTTAAATGAATATTTAATTCGGGAATGTTCGGGAGTGGTATCTTCTTTTTTTCCCTCTCTCTCTGTGTGTTATTGTTTTATCTATTTATTTCCAGGGTTTTTATTTCAGCCCTTAAAATGGGGAAAATGGTTCGTGATCGCTCGTTATTAAGGAGAAACGACCTCGTTAGGGACTTTTTTCTTTCTGTTTATTACTCTTGTCGAAGTGATGTTGCGTTAGTTTATTTTCCCCATCTGCTCATCGCAAGTGATATAAAACTTCCCTCAATGACGTCGGGAGGATTTCGCATACAGCAACACGTATGTCTGCAACAACAATGTTTTTTTTTTTGCAAACTATAAAAATCATCGCCATTTTTGCAACTACTATTAGACTCCGAATTGGAGTCCAATCCATGAATAGGTTTCCATATTTAGAACATATCAAACTAATCATTCTATTTCGCGTTCAACATAAGCTTTATGATAGTACATAGAACCGTCGAAAAGTTTCAAACTCGATAGAAAACGAAATAAAAAGTGATAAGAGCGTTCTTTTAATAAATAGCAATCCGTTATAATGTCGACTATACGTTCCAATGCTGAACATCATCTTTTCCATAATGTCACACAGAAAGATACTGTTTCCGGTTTCAGGTAATTTTCAAAACATTCATTTTAAATGAGTAATATAAGGATTGTACTTGGACATTACGTCGATCAAAAATAAAAAAATCTAGAGATTTTTTTTAAAGGGCAAAGTTTTATTTTATCGTTTCATGTACGCTTATTTCGCTCTAAAATCAGATGGGAAATAAAACATTACTATTAGTCAAAATTAAATAGAATTTTGAATACTAGCAATAATATAAATTATGAAGATAACAGTATCAGTAAGCTATGCAACTTGCTTTTAAACAACGTTAAAATCAGTTACAATTTGGTTTGAAAACATTTTATGAATGTATTGAAAATATATAATATGTTTTTTAAATCAACAAAAGACAATGTGTAACTTTTAATAAATAGTTCAAAGTTTTTCATCCAAGATTAGTCATGAAAAGGGCAAATGTATTCGCTTGAAATCTGACTACCAAACGGTACGACCTTGAGGGTCACAGAACTGGACGAAATTCTGGATTTACGTCAGTTTGCACTAGATATAAAGCCAAGTAAAGCGGTTGGACTGCATAGGCCCTAGTTCGGCAGCAACGGGGGTCCAAAGCTGCTAGTTGAGTTCAATAAAGCAATAACTTTTCTTTAGAAATTAAACTTTCTTTAACCTTTTCTTGCAATTGCATTGCAGTATAAGCCAACTGAATGCATTCCCAATATGGAATGAATTCCCCCCTCCCCCACCCAATAGTATACTGACAAAAGACGCCAAAAATGTTGGGAGGGCAAATACTGTGTTTAAGTTACAAATTCCAATGAAAACGCCATTGCAAAAAATTCTGGAGCATTGGAACTCAATATGGTTCTGATGGCAAAAACTTGAGGATCGTGAATTGGGATAAAATTCTGGATTTAGGTCAATTCGTACTAGATATGACTACAGGTAAAGTGGTTTGAGGGCTTAGGCTCTAGTTCGGCTGCAAGGAGGGTTTAAATTTGCTTGTTTGGCTCTAAAACTGCAATTGTGTTAATTGTTGAAAATTGAAGCTTTGGCACAAAATTTGCTCTCAGTATCTTTCACGACTCTTGTTAGTCCAATGTAGGAGGGGGGGAATTTATTCTATATTGTGAACAGTAGCGTAACTATGGGGTCTATCGCCTCCGGCGAACTAAAGAAATTGCAACCCCCCCCCCAGGGGAAGTCACCGAAGGTCATTGTGACCTCCAGAATCTTCGTTTTTTTTTAACATTTTGATTAACTGATCCGACAAATAGGAGGCAGTGTTGTATTTTTTTTTCTTATTTTCTTTTTTAGAATTGTATTTAATGATGCCCAATGCTCCTTCTCAGTAGATGTTATGTATGTGTATTATATATATATATATATATATATATATATATATATATATATATATATATATATATATATACCCCCTCTAGCTCTTTAGGCTCTTGCGCTATTTTTTTTAAAAGCATTTTTCAAATTTTATGATGAGAAAAAAAAAACCGCTTAAAATTTTTTTTTTAATCAGTCGAAATATGTTAACCCCTGGCGAGAGCCACTCCTGCCAACCCCTAGTTACGCTACTGATTGTGAATGCATTCAGTTGCGTGGCAATACGAAGAAAAAAGTGTAAAAAAAATAATTTCAAAGGAAAAACCGTTGCTTTTCTGGAGCTAAACTAGCAACTTCGGACCCAATTGCTGCCGAACTTGGGCCTATGCAGTCAAACCGCTTTACCTAGGTTCATATCTAACACGAATTGAACTAAATCCAGAATTTCTTCTCATCCGCGACCCTCAAGGTCGTTCTATTTGGTAGTGAGATAAATATCAGCGCAAAATTTCGTACAGAAAGTATTTTGAACCAGCTCTTCAAAATGGTACTGTAGTAACATTTAATGATGCTCCCATTTTTATATTTTTCATTCCTATACACATACGGTTTAATACACGGTAAAATTGCACACATGATTTGCACGTTTATTTTAAAAATACTTGAGTAACGACAAAGAAAATGAAATAAATCTTCTTTTCCTTTTTCGAAATGTTCTGTGTGAAATTCTACGGTTAACAAGAACTTATTCGATTTTCTTGCGAGTATTTCTCACATTATTTCATGAATAAGAGAAGAAGGAGAAGGTACTCACGATCCCCCGAGGGCTGGAAAATGCGGGAACACGGGCGGGAAATTGGGAATGGCGGCTGGAGGCTGCAGACGACCTGTGGATGAAGAAAAAATATTAACATCGGTGGACACTCAAGAGGTAATGGACCATTCCAATTACTGAGATTGACTGCGAATACAAGTGGCAGCGGCAGTCTATCTCCTCAACTCAACATTTCTCGGAAGAATTTCGCAGGAAAAGAATCTCATTCTGTCCTCAAGCATAACAAACTGAGCAACTGGAACATAAATGAATATTGCTCCGCTTGCTTTTTATTTTATTTAATTATTTACATGTTCCTGCAATAATATTACATCGAAGTGTAATTAAAAAAAATAATAAAAAAAATAATAATAATAACAATAATAATAACAGCTAGTGGCCCCAGATATACGTCTGTATGGAACAGAATCTATATACGAACATCTTTTAGAGGTACAGTCGTTGCTTTAACTGGGGTGGGGAAGTGAAAGAACGCCACTGTTTTCATCACTTAAAAAAAAAAAAAAAAAGGCAAATGTAAGGTAAATAGGTTTCAAACCACCTTTTATTTTTGTCACTCTCCCCAAACCCCCAGATTCCGCCGCCCCTCTAAAAAATATTCTCCAACTACAGAACTGTGTACAGTCATTCAGAGGAACTTTGTTAGAAAAGTAACAGAAAGTATCTTTCAGTGTTAGTGCAGTCACTAAGGCTAACTTAGTTAAACAAGTACTGAGGTGGGAAACATCTTTTAGTGGTAAAGCTTGACCACGGAGAGATGGCGGGAGAATTCGAAGTGAAAACGGACCACTTCATCTTGTAGTAGGTACAATCACCGAGAACTAGCAAGGCAGTAAAGTCACTCGTTCTCCCTGATCCTCCCTATTACAAAATGAAGTGGTCAAATGGTGTTGTTTCCTTCAGACAAAAGTACTACTTTTAGTCACTAAAATCGATAGAATAAGCAAAAAAATAATAATAATAATGTTACAAATCCTGTAAATAGTAATTATTGTAGGAACGTAACCTGTAAATAGTTTCCCGTAATGAACATACAACTCCTTTTCATATGGCTAAAGTATACGACCCCTATTTCCTTTTTGTTCATTGATAAAATTTGATAACGGTCTACAACTTTACAGAAGCGTGTGGAATATTTGAGAAATTTCTTTTCGGTGTTTATAAAAGCCGTTAGCGATGGATAAACAGTGGAGTTTCGATTGATATTTCGAACTGAGAGCATTTTTGCTCTGTTTATTGCGAGGCATTTCGCTGTGTTGTTTTCGTATTTGGAAGTAAATACGTGTGTAAACGTTGAGTTTACGGTGTTGTGTGATAATTGCTTAATTGCTGATGAATAATTTAGCAGTTGTTGACGATATCTCCTGTACATAGTGTAAATAAATTTCCTGTGTTTTTATCAAGAACTGTGTCATCCTTTCAAGAAAGTGGAAGTCGCACCGAATCCGTTACAATAATAATAATAACATGAACCCAGAAAATACTTTCATTTTCCTAACAGTTATTTTTTAATTATTTTTTTTAAATGTCCAATTTTTCAAACAAGGCGTGGTCTTTACGACGTCACAAATGATGCACTTTGCTGCATTTTTCAACTTCGTTTCCACGTTATGATAATCAAGAAGCGAATTAAATATTGCGCTCTACGCTTGCTATCAACCCTATCGTTGCCAATACACGTGAGTAAAGATGCGGCGAATTAAATATTTTGCTCTGAGAAATGGCAAGAGTGAATGGCATTTCATCATCTGTAACGTCATCGGCAGAAGCGTAAATAACGAAAGCGCACCGATTCAAGTAATTTTTTTTTAAATGTTAAACTTAAACACATTATTTAAAAAATGGTAAGACCCTATATTTTTAAGCATGCTCTTTCAGAAAAAAATACTTTTAAAATTTTGGAAACGATCCCATTCCGCTTCGAATTCACCCGCCGTCTTTCCATGGTTAAGTAATAGTACAGTCATTCAGGGTAACTTGGACAATATCTGTTTTACATGTAATGTGCCATTTAACTGCTTCTCTCGTTATTTAATAGTGTTATTGCATCTAGTGGCATAAATAGAAGAAAAACTCCAGAAATATTGAACAGTACAATTATGTTGGGGTACACATCACCTCAATGGCGATGGCGCACCCCCTCAAATTTTACGGCACCCACTAGAACGAGACAAGCCGCAAAATCCTTCCAAAATTAACCCCTCCCCCTACAAATTTCAATGGCCCTGTGGGCACACCTTGTAATCCAAAATCAAGAAATAGTAATGATAAAAAGGATTTAAAATGGATTATTAACTAGGTTCATAGATATTTGCGGCAGTTTTGAGCAAAAAATCCCTGGTCACTTTCGTCGAACTGTAACTTTATTACATAACCTGTCAAATCACATCAGCAAGTTTAGTTTCGTAGTTCTGACTTCTTTTCTTTTCTTTTTCTTTTTTTTTGCAAAATTTAAAAGTAATAATGATCTATTACTGAAATAGTGTTTCAGTCTTATGGCATGTTCTTAGAAACATATGCACTCGCCCATGTCCATTTAATACTTCTCATAGCCTTTAAAAAAAAAAAAAAAAAAACGAAATACTAGAGTCCTAAAGCCTACAGAACATATTATTTCAGATAATGTATAAAAATTTACATAAAATTGAGAGAGAGAGAGAAAAAAGAAGCACAGAAACTCAGCTCCCGTGAGCTTCCATGGAAACTAAGCCCAGATATTCTCACATTTTTACGAAATACTTTATGTGGCGCATATCTGGAATGAAAACTAAGATAAATTTCACGTGCATGATTCAAAACCATTAAATTTAATTTAAATGTTCTTACAGAATTTAATAACTAAAATTCAATAAGACTCGAAATTAACTTTCGTTAAAAACATCCTTCGAGTCTGAAATTAAATTCTATAAATTAATAGCTCTGGCTTCTAAATTAGTACTTTTAGATTCTAAAAGTATGGTCACCGCTCTCGCCTTATCAGTGAAGACAACCCGAATGAAGCGGTACTTTCAGGGAGCACAATTCATATGGAGCGCGTATTTCGCAGCTGTGAGAGAAGCGAAACAAAAAGTGCGCATAATTATGTTTCCAGCTTTCAGAGGAACGATTTAGTTTTTTCTCTTCGCTTCTCCACTGTTCATTAACTCTAGACGTTACGAATCATCCCGAGAGTTTTTTCCCTCATTTGCATGAAACAGCTCCGACTAAGAGCAAGATTTTTTCCCTCACTCGGAACTTTTCCCCTTATTTTCCCTTTTTCCTCCCCCGTGAGGTTTTAACGATATTTTAAGGAGGCTAGGTTCTTTTTTTCATCTTTCAAAATGCTATTAAATGGACGTCAGAAGTTGGCGTTTTATTTGCATAGAAATGAAGTCTTTTTTTTTTTTTTGGTGGATGGAAAAATTCAGAAAATGGATTTTCTAAAACCGAGATTCAAAGTTTTCGAATGAAAGCGAGGAGGTTTTGTTTTACAAAATAAAATTCTTCGCAAAGATTTTTCTGGGAAATTTCGAAGACTGAGTTAAAATTGTTCAGAAGCAAGATTTAAAAAGAAAAAAAAAATGCATTTTTGAGCAAACTGAAATTTTGTTATCTACATGACATCGGGATTTGATTGAAGAAATTTAATTGAAAACCTTGAAGGTATAAATTATCATTGCTGACGGTAAAAAGGCTCTGTTGTTGTTTTTTAATGATTGCGTGAGACATCAATGTCTATTTTCAAGATTGTTGATTTTTCGCGAAGCAATTACATTTTAAAACGCCTAGAGGTTTTCAATTGAGAATTTCTTTCTTCTAAAAAAAGCTCAGCATTTCACGGCGAAAAGAAATAATTCTTTAGACGAATTCTTTCTTTTCGTCCAAAGGTTTTCTCTAAAAAAATTTCGTCAGTTCTTTCAAAATGCATTCGTTTGATTATTAAATTATAATGCTTTAATAAAATTCTGATCCATAATATCAGAAAAATAATTATTGGAGTAAATTATATACAAATAACTTTTATCTTTCATTTCCTTATTTATTTAATCGTTTTCTTGCAGTTTAGGTTTTACTTGCAGAGCTTTGCATAAGCAGTAATATTTTTTCATGTATAAAAATTGTTATTGAAGCGAAACTATTTTCTCTCCCCCTCCCCCTATTTTTTTTTTCTTTGTTTGGTATTCTAATGGTATTTTCGCTTATGCTTAAAACATTTATTTTATATTTTCAAGGACATTTTCAGAATTTTTTTTGGGTTATGAAAAATTCGAGCTCCGGAAGACCCGTTTTTTGCAAGGTTTCCCCGGAGAAATGGGGTAGGTAATACAGAGACCCTCGTTTTACGCGGGTTTATTTTACGCGGTTTCGATGATACGCGGTTTATTAGTTTTGACACCTTAATTTTATTTTACGCGGATGAGTTTCGGTTTTACGCAGATGCGGCAATGCAAACAGATAAAAATTTCCCCTCTTTCAAAATCCAAACTCCTAAAGATTGCAGATTACACGTAATCAACTGCATTTTGGCGTGCTAATAATCGAGCTTAGGCCACTGGAGACATTTTATGCCATTGGCTTCAGAGCTCTTTCCACATGTAAAGTTATTTAACTGACATAGTTCAAAACACACTGGAAGAAGAGCTTTTAGGAGTGACAAAGGAGGCCAAAACAACGAGGATACCAACGTCAGTGACGCACAACCAAAAACGCTCTCGTTGAAAATTTTAAGTCATTCCTAGACAATAGAAATGATCTTTCTGATCTGTTAGTGAAGGAAGATTCAATCATGGAAATGTGTGTGACGCAAGTGATCATGGATGCGTTAATGCTCTGCAAAGAATTACAGAGAAAAATTCTTAATGACTGCCAAAAGACTATCATAGACAACTCCTCTTTATAAACAGGACACGAAACTAATTTATGTTTTCATTCTGCATGTTGTGCATAAAAGTCGATACAAGTACACATTAAATTTATTATACAATTAGTCATCACTATAACGAAATATTTCGTACCTACGGAACCAAACCCTACTTTAACACTAGTATTAGAGGTTTCAATTTACGCGGTTTCGATTTACGCGGCATTTCCGTGGAACGTAATCCCCGCGTAAAACGAGGGTCTACTGTATACTAAAATAGCTAATAGAAAAAGCAACAAAATATGTACAAAAGTGTTTACGTTTCTAAAGTCCAGGAGAGGGACAATTGAGAACCCCCCCCCCCCTTACGCCCAAATGACAGGTCTGAGCTGCAGTGATAAACTTAAATTAAAGCAAAGGCAACATCAAAATTTTTCTCACATACATAGTAATAAGGAATCTACCTATTTCATTTTTGTATACCATGAAGAAAAAAGGAAGAAATACTAGTACTATACAATACTAAATAGCGAGCATTTTAAAGTTTTCTCTTTAGTAATACACTGCGGTGGTGATCTAGTTCTGTGCAAAGATATAACTATCTCCCCCTCTTACTTCCCACATGTTTTCCCCAACAAGAAGTTACTCCTTTTAAGGTCAAGCCTCATCTTACCAGAGTCAGACTATACCATCTTTTTATCTCATTTGCAAGCTGTATTGGTGCTGCATTCCATCTCAAAACACATAATTTATACTTTTTTCTCATAAAATTTTTCAAGAGCTTTTAATCTCAACAAGACAAAATTTTTTAAATAATAATAATAATAATAAACAAATAAATAAAAATTAAAATAAATAAAGGAAAGACAGGAAATGAAAGAAATATAGAAAAATAAAGAAAGAAAAGAAAAGAAAAAAATCCGTTCTTTAAAAATTAAAATAAAATGCCAAAATTGCAATACTTTGTATTATTTCTGAAGTAAACGATTATTCAATTCTTCTGACCTCTTTCAAGAATGGAAGCAAAGCAAAACGTCATTAATAGGTTATTTCAAATTTTTGTCCAGAATAATTCCTTTCAGTGTACGATTACTTGCTCAGAAATGTCTTAATTTTTCAGTCTTTTCATTGATTTAGTGTGGGGGAAGGGAGGGGGGTCGTCATTCATCGATTGCAGAACTATTTGAGAAATTGCCAGCCTTTCAAGGGAATTGTCTGCTATCGATTTCACTTAGCGACACGAAAATCGCCTTCCAATCACGATGATCTCTTTAAAATAATCGATTATAACTTAAGAAGTAGATCTCTATTAGAGCAGGTTGGTTCGAATTAATCCCTATATTTATCTGAAAATGGTACAGATTGGGGGAGGAAAGAAAAAAAAGAAAAAATCAAAGGGAAAAAAAAACGAGTTTAGAGGATTCGTTTCATAATCCTGAATGGGCAATTTCTCCAAAGTACATTTGTGTCAAAAATTTGGGGTGGAAAAAAAAGTTATAAAGCATTTACAGATCATTCTAAAACAAGTACAATTCCAAAATTCGATATTTAAAAATATTCTATGTTGTTTTCCAAACCTTGAAATTATTTTTATCTGAAAAACTATTTTAATCAATTGAACTCGTCAAAATTTGTATTTTTAAGCGTTAAGTAAATTGAAAGGGAAAAAAAAGCAAGTTTCGAAGAATTGTTTCGTAATTATCAAACAAACATTATTACAAAACAGTAATATCCAAAGTACCTTGAGGTTCCTTGCGTCGTAAGTGTGTGTGTGTATATGTGTACTGCGGGGGGAGGGGGGGGGGGCGTATGGAGCACTTTCAAAAGATTACAATTCTAAAACTAAACATTAAAAAAGGAACATATACTTATCCTTTTTTCTGCAACTTAAAATAGTTTTATCAGAACACTTTTTTTTAACTAACTGAATTAAGTGAAATTTATGCACTTTATGCTTGGTTAATAAATTTAATTTATTTAATTGCTTATTAAAAATGACAATCTCAATTCTGTTGCTCTACCAAAGAATTACCAGTTTTGCCCTTTAATCAGAATCCAGTATTTAAAACGTTATACTAAAAGTGTTCATTAATATAATGGTTGGTGTAAACTAGGCTTGCCGGACGTCTCGGTTTGACCGGGAAAGTTCCGGATTTCAGACAAAATTCCAGTGTCTTGGCCGGCTTGCTTCACCGTCCCGGTAAAAGATAAATTTGATTATAGATGTCCAAAAAAGTTTAAAAGTAATTCAAGGATTAATTAGAATAATTACTTTGTCAATTGAAATATTGAATTGTAAAATGAATATCGGATTGGTTTGTGACGATTTTCACGACAAAATTAAAACGAAAAAGACATTCTAAAAACAAGTCCTAGCGAATGAAAATTACATATAAATGTTGTTCATATTTTTGTTCCACATTCAAAGTGCTTCTTCTAACTAAATAACTTATAAATATTAACATGTAACAAGCAAAATGTTTAAAGTTATCTTCTAGTACCATTTTTTATTTCCCCTGTTTTAGGCTCTTAATTAGAAACCATTTATTTGCACTGAAAATGAACTAACTACCGTTTAAAACACTCTAAAAACCAGCCAGTGGTGTGCACCCTTTTGAATACTCGCATGAATATACTTTTGAACACTGAACATTTCAGAAATCTGGCAAGCCTTAACTAATCTCTAATATAAACTACAGTTTGCGTTACGTAAACGAAAAGAGATTTCAACAACTTCAAAAAGATATATTTTAAAATTTAACTGCGGTGAATGAAACCAAAGAAAACCGAAACGGACTTGCGAATCTTTTATGCCTCAAAAACGGAGAGGAGGAATCATTTGCATATCCATTTTCTGTTAGGATTAAACTCTGATCCTATAGGAACTAGAGGTGCGACATCGACGTCAATGTTTTTTTTTTTGGAAGCAACGATGTTTTTTGTGAAAACGTCGATGTTTTTATCATCGATGTTTTGCGTTTTGATGTTTTTTTCGATGTCAATATTTTACATTTAAATCAAAAAAAGTTATATAACAATGTGTGATGATGATAATTTTTTTAAAAAAGTTACAGCCTAAATTAGAAGTTGCTAGTGGTGGGACATCAATGGCGATGTTTTGGAAACATCGATGTTTTTACCTTAATGTTTTTTAAGATGTCGATGTTATATTTGAACAAAAAAGTTACATAAACATGTGTAATGATAATACTTACTAAAAATGTTACAGTATTACTTTGCAGTAGTTAGAGGTGCTATATCAATGTCAATGTTTTCCAAACATCGATATATTCTGGTTTCATTAGGGTTTTTTTTTTTTCTAACATCGACTTTTGCGTTCGATGTCGATGTTTTATAATTTAACCAAGTAAAATGCTATTTTTTATAATCACCAAAAATAGGAAAGAGAAAATGTGATGGTTATGATCATGAAAATACATTTATGATAAAACTACATCATTAATCAGTAGTCTCAACATCACAGCGGTTACCGACTGGTGTTCATGCCAGCTAATTTCAAGCATAGCCATGTTTACTTACAACTCACTAGACCAGCGTTTCCCAAAGTGTATTCCGCGGAACCCTTGGGTTCCGCCGAAGTATAAAAAGGGTTCCGCCGCAAGTTAGAAGTTACATAAATGTATTTTCCACTAGTTTCAAGAAAATTAAATAATCAGCATCAAGGCCGCACTTATAGCATAATTACAAGAAAATTCTTCAGCAATCAAACGATTAATGTGCGCAGTATATCCTTATCAAACAGCTAGGCTCGTAGTCCTTTTCAAGAAGGCTTAAACCTAGGGATCTTTCTCATTTTATTGGAAGAAAAAAGTTTATTTAGTAAATCTGAAACAGTTCCCTGAAAGGTATTTTAAAGATCATACTTTAATTGACTTCTGATTTAGTGATAGAGATAGTGATACTGTCTGACCATGGATTGTATGGAAAGACAAACATCCGTTTTACAGCCGGAAATGGACAAATCTATTATTTTTTACCGATATCAGCTTTGGCAGAAGCAGTCTCATTCAAATGAGCGAATACGCGCATCGAATTTTTACTTTTCCCCCTTATTCACATAGACTCGTCTTATCTGGATGTTTTAAAATTCCATGCAATCCGTGGTTGGACAGAAGAATAGAGTCAGAAAAATTTAAGCCAAATTTTGAGCCTCTTTATTCCACAAATGTCGCATTTTCAAAATTTTTTCAAAGTGGACTGAAGCTTAACACAGTGTTTAGTTTTCGGTGAATTTGTTTTACATTCATTTTTTAGCGATAATTTTAGTAATATTATATAGTTATTTAGTAATATATATATATATATATATATTTATTTAGTAACACATATATATATTTATTTAGTAATATATATATATATATATTTATTTAGCAATATATTCTATATTTATTATATATTATATTATAATTCTATATTTTGAAATTATGTTTTCGCTCCTGTTATAAACTATATGGAGCAGCATCAAACTAAAAAAAACCTCCCAAATTTTATTTTCTATGTGTGTGTGTGTGTGCGTGCGTGCGGGCGCGCGCGTTTTTTTTTTTTTTTTTTTTTTTTGCTTGTTACTTATTACCTAGCACTCAGGGGGTTCGCCAACTTCTTTCAGAGTTTGGACGGGGTTCGCAAGGAGAAAAAGGTTGGGAACCGCTGAATCTATCACATTGGAAACAGTTTCCTTAAATAATAAGCGTTAAAATATTAAGCGTTATTATAGTTCCCCCCTATTTTTAGTTCTCCAATAAGTTAAGTTATAAATTAACGTTTAAAATGTACGATACTGTTAGTAGTAAATATTTCAATTCACTATCAATATTAAGTAATCTTTGAGTGTATTTTGTATTTTAAATACAATTTGTACAGGTCTTCTTCGTAACGCAGTTAGAAATAAATCTATTGGAACACGTATTTATTCTTATGATTCGTTTTCCCCCGTGTTATTTAATTTGAATAGTGTTTCCATCATCTTCTCTAATTAGTTCATATTAATCAATTGTTTTGTATTACGCAGATAGAAAACTGAAAAATGTTAAGAAATTATACTTGTTGATTTAAATTCATGCTTCAATGTTGTTCGTTTTAAATATATGTGATGATCGATTACTTATTCGTTTGTTTTACTCAATTATAACCTAATTTACTTATTATTATTAATTTTATTGAACTTGTTTAGATAGATCTTAATTGTAAAGTAATAAATGCAGGCTGTGAATTCATTTCTCTCATAGAAGTTCATTAGTTTTGAGGACTTAATAATAATTAAGAAAAACATTTGCTATTTTTAACTTTTGCGATTTAGAACATGTAAATTTTGAAATTTCAAGTACGCTAAGACACTACTTATTTCAATGAAGCTCCTTAACTGCAGTGCATGAAAACAAGAGTGGCGTTGTTATCTCTCTTGCAGTTTCCATGGAGACGACGCAGAAAACGTGTCCTTGACACGCCAATTCTAAGGAAACAGATGGTGTGCAAAAATTAAGGACGAAGTCGAAAAATTAGCATATCAGCTGAACGAAGAGGCAGAGCGGACAGAAAGACCAATTAGGAGATTAAGTAAGGTGATGTACGGTAGCACATTCGCAGATATGCAGGCAGACGTAATGGGGGAGTGTCTGAGTAGTATAAAGCATGTTGTCGGTGTAAGATCAGTATTCCTGGCAAAGAGATTGCACGCCGTATAGCAGTTAAAATCACACCGAGTTGCTGCCTCAGCGAGAAATGGCGAATAATCAATCTATTTGACGACATCTGGATGCTTTTACCCGAGGTCGAATCATTGGGAAGTTGGAGGAAGGACGCAGTGTGACAAGTGTGGCTGCAGAGTTCGGAATTGCTCACAGCATCGTTTCACGACTTTGGAGACAATTTCAAACTACAGGAACAGCTATCCGGGGGTTCAGTAGTGGTCTACCACGAGGAACTACACCCGCAGATGACCGGTATATTGTCTTATAGGCCAGAAGAAACAGGCAGCAGACAGCGGGAAAAATCGCTAGACACACGACACAGGCGACTGGACGACCGATATCGCGTTTTACCGTGGCCAGAAGACTGCACGGTGGTGGTCTGTTTGCACGACGCCCTATACGGTGTGTACCTCTAACACCTGCCCATCGGAGAAGGCGTTCTCTGTGGTGCCGGGAACACCGGAATTGGAGAGACAATGAATGGGGACGAGTACTCTTTACAGATGAGAGCAGATTCAGTCTAAGTAGCGATTCTCATCGCATACTCATCTGGAGAGAGCGGGGAAGCCGCAATCATCCCTCGAACATCATTGAAAGGGACAGGTATGGAGGTCGCGGTGTTCTCGTTTGGGGAGGCATCATGCTTGATAGTCGTACAGAACTTCACATCTTCGACGCAGGTTCAGTCAACGGGACCCGTTATTATAACGAGATTCTTCTTCCATATGTGCGTCTTTTTAGAGGCGCTATGGGTCCGCAGTTCCTTTTCATGGACGACAATGCACCATGTCATCGCACAGTAGCTGCCGAACAGCTCTTAGAGAGTGAGGATATCGAACGTATGGATTGGCCGGTACGATCTCCGGATCTCAATCTTATCGAGCATGTATGGGATTTTCTAGGCAGACGCTTGGCAGCTCGTACCTTACCACCAGTAACGATTCGGGAGCTTCGAATGGCGCTGCAAGACGAATGGGCAGGAATGCCTCAACAACTCATTGACACCCTCATTCTCAGCATGGGCAGACACTGTGAAACCTGCCTAGCAGTCGGGGGAGATCATATCCCTTACTAAAGGCCGGATGTTTCTTGCTGGACACCCATCACATGGATGTTTCGGCCTTCAGTCGCATTGCGCTCCATGCTACTTTTTCAATAAAGCTTCTTTTTATCCCTCTGATTTCTCTTTTAGTAAGTGTTGCTTACATTACACATGTCCTTACGTATTGGGAATCTTACGGTATTAAATGTGTTGATTTGGAAAGCTTTTGTACAAAGTTATATTGAAAAACCCGCCTCGTCCTTAATTTTTGCACACCAGTGTAGTTTATAGAATCATTAGCTGGTACTCACCTGCCCGCACCATGAGTATCCCCGTGGACTCGACCCGCGCTTCTCCACGCCCAGCCTCGCACTTGTAGTATCCGGTGTCGTGGATGTCGAGGCGGGCGATGCGGAGCCGGGATCCGGTCCGGCCCGGTCCCGGATTGTAGCGCCGGATCTCGACGCGCCCCCGCTCCTCCTCGACGGGGGCCTCGTTCTTGTACCAGCGGAAGTGGATGGGGTGGGGGGTGGGTGAGGCCAGCCGGACGTCGCAGCGCAGCTTCACGCTGTCCCCCGTCTCGCGGGTCAGGTTGGACAGAGAGCGCTCCAGTCGCAAGTCGCCCACAGAAAGGACGCCGCCTGAAAGAATTATAGCAACTTAATGTTTGCGTTTGAATTTTGGATTTAGTACAACTAGAAACACAATTCCGTAGCGGCAGACACTGTCCGCCATTGGATGCGGGAATCTTGAAGTAAACGGGCAACAAAGGCGAATCTAGAAATGTTTCTAGGAGGGGGGGGGGTTCCATTTTTAACTTATACTTTGGGGGGGGGGAGGCTGCCACAGCATTTTTACCAGAAGCAACTAAAATATAGAGATGTAGCCAAGGAGGTCCCTGAAC